>NW_027491622.1:600000-1170258 GCF_021521415.1 Bidens hawaiensis | reverse complement strand
TTCTGACTTTGGACTCAAGCAGTTGACTTCCAAACTCACAGACCTCATTATGAATGACGTTGGATGTAACTCGCATCAAATCATCTTCATGGATCTTGGTCATAAGATGTTTTGATAATAGTATGCTCATTTAGTATCCTTAGACCTGAGATACATATTAGAACTTTTGTTTACCGAGGAATATTCTTTGATCATGTTATCCGTTGTTGCGTAACTTCCAGCCATAAAGGCATTGATTGGGAATGTTCTAGAGTTCAGTGGGAGTTGTATGTAGTCAAGATGGGATTTTGTACTCTTACATTAAAATGTAACAGTTAGACATAATGGCACCCTCGTTCATTCAAACTGGTAAAGTGTGAGGCCTCACCCAAACCTACTATGTGTTTGATTGGACCACTTTGACTCAATATCGAGAACTACAATAATTGAACGCTATGTGAGATTGATTTGATCCATGTCTCATTGTTTGATTGATGTCTTATATAGAAAGGATATATGACAACGATTACTATAAATTCATTATCTTGCAATAAGGTATTCCAATATATTTTGGTTATGGATTTTAAAATGTCATAATTAGTTGGGGACAGCTATGTGTAGCTAGAACGCCTCTAGCTGTCAGAGTTGTGCTACTTGATCCTAAACCGTCCAAGTGGGAGACTGTTGGATTTTATGGTCGGTTCGAGTCAAGTCAACGCGGGCCGACCCGATTGTGACCCGGTATGAGTTACACCGAGAATAACGAGCACCGAACCCACTTAAATCGTTAACTGGGCTAGACACATAATTAATGGGTTCATTAGTGGATTAAGGCTTTTTAATATGGTGATTGGGCTCCAAGCCCATTGGGTTTAAATTGGTTTAAACCCTAATGGTGATTCTATAAATAGAATAATATCTTATAATTATACATATAACCATCACCTTCACCAATACAAGAACCCTACCTCACCTATACCTAAACCGCCGGCGGCGGCGCGTTTTTCCGGCCACCGGAAAACCGCCGCCACTCCCTTCCGATCATATAACCTTCACCGGAGCCTCATTATCACAGGCAAACACCATCGCAGCTCACATGCGCTGCTGTTTACCGTCTTTTGCTGCTACTGTACTCTGCCGCCGCCGCTAAGCGCTGCTGCCGCCGGAACTGCTCCACCGCCGCCGCCAAGAGCCGTTGCCGCCGGAACAGCTTCGCTGTCGCTGCTGTGAGGTCCCAAGGTTACCGGAATTGTTATGGTTTGTTGTGTCATTTACTAGCATCGTTCGTTATATCTCGGTGTTCTTCCCGGTTTTCATAACCGAGGATAAAAGCTTTAACTTTAATCTATGGTTGTGATTTATTAATCGTACTCGTATTAGTTGTAACCGGTTACTAGTTTTGGGTTTTCGGGTTTGTTTTTACTCGCTTATTATCCGCTGCGTTTTTGGTTCGTTTATATATAAATATAAATTTGATTAATATTCACTTAAACGAATATATATGTTAAAACGGGTTAGTTTTTGTTTAACCATTTCTCGAACCACCGTTGAAACCCAACAGTTTTTGACGAAATTCGATCCGACTCGTCCGTTTCAAATGATATGGAACTTTTGGTGAACGTTGTGGCCACTGCAGCGGAGCTTCAGGATACGACACGTTTGAAGGAAAAAAATGTGAAGTATGATCGTGAATTGGCTCGTCAACTTTTAGTAAACGATTACTTTATCGAAAACTTGAAGATATTATATTTAAAAATTGTTGGATATATATTTAAAAATTGTTTTCGAATACAACTTGGTTTCCGAATACAACTTGGTTTTCGATTACCTCATTATCACCACTTTTAGTATACAACTTGGTTTTCGGTATTTTCGTAAAATTATTTATAATTATATGTAAATATATGTATATAAGTTTTAATAAAGATTTTGACAAATATAAATTATATAAATACCTTAAATGTATTTTTAGCTTAAAATAATTATTTAAAACAAATATCTTTATATAATTTATCCAAAGTCTTGTAAATATTTACTTAAGTATTTTCAGGTAATTTTGTAACCAAAATAATATTATTTATGAGAAATCGTTGTTAAGTAAAAGTAACAAAATTAGTTATAAATCTAAGTAATATTAAACTTTCGTTAGAATGTACCCGATCATCGAATCCCGAACCTTTATCTTGTGTAGCTTCGTTGTTCTATCCATATTTATTTCCTCGACTATTGTTACTTAGGATTTCTCGTTGACAACTTCCGAAGAGCGTAACTCGTGTTTACTATCGTTCTTACCGCACTCGCTTATCTCTTGCTTATTGCTAAGGTGAGTACCACATTCCCCTTTTTACTTCTTTTTTCACTTTTTGGGGACATATGCGTAAATATATGTCTCATATATACTTATACTCAAAACTGCAACTTTGTCTTATGTGTTAACAACTTATACCTTATTTGTTTATGTGTTTATTTGCTTTGTATGCTTCCGCATTCGGAGAGGTCCAACATAATCTTAGTCTAGTATGATCATACGCCAGTCGTTAGCCTTTGTGCTTCTCGACATCTCAGTTATACTTTCTCATTTGGTTAATTTGTTATTCTCATATGACTTGTTGCAACTACTTATTTTTGTTATATACTATATGTACATTTAAACTGGTGTGTTGCTCACTCAACCTTGTGTTGACAAACTATATTATTTTCAACGCATATGCAGGTTATCGTGTGACGTGATTATCAAGATTGTTTGAAGCAACTTAGGATGCATGTTGGAAAAAAGATACAAGAACTTAATTTTGGATGTTTAATGTAATTGTTTATTTATAACTTTGATGTACCTGAATATTTGTTTTAAATTATTAAATAGATATTGAGACTTATATTGTGCTTGATAGTAAACTTGAGAGCTGTGACAATCAGTTCGCTCACCGACATTTCCGCCGTAGGTTGGGGTGTGACACCGGTTACTAGTTTTGGGTGTTCGGGTTCGTTTTTACTCGCTTATTATCCGTTGCGTTTTTGGTTCATTTATATAAAAATATTAATTTGATTAATGTTTACTTAAACGAATATATATGTTAAAACGGGTTAGTTTTTGTTTAACCGTTTCTCAAACCACCGTTGAAACCCAACAGTTTTTGGCGAAATTCGATCCGACTCGTCCGATTCAAATGATATGGAACTTTTGGTGAACATTGTGGTCGCTGCAGCGGAGCTTCAGGATACGGCACGTTTGAAGGAAAAAAATGTGAAGTATGATCGTGAATTGGCTCGTCAACTTTTAGTAAACGATTACTTTATCGAAAACTTGAAGATATTATATTTAAAAATTGTTGGATATATATTTAAAAATTGTTTTCGAATACAACTTGGTTTTCGATTACCTCATTATCACAACTTTTAGTATACAACTTGGTTTTCGAATAGCGAAAGATTTATATTTAAAAATTGTTGGATATATAAATGAAAGAAATTAGTGATTTCAACATATATATGATGCGAGAGGAAGAAAGAGCTTCACAACCATTCAGAAATCCACTTCAACTATTGCCGACTCGTAACTGATAACGTTCCTGATGAATACGATGAATCATTAGCTATGCTTGAAAGAAATTCATGTGAAAGTCTATAATATTTTTTGCAATGTTTTATTTGTTATACGGTAAACAGTTTTTACGCCGTTCGACTAGCCACAACATTGTACGTCTTACAGACGGGCGTGAAGCTAAATGGGACCTCCAGGAGATGATACATTGAGTGTATGCATGTTGTTTGACGTATGTGTCCAACTGATTACTGAGGGCAGTTTAGGAGAGGTGATCACCAATATCCAACAATCACGCTCGAAGCGGTGGTTTCAAATGACTTATGGTTTTAGCATGTGTACTTCAGACCTGCCAGTTCGAATAACGATCTCATTGGTCTTCATCAATCCCCGTCGTTAAATAATGATTTGTATGAAACCGCCCCGAACTGCCATTTTCAAGTTAATGGTCGAAATTACAAATGTGGTTACTTTCTTGCTAACGGGCTTACCGGACTTGGTTTATATCATGAAAGCTTTTCTATGTCCCTCTGATCGATCCTAAAGAAAGAATATTCAAGATAGTCCAAGATTTGGTAAAAAACAAATGTCGAAAGTGGTTTAGGTGTTTTAAAAGTTAGATAGGGTATAATTAATCGACCTCAACGTGCATGGAAGCGCAAGAAAATAAGAAAGCTAATGTACGCATGTATCATATTGCATAATATGATTTTAAAGCATGACGGGAGGGAACATCCCCTTATTATGTCCTAGACCTCTGATCGATATAGTGGTTGACGACAACGTGTTTGCTGAATTGCGAGATGAAAACATGTATTTCAGACTTCGATTCAATCTCATGGAACGCATTACTACCTTAACGGTGTGAAACAATGATTCGGACGACGAATAGTTTATTGTGGTCTATTTTTATATATTTTTTTACAAGTTCTAGTTATTATTTTCTTAAACTATTGTGTGTGTATATATATTTATAATTTTATGAAATACATTGTTAATTTTAAATAATTTATATAAAAAATGTTCTCCGGTTGAGACTCAAGTTTAAATTCCACTTGTGTTATTTTTGGGTAGATATTGGCAATGAAGGATTTGAGCTAGACATTATGCAAAGGTTGTCAATTCGAACCCTAGGCCCACCCGGGGTTTCTTCACAGTGTGTTACGCCAAAGAGTTCTACTCTTGTAGTGTCACAATAACTGTCAAGTGGTAGTCGACGTTATGGTTTCCCGGGAGACGCCCAAGCCAAACTCTGTAGTAAGCGTAGGCCCGGTTAATACAACATAGTCTGACTAAAGTGGGGCATTGGGGCTATCCAAATTTGAAGAATGCGCTAGCCTAAATACAAGAAAGTTGTCGTTTTAGAAAAATGTTGACTGGATATTTGGGTTAAGTGGGTATACTACCCCCCATAAATTGGGTAGTGTTGGGTAGTTTTGGGTTATTTTGAGATGACACTATCCTATTAGTGGGTTGAGTGAATAGTTTGGATAGATGGGTAAATTGCCCCCTTGCCCTAAGTAAGGTACCCTACAATAGAGGTGCACAAATCGGGTTTTCTAAATACCCGGGTTCGGGTATAGAACCGGGTTCGGGTATGATCGGGTACGGGTATGACCAGGTATTGGTAATAATCGGGTAGGGTTCGGGTCGGGTATTGTCTCTAAAAATCATACCCTATGCATCGGGTTCGGGTCGGGTATAGAATCGGGTATTCTAAAACCGGGTATTTGAATACCCTATTATCGGGTATTGAAAAAACTCTATTTACGGGTTTTTTCGGGTTTTTTTCCAGTAATTTTTTATATAGATTGGATTTTTTAAAAGTTTACACTTTTTAGGGGTATTATTAGGGTATTTTTAAGGTATTTTTCGGGTATACATCGGGTATTTGAAATACCCGGTCTCGGGTATTGGAAAACCTCGGTTCCGGGTTCGGGTATTACTGGTACAAATCGGGTTTTCGGGTATTACCGGGTACAAATCGGGTCCGGTTCGGGTTCGGGTTTTAGTGCCAAAATGCATATCCTATCCGTACCCTACGGGTAGGGTCGGGTTCGGGTTCGGGTTCGGGTATTAGAAAAACCGGTTCCGGGTATTTATTTCGGGCCCGATTTCAGGTTCGGGTTTTTTTTTCACCTCTACCCTACCCTACAATACTATGGAACTCAAATCCCTCACTATCATCTTATTTTTTCATCAATTAAAATGAATAACCCTAAAACTCTCATCATACACCACACCTTTCAAGTACAATAAAAATATCTTTCTTTCTTAAAACTTTCATTAATACTAAATTCATTAAAACATAAATAAAATACTAAATTCATTAAAACATCGAAACCGTTTACGTCACACTAGGTGAATGATTGGATACTTTTGTTAGAACATTCAACGATGCCAAGTGATTAAATGCATTTCTACAGTGGTGTCCGTACTCGAGAAGGGCATCGGCGCTGACTTCATCTTCTGCTCGCCCGTCAAATGCGTGGCTTTATAGTTCATTTTTGAAACCCGAAAACCCGACCCATTTTAAAATTTCGATACCATTCGGATCTTCATTTATCAATAAAATAGTGAATTGTTTTTTTTATTTATGTTCATGATTGTGTTTATGTTTATAATGTTGTTTTATTATTTATGATGTTACAAAATTAATTTTAAGTATTATATAATCTTTTTTTAATCAATTGAGTCAAAGGCACGTAATGGGTTTAAACATTCAATTAGTCAAATCATGTTTCAAGCCTTATGACTAGCCATAAAATTAACTCATTTGACCTTGTTATTAACAATTTTGAGCCTATATAAAGTTCACCCATTCTCTACAATTTCTTTACACAACCAATTTACACTCAAAATCATCCAAACTTGTCATTTTCTCTCAAGTCTCAAGTTTAAACTTCAAAAGTCAATTGTTCAAGAATTATTATTTTCTTTTCTTTTGTGATTCAATCATCGGGTAATGTTTATTTCTTGTCGCTACGCATAATGACTGTTTCCATGATGACAACACATATGACATTCATGGAGACCTATAATTCTTCGTAATCATCTCGCTTATGTTCGGTTTATGAATTTTATGTTTAAAAGTCAACTTTTATTTTTACAAACTAATAATCAAAATCAAACATATTTTTTCATACTACTTCATCTCTTTCAAATAGTGTTAGGCACAAACCCGACTTAAAACCGCGCTCGTGTTCGACCAAAAAACAAACCACTCGTCAAACTAGTTTTCTTAATTAATTGTTCAGTTGGAACAAACCGGACTCATTTAAATTAATTAATATTTATTATAACCCGTTTGTGTTTCTAAGACTAAAATAAATTAAATTAACAAATCAAATAACCAAAAGCCATTTTTAATAAACCCAATATATATTTTTTCTTTATAAATTGTTTTGTTATAAACCGAACGTCCTCGCCAAATTACTTTCCTTTCGCAAATTCTTTTTAAGACTAGCTATTTATTTATCTAGGTTCGTTCGTTGAACCGAACTTGTTGGTTCACTTGCTTAAAGACATTTTTCGCTCTCGGCTCGCTTACTTAACAAGTGAGTTTTTCATAACCCATTTTTAACTCTTTTAATATTTTTGGGGTGTAGCATATCACAAGTTTTTATTTTGTTAGTTATGCACTTATTTAGAAAACGATTCACATTTATTGTACATGTTAATATTATTCTTGCATATTGTTTATGATTATATGTGAACTTGCTTGCAACGTGTCTACTGTTTTATGGTGGAAGCTACGCAAACGCATACACATAGTGGAAGGGTCCGACGGGACGTACCTGTGCCGTCTAACGTTACGACTTCGGTTCTTTACGTAAGGTGGTTCTCATTTCCCCGACTTCTGCGGTTTCGGCTAAATGAACGGGAGGACGACACTATTTGTAATTTCATTTACATTTTGTTTGAATGTTTATTGCATGACGATCGTTGAATCGCACATTTTATATATATTTATATACGCAAAAACTTATGAAAACTCACCAACATGTGTTGTTGACAAAATATATTATATTAAACGTGCTGCAGGTTGATACGATGAAGTGTCAGGACAAGAAAATTAGTTATACCTTAGGATTATTTCAATGATTAATATTTGCTTCATTTAGATGTGATGCTTTTTTTTATTATCAAACTATTTGTGTACTTGTAAAATTATGAAATAAAATAAATATATTGTCACTATTAATTGTGTTACGAGCTTATGAGTGATCTGTACGTTGCACCCGGGCGTATTCCGCTTAAAGCGGGAGTGTTACAAGTTGAACATGGTAATCCTTGGTTTCACACCCCCTCCACTTTGAAAATATTTGGTGTTTTGTGTGGTTTACCACACCAAAATTTTGTTGAAAAAAATTAAAATTGCAGTTCGAAGTCCCACTTATACAACCGTGTGGTTACCTGACATGCTCATTAAAGTTGTTCCCAAGGCTTCGTCTTCATCATCGATCCAAACTCTTGATTGTATGTTCTAGCCATTTGTATGTGATTTGAGTGAAATGTTTATGGGTGTAGAATTAAAGTGTGAAAAGTAAGATGTGAATTATGTTTTTAACAGGAGTAAAAATTTTGATTTCTTTTAAGATCAATGGTCATATATGAATGAATACACTATTAATCAACTATGGTAACCAATACTCGAGATCACTACCCTCCATCTTTATCCCAGGCTGCGGGGGGGGGGGGGTTAGGCATGTGCCCGTGTGGTTGTGTTGAAAAGAATAGTTAGTATTTGTCGCTTTATAAATTGTTACAAGTAATTCAAGGACTAAAGTTGGAAAGCTTAAAGATATACTGTGGCAGTCCTCTTTCCTTTAATATAGTATATAACTAGGTGTGTTCGGGCGTTATGTGAGAAACACGGTAATTGCCTCAAATTTTTAAATGCTAATATACAAACACATTGTAACGACTATTACTTTGGTTTGTATTTTTCGGCTTATTACGGTATCGATGTGGTACTGTACTCACTATATAGCTTACAATACAAAAAAATATATTCTATTGCGAATACAATTTCGTTTTCAACGAAAGTTATATACTTTATTGTGAATACACCTTCGTTTCATAAATAAAATAAACATGTCATAACGGCATACTAAAAAATGTAAAAAACTTCGTATGGTTAAAAACATGTTCATACCAAAGAAGATTAAAAACATGTCGTAATGGCATCTTATAAAAACTAAAAAACGTCGTATGGTGGTCATTAAAAAAGATCAGTAACTTAAATATAAATATATACATATATAATAACAAATTACGGACATATTAAAACTATGAATACTTGAGGGGCAAAATTACACAGTACACAAAGTTTAACAAAAGAAAATGTTTGGAGATCATATTAAAACGGTTTAGAACTTTAAGGGGGGTTAATTTGAAATAACTTATAAGTTAAAAGACTAAACAACAAAACTTCATAAAAGTAAATATTATGGTCTGACGACGATAACAATTAGATAGCAACACTTGACATATACTAATGAAAATGAGAAAATGAGTTAATGAAAAGGAGAAAAAGGAAGCTACATGGATAAAAAACGTCAACATATGTTTTCATATAGGCTAGGTGTGCATGTATGAAAGATGTACTGTAGCAACACAGTTTGCTTTAATATATAGGTTAATTCAAACTTCACATGCTTGTTGTGGGAAGTAAGAAAAGAAGAAAGAATAATTTGTGGACTAACAGAGTGGCGTGTTTGGAAGTGATTATAAAAGCTTTAAAGTTATTTTTTTAATAAAAGGTAGAACTAACGATCACAATTATATCACTTGGCATAACTAGTGTAACTTTCAAATTGTAAATTCACTATAGCATTGTAAGTTGTTCTTAAGTCTCGGTTATTGCCGTTTCTTTTGTTTATATATATATACAAAAGTCAAAACATCGTCACCTAAAAAAGAAGCTATGGATAAAAAGATAGACTAACAATTCATCATTTATGTTCTTATAATCACTTGGCATAACTAATTAACGAGTGTAACTTTCAAATTCTAAATCCATTAAATGGTCTAGTTGTTTTCGATCTAATCCAAAAAGATTCCATTGCACCATTATTGCTAAAAAAAACAAAGAAAAGTTGTTTGTCCCAGATCACAATATCTCACAAGTTGATACCAATCGTCAGTCGTCATGCTGGCATACTTATCTCACAAGTTTACAAAAAGACAAATCAACTTTTTTATTTGAAAAGATCTTTCTCAACCAATGTCACATCTAAACTGAAAACAATATTTAACAATTTCTTGTTTAACTAACCATATTGTTTCTAGAAAAAGCCTTTTAGTCCTTCTTCATCGACACCATATTGTTCTCATAATATCTGAAATCAATACTAAAACACCATAATAACTATTTTTTATTTGTCATAATTTGTCCTTGAATTTATAATATTTTTGAATGACCAAGTTTATTAGCTTGAATTAAAAGACTCGGATTTTAACATTTCAACTCCTTTATCTTTATTAATTTGAGAAGACTTAATATCGTGCTCAGTGATTGAATTATCATGATTATCTTTGATTGTACCCTTAACCACCCAGTTCTACCTAACGAAACTTTTCTTCTTGTAAAAACCATCAGATTTCTTACCATTTGAAGATTCACCTATTTCAAAAATCTTTTTGACCAGTTCCTTATCTACACATCTTTTTAAAATTTTAACAGGAGGAGATGTAGATCTCACAGATGGAACTTTCTCATATGGTTTTGTGTTCACCACACGGTTTCTCTCTTGAAATTGAGAGAAACGTTTAGGACATGAGTAAAACATATGCCCTTCCTCGTTACAACAAAAACATTTTCTCATATAAACAAACTTGTTAACTAAATTAATATGATTCTCTTCATTCTCTCTTTCCGCTTTGAGTTTATAAAACACATAAGTAGATTGCCTTGCAAAGATAGCCTCTTTTTGTTCCTCAGAAGTCTCACATTTAACAAAAACAATCTTCTGAAAACCATCTTGTGGTTTTATATTCCCTTGAATACCTTCCTTGAACCCAATACCCTTTCTTTTATAGTAAAAACTGGTTTTAGTAAATCTAGAATTTTGATTACCAATTTTACCATGTGATAGAGTTTCAAATTTTTTGTTACCAATTTTAAAATTTTCTTTAGATGCAACTTCTATTTCAGACAACACAAATTCAACAGCAGCCCTAGCGTTGAGCTCCGTGATGGCATCTTGAAGGGCGTTAACAAACTCTTTGGAAGTGGTCTTTAGGGAGTTTTGGCGATAATTTGATTCAAAGGGTATAAGGTCGGAAGAATGAAACTAGGCGAAACAAGTAGAAGCACCAAAGAGGGCAACCAATAAGAGACCCTCCTCCTCCCGCTTAGACCGACAAACCATGGGAGTCACAAACTCCTCACGGTACACGTGGCCGGGCCACCATGCCTGCGATTTCATCTTCGCCCAAACCATGTCACCCACTTGAATCACCATCTCTACAAAACTTAATCAAAGACAACCTACATTTCAATAACCCTATGGGTTTCTAGGATGAAAATGTGTAGAATAATAACAACAAAACGAAATTGATTGATCAAAATGATCCCTGCTTGCGGTGCGCGCATATAATGTATATATGTGTGAACCCTCGGGTGGGCAAAAGTAAAATTGCACTAATTTTGACTTAATTTACTAATCTTGTGAAAATAACGTTAAAAGTGGCGGAAGATTAATCAGGCATCATGTGGTGGCGTTGATAGCCGAAAGATAAGGGAACATGCACCAATCAGCCGGTGTCCCGATGATTGAGTGCTATGTGTCTTATGTCCAAGGCTTGATGCAAAACTACTATCGAGCCGGGGGTCTCACCGGAAGCAGCCTCTCTATCCCTATGGGATAGAGGTAAGGCTGTGTACATCTTACCCTCCTCAGACCCTACCATAGCATTGCTATTGATGGGATATACTGAGTACGATGATGATGATGATGATGAAAATGATTAATTGAATTGGATGCCTGAAAACAATTTGCAGGTGCTATCGAAACCCTAGACAAAGACGCAGGGCTTTTATACTCAACTCACTTTTTCATATATTTCAAATTAAATGCTTTTATAATATTATTATTGCATCTTATGTTACTAACATATTATTATATTATTATAGATTTGGATCAAATACAAATGAAATTAATGTGATAAACATGAGAATTAAGTAGAGCAATTATATATGCAAGTAGAGTAACTCTATGATTTAATTACATATTTACTCTACTTGCATATATAATTACTCTACTTGATTCTCACGTTTAGCACGTTAATTTCATTTGTACGTTAACCTTTCCCATATTTTTATAATGTGTGTTTTTTCTAAAAACTAATAATTGTTTTATTATAGACATTTTGATTTCGATCACAATCAGTTATGACAAAGTTAAGTGTTGGTCAATCGTAAAAATTTTAACAGTGTCGAAGTGCTTCGTTTAGATGTAAACCTAGTTCAAAATGGGAAAGACTAGCTAATTTAAGCAAAACCCTTGAAGAAGATTATCCACAAGATTACTTGGATCCAAAATTGTAGCAGTTGGACGATACTGTGATTACGTCACCTTTATCCATTATTGGTTAAATATTAATAGACAGAATTACAAATTTTGTCCTTTAAACATGGTCAAATTATGGATTGAGTCATTTAAAAAGTTTACTTTCACTCGTTGTCCCTTATATGTAAAAGTGTTTCGAATTTAGTCATTTTGACTAACGGTAATCCAAAAACTCAGTTAAGTCTTGAAATGTGAGGACATAAAGTTACTTTTCAATATACCCTTATATTTTAAAAAGAAAGAAATAATATATAATTAGTCCATAGTTATTAATTTAAACAAACAAAATAATAAAGTCTCTCTCTCTCTCTGCCATTACAAGTAAACCACGAACTCCATCTTTTCCGGTTATCCGTCTCCTCCGACTCGTCGTTCCGACACACTACATATTACCACCGTACCTTTTTAAGTAATCTGCTGAAAATCAAGAACAAGCCATGAAAATCCATTACCTCCCTGGCATTAAATAGTCATAAAAATCCATAAACGAAAAATCAAGATCAAGCCATAAAAAAGCTTTCATAACTATTTGTTCTTCAAAATAGAGAAACTCCAAAGAAAAAAAAGAGGGGGCGAATTGGCTAGAGAAGATGAAACATATTTTTAGATCAACCACGAACACGATGAAAGGGGGTTCAAGAGAACGAATACCGTAGGTTGAAGATCGGATTGATACTGAAACTTCCAATTGACTATTAACATAGGGAGAGGCAATCTGAGGTAACAGTAGCAAGAAGGGAGTTGTGTTGTGTGACATTCCGTTAAACAGGTCATTTTTCGTACAATGGTTAATTATGATTTCCTTACGTTAATTCCTAAATAATTAAACTTAATCATGAGAAATCCTGTATAAACCCGCATATGCATGATATATTGCACATAAGTAATTTAAATATATTTTTATTCAAATTACTTGGAACGACGGAACTTACCCGACGATAACGAATGTTGGTGATAACTTGTTTTTACGACTCGAACGTATCAAACGAACCTATAAGGTCCGATTTCTAAGTTATACGGTTATATTTTGTAACTAGATTTATATAATATCTGTCATCGAATACAAAACGTTATCAATTAAATGTATGGTCATTAGACGCATAGAGGTATATATCTATTTTACTCTAAGAAAAGGGTAATTCTTTCTTTGAGCACCAAATAAAAAGCAAATACAGAATAATGAATATTACAAACAATCACAATTAGAAATATAAATGAAAATTGTTACGAAGAAAAGGAAAAAAAATTAAAATCAAAATGTACAAATTCACATTTGTCGTGGAGTATGCAACCCCCATTGCATCATGAGTTATTTCCATTTTGTAAACAAAGTCAACAGCTCAGGTTATTATCACATGACCATTCACAAAATAAATTAACTACCAACTCACGTTATCCTCTGCTCCATTCTTCTGTAGCTCGGTCTATTACATCTCACGACCATACTTTTCTTTTGATTTTATTCAACATGACACTCAACCCCCATTATCTACATTGGTTTATTTTTATTACCAATCCCTGCTTCACCTTTGTTATACAATGGAATTTATTTATACTATAAGAAAACTATCACCAACAACTAACACAAAACAAAATCTCATATCTCTACCTCTCAGTTAGAATTTCACCACCGATGACAACCCTCCATCGCCATCGGTCCACCATCTAACGATCACCTTCGCCGTCCTTCTATTCCCGTATGGAAGCAGCAACACCACAACGCCTCATCGCCACTTCCACCACCTTCACCTCTACACGCTTCCACCACCCGGAACCACCATCTTCATCTGCCACCTTTCCTCTCTCTACACTCTCTCTCCCTCTTGAGGTAAAATACACCCATATATCATGTTCTATCTCTTCATGGTACATATTTAAACACACCCAAACATTCTACTAATATATATTATCTTGTGTTTAAGAATCAAGACGGTGTACGAGACCCTTCCAAGAAGTTAAACGAGCTTCAAGTGAATATATAGCCCAAGACTCTCTAATCTCTCTCTATATTCGTCATTAATCCTAGCACTAAGTAAGCTAAACATTCCTAAGTCTAGCCTTATATTAATAAATGTGTTTATACTATGCTTTCACCTAAACTAGCAACCTACACATACTACCAAAATTTCTATGAACCAAAAATTAACACTTGTTTGTTCATACCACAAATATAATATATATACATTTGTTTACATAGTCTGTTATTAACATATTGTTTCGATAATATCATTTTTATATCTATGTTCAAGGTGTTAAAAGTTATAAGACAGTTTTCATATTTTGTTTTAAAGAGTCGAGTCTCATCAATATGTCCCTGTAATCTGTATATATGTATGATTATAAAGAACCAAACACCAGTTTCGTTAAAACATCTACACATGTACGTATATATGTATTAATTAATTGTGGGTGTGGGTTTCAAAACTTGATTTCCAAGGACTTAACCCAATGTTGTTTTATGATGATTTTGTTAGTATATATATAAATTTTAAAACACTAAATAAAATACTTAATATTTTTATCTTCATAAGTCATGCAAATGTATTTATATATAAAAAAGTTTGGTTTCAATATATAGCTTAAAAACGTAACACTATGATTTATGATGGAAACAAAATGTATTCTGCAAAATATTATGGTTACTACATAATAATAAATAATATATATTTCGGAAAAACATATATATCCTGAACATAAGAATATAAAAACCTATCACCCGTTGGTCGTAAAAAAAATTGGAGAAACGTCCGGTTGGGGAAAGAAACTGGAACGAACTTAACAAACGAAACGTTCGGCTGAAGAAAGCAACCGACACAAACAAACAAAACGTTCGGTTGGTGAAAGCAACCGACACAAACGAATTAACTAAACGACTAGTTGGGTGAAAGCAACTAGCATAAACCGACTTGCGAGTTGGCAACGAACTAACTGACCTTACGCGTTTAGGACGTGTGAAGGCAGCGGAACCGGGTTTAATCTGAAACTTCTAGCAAATCGACCACTGAACTCACGAGGTGAGTTTCACTACCCCCTTTTTACGGTTTTACTGTTTTATTAATCCGGGGGTGGAAAACATACACAACTGCTTTTATATACGATAATTAGAAACAAAACACACAATCCTTATGCGAACATGAGTTGAACTATGTAGTGCTATAAGTCCCTTGCTTGCATACTATAACCATTAGCTAACGGAGTTAGCCACAGGAATATACGAATAGTACTATTGACGTTGACATTTCCCCCTACTGTTAGGTTAGTCGCGCTAACCTCCGATATTGCATCGAAACAGGGTGCGTATATTCTATCTGTGAGATTTGAACAGGGCAAAAGGATATAAGTCGTGGTTTGGTTATAGGCTCAGGGTTCGTCATATTAATTCGTAGATTTAGCTAGTCTACGGAGGATCATCGTATTTGTTTCAACAGATTATCGTATACTTATTTGTGAATTGATTCAACGTTTTATGAATAACGTGATTTCATATCGAGACTCAAAACCTGTGAACTCACCAATCATTGTGTTGACTTTTTAAACGTATGTTTTCAGGGAACTAACAGCGCTCATAAGGAATCATGAAGACGGGACCTCAATGCATAATTAGGATACCATTTTGTAGGAATTTGCTTGTATAACCCTATCGATGTTTAGGGTCATATACGAGAAATCTCCTAACTGTTTTCAACAAATTTTGTTTGAAAAATAAGTTATGATTTGTAAACGCTTTTTAATACTATTGATATCCTAATAAATGTACGTTGGCGATAATCATATGCTTACGGTATACATGACGTCACTCGCCCGTACTTCCGCCTTGGCGGGGTGTGACATGTTGTGGTGCTCAGCGAGAGATGGAATCGTCTACATTAACAACATCGCCGCCTTTCCATTTGAGGACGACGACGAAGAGGAAAAGGGGTTTACTGAAGCTTCTATCGGGCGGTGATGGTGGCGAATCTAAAAAGACGGGGTTGGTCAGAGAAGTGGTGGGTAGGTGGTTATCAAATATTGGAGTTTCCGCAGGGACAAGGCGGTGGTGGAAGGTTGCCTGTTATATATGTATGTGGCTAGTGGTTACCGGTGAAAGTGGTGGCGGTGAAAAAGAAAGGTTACGGATTGAGAGATATTTTATTGTAAGTTTCACCCACTTTCTTTTCGTTGTTTTTGTTATAATGAAAATAAAAGTGTAATTACCTTTATGCACTCACATGCTTGACACATATCAAGACTTAACTGATTTTTTGGATGACCGTTAAGTCAAAAGAACTAAAATCGAAACACTTTTGCAAATAAAGGACAATGATTTAAATTAAACTTTTTAAAGGACTTGATCGATAATTTGACCATGTTTAAAGGAAAAGATTTGTAATTATGTCATATTAATATTATTAATTTGGAAATATTGGGTACATCTTTGTTGAATTCGGTTGAACTAATATAAACAAATATCGTGTTGTAAATTGTTACAATTATGGCATCATAGGTTTCCCACTAGTGTGTGTAGGGCTGTTCATTCTGTGATAATCGGACCGACCCGACAGAAACCCGAACCCGAACCCGACCCGAGACCGAAGGTCTAGAAAAACAGAGACCGAGGACCAGACCGCTGATGCCCTATTCGGTTTTTGCCGGTCTCGGTTTTGATAAGTCGGTTTTCGGGTTAACCCGAGACCGGGTTCGAAGCAAGGAGGAAGGACTGAATTCATCGGGAAAATTTCGAAGCTAAAAGCACCGGCCACGACAGAGACGTTAACATGTAAAGTAAGAAGTGAAAATAGATAGTTTGGTACTTTGGTGGTTGTTCCAGTAGCCGGCGTTGGTGGTATAGGTACTATTTGCATTAGCTTGTGTTTGAGGAGCAAAATAAGGAAGATGATTTATCACTTTATTGCATTTGTGTTCTCAAGACACAACCTACTAAAGTACTCCGTAATAATAATAATAATAGTTGTATGTTGTAGTGACTACTCGTTATAAATAAATCAAACTTTTGTTTAAAGTGTTAAAAGTGCCAGGTTTCTTTTTTCTTGAATTTGACTTTTTATACTTCTGTATCCCAATATTTATTAAAGAACTAGTATATTGAACCACCGCGTTACGGCGGAGTGTGAACCCCTAACCGAATAAACTAAAGACGTCCAAGCATTTCAGATGTTAGCTGCTTCGTGTCTCCGAAAGATTTGACTTCAACCTTGACATGAAAACGTTTCAGTTTCAGATGTTTAAACAGGATGTCGGACTTCATCTTCTTCTGGAGAATTTCATCTTGACCTTGCAAGTGAAAATTGTATTTGTTAGGAGTTTAGGACAGCCATTGTAGATTTTGATAGTAACATTTTTAGTTTTACCGTAGCATTTGTTTGTCAAATGTTTGAAATACATATTTATCAGACTACTAAAAGGTACAACCAATGCTACTGTCATTATATTCAAAACTGAAAACTCAAAACATATGGGAAATTTTTTGTGAATAATAAACATATATTTAGTAACAAACCTTGTTTCTCAACAAAGAAAAAACCTCATTCCAATCTGCAAATAAAAAGAAAGAGTAATTTATAAACGATAAAGTTATATGGTCATTTTACACAACAATTATGATAAAGTTCTATGGTCGTTATACACAACAATTATGATAAAGTTCTATGGTCGTCGTTATACACAACAATTATACTCCGCTCTTGTAAAAATATAGAGCACAAATGTACAATAAGTATGACATAAACAAACTAGATTACAATAAAGAGTATAAAAAAGCTTAACACACATGAACATAGTCAGCATACTTCATAAGTTCATATATATGACCATATCAATATATCATATTAGCATAATACTATACTTGAAATTAAGAGAGGGAAATTTGATTGTTTCATCAAGTATGTTATTAGGTTCCTTAAACGGTACCAAATAAGTTAACAATATTTTTCATACACATAAGCTATAATAATTATAAGTTAATAACACAATCATATAAGAAACTTTGTGAAGCCCAAGTTCCCAACAGATTTATAGTAGGACAGTTTACAACGTATACCAGACTAACCCAATACGTTTAAACCCAAACCTGAACTATTACATATTTACATAAACTGCATTGTTAAAAAACGCTGAATTTAGTTTACATTATAAACTGATTTGACAGTTTCGGTTAACCATTTTGGGAGTTGGTTTGTAGCTGTATCTGTATAACAAACCTTGGGATTCAAATCGGTTATTCAGATTGAAACCTATTAAACTGGAAATCAAGCTAAGCTAAATTGAAAGCATCTCAAACCTTAATATTGAAAAGAATGCATAAAAAGAATTTAACATGAACAACATAGACATTCCGGCGGGAGTGCAACACAACAAACAAACAAACAAACATAATAACCCTCAAAAACTGAGATCCAAACATCAGACTAACCAAAGGAAAAAACGATTCAAATAGATGCCTTTCAATTTGAGCCTGAAATTCAAATTAAGCTGTATGACCTAAATTCAAAAGCTTTCACTATCGCTAAACTTCTGTTCGTTCTCGAGAGTTGAAGCACATGACAGGATGGCAGCGAGATGGGAAACAAACAAATCACAGCGAGATCGGTCTTCGATATATCGTATTGACTTTTAAAGCATGAAGTTGGAGATGTAGAGAGTGATAGTTTGGTAGGAGGGAGAGAAGCTTTTGTAACGGTTTTTTGTCGTCGAAAACCAAGAAAGATGCTTTGAAAGTTGAAAACAACTGGTCAAAAGTTAAAGAAAAAAAATCAACCGTCAAATCAAAAGATGAACGGTTTTACGGTTTCAAACCGAACAATAAACACCCATAAATTTATTACGTAGTCTGCGTTTCCCGCTGCATGGCGCGGGCACCCGTCTAGTTGTTATTATATAAATTATAAAACATTTTACCTTTCGAGGTCAAAAACTTCAAAAACCAATATCAGATTGTGATGGTATTGTAGGACAGATAAGGCAACACACGTGTTTGTGGCAGGCAACGTAGAGAATCTCAAACGTGTGACAACAAAGTACATTATATATATATACTATATATATATATAATGTAGTAAAGAGGGGCAAATTAAGACACTACTTTTTAAGGGATTCACAAGTAGTGTTGCATATGGTACAATTTGTAGTGGGGCAAAATAGTCATTCTCACATTAAAACAAAACTTACGGTTTATTTAATATATAGTTACAATTTTCACCCCTCAATTATAATTAAATTTAAAGAATAATTACAACAATAACCCTTAATCTTTTACCTAAATCTTATTTTAATTTTCACTTTTAACCCAAATACCTTCATGATTTTTAAACGTTAATAACTTTTTCGTATTAAAAAAATTATACCATAAAAACGAGCATATTTTTATCTTTAATTTGAGTATGATATTGTCATATTTTTTTTCAGTTAAAAAAAATACATTTTATGTATGTGTGTTTCGGCATGGTTTTGATAATTTTAAATTAAATCGTGAGCCAAACCTTTTGTAACGGTTTTTTGTCGTCGAAAACCAAGAAAGATGCTTTGAAAGTTGAAAACAACTGGTCAAAAGTTAAAGAAAAAAAATCAACCGTCAAATCAAAAGATGAACGGTTTTACGGTTTCAAACCGAACAATAAACACCCATAAACTTATTACGTAGTCTGCGTTTCCCGCTGCATGGCGCGGGCACCCGTCTAGTTGTTATTATATAAATTATAAAACATTTTACCTTTCGAGGTCAAAAACTTCAAAAACCAATTGAAAGAGCTTTAACAAATTGTACATTATATTAAAAGAGTTGTATCTTGCTATACACAACTTTAAGCCTATCTTCACATATAATGCATCACCTTCTAGGTTTCTTTTTTTCACTTTTATCAGTTTTTTTGTTGACGGTAACCCAAGAAAGAAGAACAAAGCTGTTTACAAAAATCAAACAGAAATTCAAATCTCAACCCTTACAACATGGTTGAAAACAGATGCATCTGTTTCTTTAGGTTATGGCCCATGTTGAATTTTTCTTCTTCTGTTAAAGTTAATCGGTCTTCGGGTTTTCTGCATATTTTCGAGGTATAATACCCGAGACCGATTTTCCAAGAAATTGAGGACCGAAACTAACAAGCATAATATAGGGTCGGTCCGGGTTAAGGTAAAATTGTCACACCCTAACCTAAGGCGGAAATGTCGGGGCGTGATCTGATTGTCATAGCTCACAAGGTTACTATGATGCAATTGTAAAGCGACAATATCTAATTAATTTATTAATTGTCGACGAACATTTAAGTACAACAAAATAGAGAAAATTACAATACAAAACCAACTATTCTTGTATATCTTTATTATCCTAAAATCATCTCTACGTGAGCTTCAGTTCGATAAGCAATCCAAATCTATAACCTGCAAATGCGTACAAAATATATATTTGTCAACAACACATGTTGAGTGAGTAGATCACCAGTTTTGACACAAACAAAAATGGTAATATATAATGATATAAATAATAGAATAATCATAAGCAAAAATGTTATCTGTGAGTATAAACAATGAAATCGATAAGCAAGTAATGAGTGTCGGTGAAACCATTGCCAATGCGATCGGGCTCCTGCCACTACGACGGTCGTATGATCATACTATAATGAGATTATTTTGGACCTCTCCGAATGTGATTCAAGTAAGCAAGTAAGCAAATATCAAGTAACAAGTAGTCATTCAATTGATACACCACACAAAGATCACAGTTTGCATTTGAGAAACAATAAGATAAATAATTTGATAAATGGTACGCAAGTGTCCCCAAAACAGTTGAAAACAAGTAAAATAGGAGAGTGATTACTCACCTGATCGGATGAACGAAATACAAATGAGGATGATGAGAAAAGTAAACTCTTCGGGATATACCGTCAAGGATTCATAGTTAAATAATATGGGTTAATTATATATAACATACTTTAATGAATTAAGATGTCAATGTGATATGAGTTATGATTGGGATTAGGATGTTTGTTAATTGATCGATGGGTTTCTATTGCTTTTATTAATCAATATTATTAGTTATTAATTAAATTAAAAGAATTGTTTGCTTATTATATAATCTAAGTCATGAATAATTAATTTAAATAAATATGAGTTACGATATACTATAATTAATGACATGCGTTTAAATATTTTATTACAATAAGTTTGATATCCTAGAATCTTTAACGAAAACCCAACGTTGAAAATATAACTTGTACTATATTTATTAATTTAATACTAACGTTAAAATATATATTTACAATACAATGTGTATCTTGGAATATTTAACGAAAATATAATTTATAAATATATTTAATATGTTCAAAATACGATTTATACAATTTTTAAAGAATGATACAAATATATATATTTTTATGTACAAAACTAATATAATGGAATTTATATAAACGTTCAACGATGAGAAAAGTAGATTAAAGTGTCGGGTTTTAAGTAAAAGAATAAGGTTTACTGTTATTGAAATATACTTATATTGCATATGTATATACATACCTAAACGAGAACTTTTAAAGAGATTTTGACAAAAGACATAACTTAATGATGTCGGTTTTCAGATAATAATGTTTACTTATTATTAATAACACTTACAAATTATATATATATATATATATATATATATATATATATATAAACGAAAAGCCTTTAACGAGACTCGAAAAAAAAAATGTAACTTAATGGTTGTTGTTTAATAAAATAACATTCGTTTTGTAATATATATTAATTATAATGTTTTAAAAAAACACAAAACAATAACAAAGAAGTAAAAGGGGCTGGCCAGGACTCGAACCCACGTTCCTTGCCGGCACTCTGTTAAACACAAGCCACAACAACTAGTTGTTCTAGCAACCTAGTTGGGTTATAGATGGAAACCAATTATTATGTACAATAACAAACATAAACCCCCAAAACTCAAGAACCCTAGATTCCACAATCACCCAATACACGTCAAATCCGTTTAATTCAAGTTAGGGGTAATGATAAACGACGATGAACGATTATGTTACACATCTTAATTACCTCAGAAGATCAAGCAGTGACATTTAATGGTTCGTTAAGCAGCCGACACAAAACGATGATGAACAGGGTAGTTGCAGAACAAGATAATAAAATTAGGCTTAGGGTTTACGACGGCGATGAGTTGAGGATGTTGCAGCCATGATTAATTGGGTTATAAACATCGATAGATTATATTTTGATGTTAGGGTATTGACGGTCTAAGAAAAGAAATCAATACGTATAATATATTTATCTCGTTTCCTAAATAACAGTGTCGGTTAGGCTATAAATGACGTGTATAACAATATGAGATAATCAATTCCAAGTTTAGAGCGAGTATTAAGGTTCAAGAAACGTTAACGGGTATACGGGTAAGCAAATCGGGTCGCGGGTATGGTTTTTGGATCTTGGCATGTGGGTTAGTGGATTATAATTTGTCAGATTTGCAGTTTCGTCCTTAAACTATGATGATGGAGACAGATCTGGTTTAAAGTATCTCTTTGGGTTAAAAATGCCATAATGTGAAAGTCATAATTATATAATATAGATGATCAAACTATTAAGTATAATAATTAATTAACTCGATATTTTATTCGATATAATAACCGAACGTAAAAGCGGGTCGGGTAACGGATATAAATTGTAAGTTGAAACCTGGAGTTGTTACAGTCTCCCATACTTTAAGAAATTTCGTCCCGAAATTAAGGAATATTATAACAAAACCATTAAATTTTAAGAAAGATAAAATTTTAAATATAACTTTTAAATTTTATCGTAACATAGAATTTTGAATAGTCAAAATAACGCTCCAAATGAAATCTGGTAAGAACACTTATATATAGGATGTACCAGCGGCGTATCCGCCATGTCCTTATCATCTCTACATTTGTACCGTCATCTCAACTACTTTCGATTCTATATTATGACACACAATTGTACGCAATATGATTTCCATACGAGGACTTCGATAATTATGTAGGCCTCCATAATTACTTAGGTTGTCGGATGGTCCACATAATTCGTCCGATCGTGTGGTTTACAAAATACTTGAAAGGCATGATTTTGTGAGAAAAGTTATTAATTTATTATAAATATGTGGAAAGTGTTAACTTATTATAAGACCATTGGGAGTTGATTTATTATAAGGGTAAAATCTCAAGATTTTATAAAATATCTCTAATAACGCAATTTAGGTGAACTTTCAAATTTGATTAATGAAATTAGTGGAAATTTTAAAGTAACTAAAAAGTTAAGAGAAACGGAAACATTGAAGTTGGAATATATGATGCGTCGACAAGATCGATTGTGAAGAAAGAGAGTGGGGATACGAGCCAACTAACAAATTTATGTGAACTTACCAAAAATTTTATGATTACAAGGATAAAATCAACAAAAGTTTATAAAGAAATTAATTGATAATTGTAGACGAATAATAACCTGTGAAATTTTTAAATATTGCAACATTCGAGGTAGAATTCATAAGATCGAGAGTACAAATTTGAACAAGATTAAACAAAGACTTTGAGGGGTTTAGTTTAGTTAAATGAGAAACTCATGAAATTTAAAGAGAACTTTATACAACATTGAAATGTCGCAATTGTGTATTTAAGATGAGGTAAATTAAAATATTAAAGTACTGGTAGTAGTAATTGAGAATGCAAAAATATTAATAAAAAAAATTTATGTATACAAACAACTGTAAATAGTTAAAATTGGGAAGCGGATATTCACGAATCACCACAGGTTTTCGACAACAATCGTGCAAATGTCATTAGATAATAGTGAAAATTAATAATAAAATTCCAATTAAATCACCGTGGGAATTCAATGAAATTCGTTTTTTTTAATAATGAAAATTAATTTAAACAATGAAAAATAAAATTCCATAGCGGAAATAATTTTGTTTAAATGAGGACAAGTTCAATTAATAATAGAACTATAACAATTCAATTTCAACGATAAAACTTTACAAGATAAAAGGTAACTTGTAATGCACCAGATCAATAAATACACGACGTACAAAAATGTTAAAAAAATCAAAGTTGAGAGTAAAAGTTGACACGTTGTCAATAAATTAGTAAGCAAACAAGGTAAATGAGAAAAAACAAATTGAATAATATGATCGACTAATAATTGACTGTCAAATTTTTGTCTTTTAAAATTAAGGAATTGTTTCAGTTTATGAGAATCTAAATATTTTGATTAATTAACATAATGTTAACGAATCAACTCCTAAGATTTTTTTTTTGATTAAATAAAAACCAGATAAGTACGACAACCAACGATATTTATCTTTGAGAAGATAAGAAAAATTTTATTGTATGAGAAAAAAAATACTTAAAATGATGGATTTTCCAAGTTGGGTTTGTTCCAAAATAACTAATTTAAACAAATAATCGTTTAAGGTATAATTGAATACAAAATACGTTTAGACGAAAATGATGAAGACGATAAAAATCTTCTTTGTGAAAACTTAACTACGATTGGTTTGATACAAAACACCTTTGTTAATTGAGCTTATGAAAACTTAAATAATTGAGATCGGATGATTTGAGGCACCTCGAATAGGTTTGTGAAAACGAGGTTTGACTAAGGCAAGCTTGATGAAATTAAGTCTTGCGGGTCTAGAATCGAATAAGAGAGAACGACCTTGTTACATGAAGAAAGCCTGAAAGGCATCGAGTTGTTAGGTTTAAGCTAAATGAGCGTGGGTAGTATGGTACGGTGCCGGTATAATTTAAACTCGGCTTGAATGAGTAAAGAACAATGCGTTGCATAGGTGATTAGGGTCTCCATAATTGTAGAAGACACGTGTAGCAGGTGTATAAAGCTAAGTCGACGACATAGACTGTTGTGGGATGTCTTTGTGTCATAGGCAGCGTAATGACGAGTGTTAACGGGATAACCATAACTGTTATAGTGAGTGTAAGAATAACACAAGAATTGAGTTGGATGATGAAAGTTGCGAATAAGACGTAACAAGCGTATTCCGGTGTAAAGTTTCTTGTTTGGGACACTATGATTTCGTTGAGATTGATAATTTGTTTACTTAGTAACCTAAACTCGATTATTAAGCTTGCGCTTGTTATTATCATTGTTATGAGGGTGAGTAAGGGTAAATGAATCGACATTTCTTTTAAAGAAATTAGTGGACAAGATTAGTGTTTTGAGTTAAAATTTATGCCCTAGAGATTGCAGGAGCTATCTCTTTAACTGTACTTACGGTCATAAAGCGAGTGTAGAGAATATATGATCTATATTGTGATGTAGAAATCATTCTATAATTATGTAAATTGAGATTAAATGAGTATAAATATTATGTTGTGTAAATTTCTTATTAGTTATTAACTAAATAGAGATATTCGGCATAAGTTGTGCTAGTGTTAATCATGACTTAAGGATAAGTCAGAATTTAAATGAGATAATCTATACGACAATTTGTTAAGTATATGATATTATCAATGAGGTGATTTGATATGAGATTTTTGTCGAAGCATAATAAATTAAAATGTTAGTACTTAAATTTTGAGGGTGATAACTGAGATGTAATTGATAGTTATTGGGGGTATTGAGTTACTTGTGATAAGTTCATTAATTGATAACGTGATCATCGTGAACATGAGGGATATTGTTCAAATATTAAGGTATTTAATATTACTTTTATTATATTTGATAGTTTGATGATGTTGTAATATGCGTAGCGTATGAGAAAATAGTTATTAATTGCTCTTGATAATTTGTGAATGTGATAATATGGGTGCGAGATAACCGATTAGATAATTAAATAGTATGTTGTTTAGATGGACTTGTGATAACATAGTCCCAGTTAGTGAATGATTTGTGCTCTATCACGAGGATAAAAATAATTGTGAGTATGTGAATGAATTGAATCAATAAGTCTTGATCCAATGTAACCGAATAATTAAGTAATTGAGTAACTAAATCATATAATAGGTTTTTTCGAATGAAATCAAACGTACAAACAACTAAACAAGTAACGAAAGTTTCAATTAAGTAATTTAGTCAATTGATAACTTGTTTCAAATACATAAACAAATAATAATAAATAACGTAAGTTTATCGATGTATCACCACACGTGATAATTCTCCAACCAAATATCTTAAATATAATAATTGTGAAAATGAATAGTTGGCGTGTTCATGGCGTCCCATAGAATTTTCACCCGACTAGACATTTAAAAAAGTAATAAAATAATAACAATAAAACGAAATGGAAAGATGTAACCGTTAACTGATCACGTTAAACGCTTAAAAGGTAAAAACAAAACTTAGGAAATCCAAAAAGAATTTCCCGTCAACGAAAACGACAAACAAAAATTTGAATGTAAATATATATCTTGGGAATGAGGTATTGCGTCGGAGTTATAAATATATTTTGAGGACGAGACACAGTCTCGGAGTAATAAAATATTTTGAGAGTGAAGCATAGCTTCGGAGTTGTGTATGTAAATGACAATAAAATAAACAATTAGCTAAGCAGCTAAATAAGTATTTAATCTATAAGTAATTACGTAAGCTGTACACAACCAAATAGAACACATCAGGTAAGCAAATAAGCACGTATGGGGTTCCTAAGCATGTTACTAGGCACCACTAACGACCTATCTTAAACCTTCGACTCTGATACCAATCTGTCACACCCTAACCTAAGGCGGAAATGTCGGGGCGTGATCTGATTGTCATAGCTCACAAGGTTACTACGATGCAATTGTAAAGCGACAATATCTAATTAATTTATTAATTGTCGACGAACATTTAAGTACAACAAAATAGAGAAAATTACAATACAAAACCAACTATTCTTGTATATCTTTATTATCCTAAAATCATCTCTACGTGAGCTTCAGTTCGATAAGCAATCCAAATCTATAACCTGCAAATACGTACAAAATATATATTTGTCAACAACACATGTTGAGTGAGTAGATCACCAGTTTTGACACAAACAAAAATGGTAATATATAATGATATAAATAATAGAATAATCATAAGCAAAAATGTTATCTGTGAGTATAAACAATGAAATCGATAAGCAAGTAATGAGTGTCGGTGAAACCATTGCCAATGCGATCGGGCTCCGGCCACTACGACGGTCGTATGATCATACTATAATGAGATTATTTTGGACCTCTCCGAATGTGATTCAAGTAAGCAAGTAAGCAAATATCAAGTAACAAGTAGTCATTCAATTGATACACCACACAAAGATCACAGTTTGCATTTGAGAAACAATAAGATAAATAATTTGATAAATGGTACGCAAGTGTCCCCAAAACAGTTGAAAACAAGTAAAATAGGAGAGTGATTACTCACCTGATCGGATGAACGAAATACAAATGACGATGATGAGAAAAGTAAACTCTTCGGGATATACCGTCAAGGTTTCATAGTTAAATAATATGGGTTAATTATATATAACATACTTTAATGAATTAAGATGTCAATGTGATATGAGTTATGATTGAGATTAGGATGTTTGTTAATTGATCGATGGGTTTCTATTGCTTTTATTAATCAATATTATTAGTTATTAATTAAATTAAAAGAATTGTTTGCTTATTATATAATCTAAGTCATGAATAATTAATTTAAATAAATATGAGTTACGATATACTGTAATTAATGACATGCGTTTAAATATTTTATTACAATAAGTTTGATATCCTAGAATCATTAACGAAAACCCAACGTTGAAAATATAACTTGTACTATATTTATTAATTTAATACTAACGTTAAAATATATATTTACAATACAATGTGTATCTTGGAATATTTAACGAAAATATAATTTATAAATATATTTAATATGTTCAAAATACGATTTATACAATTTTTAAAGAATGATACAAATATATATATTTTTATGTACAAAACTAATATAATTGAATTTATATAAACGTTCAACGATGAGAAAAGTAGATTAAAATGTCGGGTTTTAAGTAAAAGAATAAGGTTTACTGTTATTGAAATATACTTATAATGCATATGTATATACATACCTAAACGAGAACTTTTAAAGAGATTTTGACAAAAGACATAACTTAATGATGTCGGTTTTCAGATAATAATGTTTACTTATTATTAATAACACTTACAAATTTTATATATATATATATAAACGAAAAGCCTTTAACGAGACTCGAAAAAAAAATGTAACTTAATGATTGTTGTTTAATAAAATAACATTCGTTTTGTAATATATATTAATTATAATGTTTTAAAAAAACACAAAACAATAACAAAGAAGTAAAAGGGGCTGGCCAGGACTCGAACCCACGTTCCTGGCCGGCACTCTGTTAAACACAAGCCACAACAAATAGTTGTTCTAGCAACCTAGTTGGGTTATAGATGGAAACCAATTATTATGTACAATAACAAACATAAACCCCCAAAACTCAAGAACCCTAGATTCCACAATCACCCAATACACGTAAAATCCGTTTAATTCAAGTTAGGGGTAATGATAAACGACGATGAACGATTATGTTACACATCATAATTACCTCAGAAGATCAAGCAGTGACATTTAATGGTTCGTTAAGCAGCCGACACAAAACGATGATGAACAGGGTACTGCAGAACAAGATAATAAAATTAGGCTTAGGGTTTACGACGGCGATGAGTTGAGGATGTTGCAGCCATGATTAATTGGGTTATAAACATCGATAGAGTATATTTTGATATTAGGGTATTGACGGTCTAAGAAAAGAAATCAATACGTATAATATATTTATCTCGTTTCCTAAATAACAGTGTCGGTTCGGCAATTAATGACGTGTATAACAATATGAGATAATCAATTCCAAGTTTAGAGCAAGTATTAAGGTTCAAGAAACGTTAACGGGTATACGGGTAAGCAAATCGGGTCGCGGGTATGGTTTTTGGATCATGGCATGTGGGTTAGTGGATTATAATTTGTCAGATTTGCAGTTTCGTCCTTAAACTATGATGATGGAGACAGATCTGGTTTAAAGTATCTCTTTGGGTTAAAAATGCCATAATGTGAAAGTCATAATTATATAATATAGATGATCAAACTATTAAATATAATAATTAATTAACTCGATATTTTATTCGATATAATAACCGAACGTAAAAGCGGGTCGGGTAACGGATATAAATTGTAAGTTGAAACCCGGAGTTGTTACATAAATCTGGTCGGTTCTTCGGTTAATTTCGGGCCGACCCTAAACATGCACACCCCTAAGTGTGTGTAGGGTAAAGTTAGAATAAGAAAACCTGAAACTTTAAGAAATGTAAGAATTCTAAGTAAGCATTGTGTTTTTATTCTTAGAAATAATGCTTTGGATTCTTTTAGCATGGTATTATATAGAAAAATATCATATATAACAATTTAAAACATAATGAAAATGTATCACATCATAGCGCTTTAAATTTACTGGTGTGTTAAAAATCTTACAGAGAATACATTTTATTGTGTTTTAATTATTCACGTATGATGTGTTTTCTATATACTACCATGCTAATAGAATCAGAAAATCATGTCTAAACTTAAAACACAATGCACACACACACACATATATATATATATATATATATATATTAAATAGAGAACTCGATAACTAACAAACATCTCTCGAAAATTTAAATTAAAAAAATAATTATATTTTTTTTCTGTCATCCTTATTATATGTTATTAGTAATTACAAAAATTTTGAAAAAAAAACGTCGATCGCAATATTACATACATGTAATATTGTTATATATATATATAATATATATAAACGAAAACCAAAAAATCATAGGTGTCACGATGTGGTCGCTCCCCTTATTTTTGGAGTCACCAGATTTGCTTGATTTTTAAATGGAGGCTTCTCATACATTTGACCCGAATTCACGGGTATGGGTCTCATCAAACCTAGATATTTCTTAAACGGATTATATCTCATTAAATAAAAAACTAATCTCACCAAATATTTGATATAAAATTCCTATAAAGTAGGGATATACTAAAAATTAATATATGATTTATTTAAAAATAGATATATTATTTATAATTAAAAAACCAATTTTTATAGTAAAAAAAATAAACTGGTTTTGGGTCTCATCAAACCCATATAGCTTTTAAATCGGGTTATAACATCTTATTTGTCTGTGAAACAATTTAGCATCAAACCATAAGTATATTAAAACTTTCATACAATAAAAAAATCAAAAAATAAATAAATATTAGGGTCAAATAATATAAAACCGCCCCCGTAATAAGGTGGATAAAAACTAGTATATATATATAAAAGAGGTTCAAATAAAAAACAATTGTTTTGCGAGAAGTGTGAGAATGCTTTAAAATAAAGCAAACCACCTAAATATAAAATTATACAACTTTTAAAAACTACCAATCTCAACTACTAGACCCTAGATCCAAGGGTCTACATCTATTCTTTTGCTTCTCACAAGTATATATATATATATATATATATATATATATATATATATATATATGGGAAGAGTTATTTTGAGAACCATTGTGAGTTTTAAGAACTTTAAGAACTCAATATTGAACCACACATTTAATTAAATGATATGAAATATGTGGCTGAGATTAAATTGAATTAAAAAATGAAGGAGGAGAGATAATAAGTATTTTTAATAATTACACAAGTTTAAACGTTAGTTATACATGTGTAAAAAGTCGATTCGGTGTGTAAAAAAATATCGTAATTTTTTGTACATCACTTACACTTACGTATTACACATGTGTAAAAAAAATTCGAAAAAAAAATTGTTACGTTGGGTTCTTTCGAGTTCTTAAAACTCAAAGTGGTTCTCAGATGAAATCAATCATATATATATATATAACAATATTGGTGTGCTACATGCATGTAATACAACAATATTATATGTAATATAACACTATTACGTATATATAATATGCCAAATATCGTGATCGACTTTTTTGTTTTTTTAGAAAAGTAACTTATAATAAAAGAATGACTTTTTTTCGTAAAAAAACTATTGTTTGGGTCTAGTTTTCATGATTTTCTTATTAGTTCTCTCGTTAAAGAGGTTCTCTCATTAGTTTTTTTCACATATATCAGTCAAGAACCAAAATAAGTTGCAAGAATTTGAGAACTTAATGAGTGAATCGTATTCAACCACATCATCAAACCTTTTAAAATATTAAAGGGCTGGTAAACTAATAATTTGTCTCTCCTTTTAATTGTCATGTCAAAATCATTATTTATCTAATTAATTCTCCCTCCTTCTTCTATATTAATTTTTTTAATGACATTTCTTATTTTTGTTAAAAAAAATTAAATGTGTAGTAATTAAAAAAAAAGAAACAAACACCTTCCATAATTGACGGACAAAGTATTCCAGGGATAAAGTATTCGGGTTAACCTTCTTCAGGGTATGTTTGGTTAAAAGGAATGAAATGAAGGAGGAATGGAATGGATAAAGGAATGAAATGGATCATTACCATTCCTTTGTCTTGTTTGGTTAACATACGAGAATGAAATGAATAATTACTTTATGTTGTTTGGTATCTGAAAATTTTTAGGAATAAAATAGAAATAATAAAAATATTCCTATCCCAAAATATATACTTTTTTACAAAAAAAAAACCTGAAATGGCGACGGTGGTGGCAGCTCTGGAGATTAAAATGGTGATGGCGGTGGCGACGGTGGTAGTGGTGGCGGTCAGGCGGCGGGGGGTGGTGATAGTGGTGGTGGTGGTGGTCAAACGATACTAGCATTAGTAGTGATGGCGGTGGTATGGTGGTGATGACGGTGGTAGTGGCCAAGCAGTGATAGTGGTGGTGGCGATTATGGTCGGGTGGCGACAGTGACAATGGTTGTCGTGGTGATGGCGACGATGGTGGCGGTGGTAGCTTTGGTGGTAAGGTGGTGGTGGTGGAGGTGGTGATGGCGACGATGGCGGTTAGGTGGTGGTGGTGGCGGAGGTGGTGGTGGTGACGGTGGCGGTGGTAGTCAGATGATGATGGTGGCTAGGGTAGTGGTGGTGGTGATGGCGGTGGTGGTTGTTAGATGATGGTGTTGTTTAGAAAGTAGGTTGAAGGAGGAATGGAATGAAAAAAAAAAAGAACGGGGGTGGGAATGAATGGTTTTGATGGAATGAGATTCCATGTGTAATGGATGATTCTATTCCATTGTGCAACCAAACACCTCTTATTTCATTCCCACGTAATGAATCATTCCATTCCACCTGTCATTACTGCATAACAAACGCTACCTCAATGTTTCTATAACCTGATTTCTATCATATTTAATATAAAATTAATATAAAATATCTAAATTGAAAAATATACCATTAACTTGAAATATGAAGCAAAAAAAGGAAACATTAAACTGTCACGTGGGTTTGTAGCTTAGTATGTGGGTTTTTGTTTATTCTTTAACCACATAAGTGGTTCAGTTTTTCGTTTATTTTTCGGATGAATTTTGTATATCGTTTATAGTGGGTTTATATAGAGGTAGGGTACTAAAAAGACCCAAATACCCTTAAGGACTACCCGCGGGTCAATCAGAAGTCCCTCATAAGGCACCCGCGGGACACATAAACCACCCGCATAATCAGTTGAGGAAGAAACACCTTCATAGCGCATGCGGAAACATCACAGCACCCTCAAAGGTCATCCGCAAGAAGGAATATCCTTCCGCGCAAATAACTACGAGGTAAATGCCCCGGGACAGCTGTCAATAACCAATTATCTTCTAGAAGACTTGCCAAGATGTTTTCTTGAGCAATACGTGATCTTTCGGCCAATCAACAAGTGACATCTGGCAAGGTCGTTATAACCGTGCACATGGCCAATATTCTCCCGTTAACCAATGATAAAGTGACACGTGTCCAGGTTGTTATACATGCACACGCAACGTATAAGATGAACCTATCACATACGGACCCGTGTCCAGACGATTATTTAGGCATCTTCTTAAAGGACAGCTGGCCCAATCACCTTCCTACACCCTTCCGCTATAAATACTCTCTCAACCACCATGAGGTATGCATTCACTCCCACAGTACTCTCTCAATGTACTTAAGTGCTTATCTCCTGCAGAACAGTACTTATTCTCACGCCGGACGGTGGTTACGGGAAGACCCCCCTCTCTTGTTCTTCCCGTAACGAGCTCAGGGTTTCTGTTTTGCAGGTGTTCGTCACTGGACTTTAGGCAATTGGGTTCATATCGTTTGGCAGTTAATCGTATCCTACCCTGTTGACTCATTGGATCTAGGACCCATACTTGGGGAGTAGATCTGTGTTTCTTCATTGGCGCCATCCGTGTTTTTTGTTAGAACAACAATTTTTTTTTTTCGAAGTTACGATATGAGCCAAATTCCTAAAGGGCCGACAGGGACCTCAGAGCAAACTCCACGTGTTACTAATCTAGAAACACGTGAAAGAGTAACGTCATTGTTCGCTCAGAATCTTACTCCTGATGAGCAAGATGATGTTGTGACTGTAACACCCCGTAACCGCAGCGGAAACGTAAACGGAATGCAACAGACACCTCTGATATCAACCACATTGTTTATAAAGAAAACTGAATACATTACTAAACTTCAAATTACATTATCTCATATTTCATTACCGTCTAGGTGATACACACATCATACAATACGATACATATTTCTGTTTATTATAATGTATCCTAACATCCCGCACGCAAATCTTACACACATCAAGCACTTAGCACGTAAGCAATCACTTCATCTTAGTTGTACCTGAAAAGCATGTGAGAAAACGGGTCAACTAAGAATAGTTGGTGAGTTTCACAATTTGAGTAAACCATGATAAATCCATATCAAAATATAATATTATCTGGGGACACTGTTAACCCAGTACCGTACTCATTCCGGGGGCAATGTTAACCCAGAAACACGATGTAATTATGCTGAGCCCACAAGTGAAACCTCTGACTATCCACACACAACCCCGTGGCATACTCCGCCCACGTACCTGCCCCAAACCGCTATGTCTAACATTACATAGCAAAATATATATAACAACAAAATAGACAAGTGCAACTGGCTGGGAAACATCAGCAAGTCCATGCCTGACCAGTTGGGTTTGTCAGACCAATAGTACTATCCACACTCTACCGGCTTTCAGTTAATCACTCGTGTTTCGGGGCCTTAGAATGTTAGCAACTCAGACAATTACCATCTTAGTACATTTCCGTACGATTCCCGTACAACAAAATATATATAAATCCACGCAAATCCATGCGTTCAGTATGTATTTAAACATTTCAGTAGTAACATGCTTCCGCCCCGAGAAAATATGTAAAAACAGTTCAGAAAAAGGGGCTCGTGAAACTCACCTTAGCACATGCAAGCAGGTAACAACAATCATTATCAATTAACACGTCCAATCTGTAATATGATCCCTACGATTGTTATTATACAATTATTGTTTATATAATCTTTAACCGTGTTAACTAGTACATCTGGGGACACTGTTAACCCAGTACTGTACCCGTTCCGGGGGCAATGTTAACCCAGAAACACTTCTCCGGACTCAGATTGTGATATCGTTTAGAGTTCAATGGTCAAAATTATTATTAGTCGTTTTTCCCGTTTTGCGTGCCTAGCACGGTTATCCGTTTTTACGTTACAAAAATGAGTTTGGTCACACACGACCCGAAAATAGTTGTTGACTGATAATTTAGTTAAAGTTGTGAAATTAGAGCTCAGTTTAGACGCCCCGTTTGGCCGCGGAACCCGTTTCCGTCTTTGGCGTACCGGAAACTGTTAAATCGGTTAAAAAAATACCCAAATCATCCGAATTATTTTCGGATGATTCATTTTTACTTGTTTAACTCTATTTTATGAAAATAGTTCATTTTTAGGGTTTTTATACACCAGTCAGTTCGTTTAAGCGAACTTTACCGGTTTACGCGTTTTAAGCTTTAAAAGTTTGTTTTTATTTTCTTTTTAGCACAAATAATTATCCGTTTAGCCTCGGATCTTGAAATTTTGTACAAATCACTTTTTGACAGTGGGTAATTTTATAAAAATATTTCCAGAATTAATTTTTATATTTAAAATTTATTTATCTATTTTTAAACACCATTTAAACACTAAATATGTCGTAAATACCAAAAGATCTTAGAAAAATCCCAAATTTTTCCTGGATGTCCCCTGCCATCCACATAGTCCCCTGTAATTTTACAGAACCAAAATCTTCTTTTACATGCCATTTTCACTAAAACCGAGCTAGAAAACCCTAGAACTCGTTTAACCGAAAAGCCTACTTAGACTTCTCCAACTGACTTCAAATTTTTGTGTGTCACTTATACATGATATAAAAAGCTTATCTGCAATTTTCCAGAATTTTTCATGATATTTAACTATTTTTCACCATTTTTAGCCAAAACCTAGCATTAAATTCACCAAATATTCATCCTTTGTCCAAAAATTACCATAAATTCACAGATCTCCTATTTTCATGTGTAGAACATCCCTGTAAAATTTCATGACCTAAATCTAAACCATCAACAATCTGTCAAAAAACTCCAAAACCGAACATAAACCGAATATACCTTTCGATCTCCGCCACTACAAGCTACAAACTCGTTTTTCCGCCTTATCTACCACTAAATACAGAACCTACAACCAAAATACCACAATACCAAGCAAGTTACACTCACGATCAAGCCTCTTACACTATAGTTTCGGTTATGATTCAAAAAAAAAGATTTAAACCGTAAAAATTCGTTTTTGGTTCGTTTAACTCCTTTCTTGGACCAAGATCCCTTGTATAACCCGTATACATCACTTGATCATGCAAGAATCGGTTTTCATCTTTGAAACTTCATTTTCTTGCAAACCAACTCAAGAAACGAAGATAGAAACGTGATTAACTCGATTCTTTACCTTGTTTTCTTGCTACAAACTCTCGGTTTTTAGGTCATGAACTTGAGAGAAAATGAAGTTTGTTGATTGTTTGATGAGAAAAAAGAAATAAGGGAATGGGGTAACCCCCTTTGTGCCGATCGGAATGTATGAGGGGTGGGGTGGGACCCACCTCTCCATTCTAAGCCACATGTTTGGATTTCGGATATCCGGATAATGTTTTGGATAATCTGGTTCAGTTCGTTTTTCGGTTAAATGTCTAATTCGGCTTAAAACGAGGCTAAAACGGTCGTTTTTCGGCTAAAAATGAAATTTATATAAACCACTTTAAAAAACTTAAACCATGACTTCCATTAACTTAAAATACCATGTTATTAATAATTGCGCATCTTTTTCGGCTTGTTCGATTGTCTCTTGCTCGGTTTGGTATTAACGGTTTTGTTTAACGTACCGACGTACCATTAAATCGAAAATTCTTTTTCTGTGCCGTATTTCCTTATCCCGAAGCATTAATGCTTCGTAGCATCACTAAATATCATATATTTCGTCTATAATTGAACCCTCGATTCGTTCGGGTTTCAATAACTATCGATCGATTAATCGCATATTCAATGCGATGAATTATTTATTCACGTACAATCAATACAGTGAACCATGTATCCTCGTATAATTACTGTGGTAACTCATGTACCCGACATTAAATATGACGTAACTATTGTCTACCGGTTAGGGTATACCGGGTTTCGTCGGAATCGTTACATTCTCCCCCGTTAAGAAATTTCGTCCTCGAAATTTTTCACACCCACTATCCCCTTCCGAGAGGAAGGTGGGGGTTTTCCCTTCAGAATTCACCCTCACGTTACCAGGTATAATCTGGTCCTCGCTGTGAATTCCACTTAATCTTAATCAATAAAACTTGGTATGTCCAAACTGTTTAGTTTTCCCGTCTACTAACTCTACGGAATTATTTATGATATCAGGCATGACTTCTATGAGTACCTCCATTACTGGTACTTTCGTTGCCTCGTCGCTTAGGTACTTTTTAATCCGTATACATGGCAAAACATCATGTATAGTACTTAGCCCCTGGAGTACTTTAATCGATAAACTAAATGACCAATCATGGAGATAGTCTCATGAGGTCCAATAGATTAAGGAGCCAATTTCGGTTTTGCCAAACCTTATATCACCTCTCGAAGGTGATGCCTTAAGAATGCCTTGTCACCTCTTTCCGGTGACAATGGTTTCCTTTCAATGTTGGCATAAATCATTTGCCAATCTCGCGCTGCTTTCAACTTATCTTAAATATTATAAATCCGATTTGGTTGTTTCTCGAATCAATTCAAATCTTATGGCTTGAGTGACGCCCATTTTCAATTTAACAATTTGGTGATAATTTCTTCACCCATAGAAAGCTTCAAGCTCATGATGCTTCCTTCCCCGCCTTCCAATAATGGAAGTAGGATGACTACTTCGATCTGAGATAATTGCAAATGGTACTCTACGACGAGATACCATTTCACCATCATGAATTTGGGCAAGAATTCATTGTGGTAATCGTCATGGATTGGGATGAAATGCGAGGATTGGTTAATCGATCCGCGATTACCCAATTTGCCTCATGCCTTTGATATATCTTGGGAATTTGCGTCCCGAAATCCATTGTAATTTATTCCCACTATCATTGGCGAATTTTTCTGTCGTTGTGGCGTTCCCTAGGGTTTTCGGTGTGCAGCCTTATCTCTTGCATAACTTAAATATTCACCAACATACGTAACCATATCTTTCTCCAAACTCGGCCATTAATAAAATCTTTTCAGATATTCATATCATCAATAGTCTAATCCGATCCCGGATGTATGAAATATTTCGATCTAGGCGCTTCGTCCATGATTAATTCACGAAGGTCATGGAGGGTCGGGATCCAAACCCGATTTTTGAAGTAGAGAATTTCGTCCACGTGCTGTTCGAAATTCTTCTCATTGCCGTAAAGTCGCTCCTTTTCCAATTGTTCCTCTTTTAACGCCTCACTTTGAGCGACTCGAATCAGGTCCGAAAGGTTCGACTGGACTATCATCCCCAGCGCTCGCACTCGCAATGGCTTAATCCGATCTTTCCTACTCAAGGCATCGGCTACGACGTTAGCCTTGCCGGGGTGATAACGGATGTCACAGTCATAATCGTTTAACAACTCGACCCATCTTCGTTGCCTCATATTCAGTTCTTTCTGATCGAATATGTGCTGCAAACTTTTATGATCGGTGAAGATGGTGCACTTCGTACTGTAGAGATAATGTCTCCAGATTTTAAGTGCGAGGATAACCGCTCCCAGTTTTAAGTCGTGAGTAGTGTAATTTTTCTCGTGTACTTTTAACTGTCGGGAAGCATAGGCTATAACCTTATTATACTGCGTCAACACGCATCCTAACCCTCTACGCGATGCGTCACAATATGCGACAAAACCATCGTCTCCATCGGGGAGACTTAAAATTGGCGCTTGGCACAATTTTAATGGTTTCTATCTTATTTGGGTCTATGTGAAATCCTTGTTGCTTTACAACATGACCAAGGGATTATGCCTTCTTTATTCAAAATCACATTTCGAAAACTTCGCGTACAACTCCTTTTGCTTTAACACTTCCACAATTTTCCTTAACCGTCGTTCGTGCTCTTCTTTACGTTGCGAATATATCAAAATATCATCAATAAATGTTATGACAAATTTGTCAAAATAAAGTTTACAGACTCGGTTCATGAGTTCCATGAATGCTGCCGGCGCATTTGTTAGCCCGAAAGGCATAACTAAGAATTCATAATGGCCGTAGCGAGTCCGAAACGCTGTTGTTGCAACGTCCTGCTCTTGGATTTTTCATTTGGTGATAACCATATTTAAGACCAATTTTCTAAATATAAATCGCCCTTTGCAGTTGGTTAAACAGATCATTTACTTCGAAGAAGTGAATACCTATTCTTGATCGTCACTTTATTCAATTCTCCCTAATCAATACATATCCTAACACTTCCGTCTTTCATTTCCCAAATAACACTGGTGCATCCCATGGCGACTAACCAGATCGTATAAAACCTTATCCAATAATTCTTGCATTTCAGTTGGTGCAAGTCGGTAAGATGCTTTAGCAACAGGACCAGCTTGAGGCATTAAATCGATTCTGAATTCGACCTGTCGGGTTGGCGGTAATCCAGGAAGTTCTTCTGGGAAAACTTCTGGATATTTACGTATCACCGAAACATCCTCTATATGTTTTCTTTTAAATACTTTTCTCTGTATCTAATCGCTTCGTCGTCTAAAAGAGAGCTTCTAATCATCTTCTTTTCATATTTAATTTCTGCTTCATGTTGAGTTAGCCAATCCATGTTAACTATTACGTCAAAACTTCTTAACTTTACTGGTCGTAGATCAATAAGGAAAGTTAATCGTTCAGAATAATAGGACAATTCCGAACAATTTATTTAACCATTAGGGGTGTACCGTTAGCGATTCTACAGTATAGGGTTCTATAGTTTCACTAATCGGTATCTTTCCAAATGATAGGAGGTTAGCAGGAACTAACTTCTATTGACGACCGTAAAAATATCGCTGAAGTCTATTGATTTAAACTACAACGTACTTAATACCACCTTTGGATCATGACGTGCTTTATTCGAATTACTCACAAAAGCACGGCTCCTTGCTTGATCGGAGGTTGATGCTTGTCATGAGGTTCGTCTTCCAACGACACCTTGGTTCAACTTTGGGCAATTTTTCTTGAAACGTTCTGTATTGCCACATTCATAGCAAGTACAACTGTTTGGTATAATTTGATTTCTTTGGATGGATTGTTATTGAAGTTGTTGGGTTCGGAGTGGTTGTACACGAATGGGTTGGGGTTGCCGGTTCACATGGCTTCAATTGGTTCTAAAATTGGGGCATTACGTCCATCTTTACCACACCTGTAGCCTACTATCACTCGACATTCTTCTTCCTGCCGATAACCATATTTTTCCACATTTAGGGAAGGACCCTTCATGCGGTTCACGTTTTCACACCAGAACTAGTCTTAGTATAATTCTGGGTTGTAGGACGTACCTACTTATTTAAAAGCCTATCTTGCACTATACCTTTATCATTTCTCTTCTTTAACACTCGACGTCTCACCTAACGTCCTTCCAGTACGCTTCCCATAGAGTCAAATATATCAATGCTGGCTTGTGACACAACCCTTCCAAAGGTTGTATGTTTTACAGGATTGACTATACTCCTTATCGATGGAGTTAGTCCCCAATATAGCGCTCACCTCGCTTAGTTTCAGGAGTAATTAGCCATGTTACCAGACATGACAATTCCTTCAAACGATTAGCGTTTTCTAAGTGATCAGCACACAACATTTCTATCTTTCATAGCTCAGTTTCCAATCTCTGAGCTTAATTGCTCGAATAAAAGTGCTCTAGCACAAGAATTTTAAATTCTGACCATATCATCTGAGTAATAATTTTCTAATTATAATTTTGTACCATCGTGTTCCACCACGATACAACATAATCTACCAACATATCTGTAGCATATTTCACTACACCATGTTCTAGACTCTTGCCAATATCCTTAACCATTTCGATCTTTCTAACCACTCGCTAATCTATTCCTCCCTTTACCATCAGTAAACTATTAATAATTTCCTTAACACAACCAACAAACATATCCTTCATACCGGATCTAATTCATTACGACTACTATTCATGTTTAGTTTATAATTAATACTTGTAGTCATAATAGTATTCGGTGGGACATTATCACTCTTAGTAATACCACTAAGAATTGGAATATTCATATTCATGTGATTGCTCGATCTATAATTCCGCGATCACATTTGCATCAACACTAGCAGTGATCTGTGATACGACATTCGGTATCATCATCTGCTATCTTTAGGCAATAACCTGAATCATATAAATCCCCATCATTGGAGTTACTCTTTTTATGTCATTCTGCCGTACTCATCCCGTACGCAGTAATCAATACTAATCTCACCGTATAACTCGTTACCAGCTCAATCATAACAGTAGGTACACATACACACCAAATATTATCATACATATTACACATACCAGTATCTAGTATATATGTCCCACAAATATAATAATATATGGACTTAACCTGACGTCGGTTAACGTTCAAATATGTTTCATAACCCTTGTCACCAACTGACATATAGATCTTTCTCAACAAAGATTAATGTTTAATATGCTTGATTTCAATATCCTTCTGCACGTCAGCATAACCGATACATGCTCACCGTGAGCACCAAACGATTACGTACCACGGAGTTATAATATCCGTGTCTATTTGTATATCTGGCATACACGGTATACCACCTACGAACGAACAGCCAACTATGCTATAATGATTCCGACACCTCCTTGTGTATGGGTAATCATTCTATTCGGGTATACATGGGTATAGGCATCTAACGGATGTAAGGTTAACATAGGGAGTTGCAAGGTTCAAGGTAATCGCGCAACATGGGTTGCCTTCAAATATTATCAATTACTATTATGGGAAACTCTATCACTTGCTCGGTCAATGTCCTCCGGCGTTCTAGGTTCGCTAAAGTCGGTAATTCTTGATCTAGAGGTGGTATGTCTCATATGATTGAGAGTGAGAAATACACGTATATATTTCTATATATATTATTTTTATCTGCTCATTTACTATCAAATTTATTATTATTATTATTATTATTATTATTATTATTTTATTTCATTTTATTTATTTATTTATTTATTTATTTTTTTACCTTAATGAAATAGGAATGGGTTCAGGTACAGATCCGTCTGTACGTGAGGGTCGACGGTTCGGGTGGACATAGGGGGCTATTAAGACATATGGTACCGGTGTTGGTAGGGTAAGGGATTTATTAATTTCGGTTGGGAGTGACGGTTACTAGATATTTCTGGTTAATGTCAAACGGGAGATCTAACTTGGTACTATCATAACTATAGCCCGATAAGTCAGGCTTATCATCAACCGATGCTCTAGAAATTTCAGCATCCTCGGTACTTTTTATTATTTCATCCCCCGGTTCCTTATCCGGGTCTTATTTCTCAATACTTGTACCCACAAGATATGCACATATATATATATATACACATTAGCACGTATAAATAATATTATATACTTTACACATATGTTTCCATTTTACCTATTAATGTACCCCGTGACTTCCCCTGAATTCCCTCGTGCGGACAATTCTGTTATTATGTTCCGGACCATAATAACTCACTTGTTCATTCCAGTTCATCCAGACCTCGTCACTATAAATTATTAGTTGATATTCAGATCCTATAATACTTGAGCTACTGGTTATATTTTAGGTATCTTTTAAAGACATCCTAAATCTTTATAACCAATGGCTCTGATACCAAGTTCTGTAACACCCCGTAACCGCAGCGGAAACGTAAACGGAATGCAACAGACACCTCTGATATCAACCACATTGTTTATAAAGAAAACTGAATACATTACTAAACTTCAAATTACATTATCTCATATTTCATTACCGTCTAGGTGATACACACATCATACAATACGATACATATTTCTGGTTATTATAATGTATCCTAACATCCCGCACGCAAATCTTACACACATCAAGCACTTAGCACGTAAGCAATCACTTCATCTTAGTTGTACCTGAAAAGCATGTGAGAAAACGGGTCAACTACGAATAGTTGGTGAGTTTCACAATTTGAGTAAACCATGATAAATCCATATCAAAATATAATATTATCTGGGGACACTGTTAACCCAGTACCGTACTCATTCCGGGGGCAATGTTAACCCAGAAACACGATGTAATTATGCTGAGCCCACAAGTGAAACCTCTGACTATCCACACACAACCCCGTGGCATACTCCGCCCACGTACCTGCCCCAAACCGCTATGTCTAACATTACATAGCAAAATATATATAACAACAAAATAGACATGTGCAGCTGGCTGGGAAACATCAGCAAGTCCATGCCGGACCAGTTGGGTTTGTCAGACCAATAGTACTATCCACACTCTACCGGCTTTCAGTTAATCACTCGTGTTCCGGGGCCTTAGAATGTTAGCAACTCAGACAATTACCATCTTAGTACATTTCCGTACGATTAACGTACAATAAAATATATATAAATCCACGCAAATCCATGCGTTCAGTATGTATTTAAACATTTCAGTAGTAACATGCTTCCGCCCTGAGAAAATATGTAAAAACAGTTCAGAAAAAGGGGCTCGTGAAACTCACCTTAGCACATGCAAGCAGGTAACAACAATCATTATCAATTAACACGTCCAATCTGTAATATGATCCCTACGATCGTTATTATACAATTATTGTTTATATAATCTTTAACCGTGTTAACCGGTACATCTGGGGACACTGTTAACCCAGTACTGTACCCGTTCAGGGGGCAATGTTAACCCAGAAACACTTCTCCGGACTCAGATTGTGATATCGTTTAGAGTTCAATGGTCAAAATTATTATTAGTCGTTTTTCCCGTTTTGCGTGCCTAGCACGGTTATCCGTTTTTACGTTCCAAAAATGAGTTTGGTCACACACGACCCGAAAATAGTTGTTGACTGATAATTTAGTTAAAGTTGTGAAATTAGAGCTCGGTTTAGACGCCCCGTTTGGCCGCGGAACCCGTTTCCGTCTTTGGCGTACCGGAAACTGTTAAATCGGTTAAAAAAATACCCAAATCATCCGAATTATTTTCGGATGATTCATTTTTACTTGTTTAACTCTATTTTATGAAAATAGTTCATTTTTAGGGTTTTTATACACCAGTCAGTTCGTTTAAGCGAACTTTACCGGTTTACGCGTTTTAAGTTTTAAAAGTTTGTTTTTATTTTCTTTTTAGCACAAATAATTATCCGTTTAGCCTCGGATCTTGAAATTTTGTACAAATCACTTTTTAACAGTGGGGAATTTTATAAAAATATTTCCAGAATTAATTTTTATATTTAAAATTTATTTATCTATTTTTAAACACCATTTAAACACTAAATATGTCGTAAATACCAAACGATCTTAGAAATATCCCAAATTTTTCCTGGATGTCCCCTGCCATCCACATAGTCCCCTGTAATATTTACATAACCAAAATCTTCTTTTACATGCCATTTTCACTAAAACCGAGCTAGAAAACCCTAGAACTCGTTTAACCGAAAAGCCTACTTAGACTTCTCCAACTGACTTCAAATTTTGTGTGTCACTTTTACATGATATAAAAAGCTTATCTGCAATTTTCCAGAATTTTTCATGATATTTAACTATTTTTCACCATTTTTAGCCAAAACCGAGCATTAAATTCACCAAATATTCATCCTTTGTCCAAAAATTCACAGAACTCCTATTTTCATGTATAGAACATCCCTGTAAAATTTCATGACCCAACTCTAAACCATCAACAATCTGTCCAAAAACTCCAAAACCGAACATAAACCGAATATACCTTTCGATCTCCGCCACTACAAGCTACAAACTCGTTTTTCTGCCTTATCTACCACTAAATACAGAACCTACAACCAACATACCTCAATACCAAGCAAGTTACACTCACGATCAAGCCTCTTACACTATAGTTTCGGTTATGATTCAAAAACAAAGATTTAAACCGTAAAAATTCGTTTTTGGTTCGTTTAACTCCTTTCTTGGACCAAGATCCCTTGTATAACCCGTATACATCACTTGATCATGCAAGAATCGGTTTTCATCTTTGAAACTTCATTTTCTTGAAAACCAACTCAAGAAACGAAGATAGAAACGTGATTAACTCGATTCTTTACCTTGTTTTCTTACTACAAACTCTCGGTTTTTAGGTCATGAACTTGAGAGAAAATGAAGTTTGTTGATTGTTTGATGAGAAAAAAGAAATAAGGGAATGGGGTAACCCCCTTTGTGCCGATCGGAATGTATGAGGGGTGGGGTGGGACCCACCTCTCCATTCTAAGCCACATGTTTGGATTTCGGATATCCGGATAATGTTTTGGATAATCTGGTTCAGTTCGTTTTTCGGTTAAATGTCTAATTCGGCTTAAAACGAGGCTAAAACGGTCGTTTTTCGGCTAAAAATGAAATTTATATAAAACCACTTTAAAAAACTTAAACCATGACTTCCATTAACTTAAAATACCATGTTATTAATAATTGCGCATCTTTTTCGGCTTGATCGATTGTCTCTTGCTCGGTTTGGTATTAAAGGTTTCGTTTAACGTACCGACGTACCATTAAATTGAAAATTCTTTTTCTGTGCCGTACTTTCCTTATCCCGAAGCATTAATGCTTCGTAGCATCACTAAATATCATATATTTCGTCTATAATTGAACCCTCGATTCGTTCGGGTTTCAATAACTATCGATCGATTAATCGCATATTCAATGCGATGAATTATATATTCACGTACAATCAATACAGTGAACCATGTATCCTCGTATAATTACTGTGGTAACTCATGTACCTGACATTAAATATGACGTAACTATTGTCTACCGGTTAGGGTATACCGGGTTTCGTCGGAATCGTTACAGTGACAACCGGAGGTTTTACTTTGGGTGGTTCATCAACTCGAAAGCATTTTACCCCACTGGCAGACGCTGCTCCAGTGGGTACGAGAAATGTAGTAACACCAGCTGGTACCCCTCCCAATGATCTAGGAGGAGTCACAACTCAGATTGGTTCCAATTTGGGAGATCTTGGGCGAGTTATGAGAAATAATCGCCGGAATCACCTAGAATTGGACCTCGAGGAAAATTCAGGTGACTCAGCCCTGGAAAAAACTCATACAGTAAGCCATAGATCTGAAGAACCTTTGTCCCCAGATGAGTGGTACCGTTTCCAACAAGAGAGTCTGGCCGCTGAATATGGACGAATGGTACGGAATGAACGATTTCATGCCCGTACCCTGAGCTATGACGACCCTCCTAGGAGATCTGTTTCTCCTCCGATAAGAGGAAGTCATATTCAGTGCAGTCACCCAGAAGAACAGTTTCAGAAAGAAATTCCAAGGTTACGTCCTCGTTCCCGCGTAAATATGAGAGTACCGTCTTACGACGAAGAACTAGACGGACACGACTCGACATATCATCCGGGAGGTAGCTATTACAGCGGAGACAGCCGTTTTCTTCCATTTGGAGAGACTAGTTATCCGCGGTTGGCTATTCGCCACGCAGAGTATTACAGCAACGCGGAACATATTTTTCCAAACCATATTGTCCGGAATCGTTCGCAGAAAAATCAAAGTTTATTCCGGCCATCGCGACAGCTCCGTTCCAGATAAACACAAAAATACCAACATCCGTTGGGACATATAACGGGATGACGGACCTCAGTGATCACTTTCTGAGGTTCGAAGCGGTTGGAGGAGTCAGTGGTTGGACTCTCCCATACTTGCTGAGGTTCGAAGCATGTCTTTACTGGAGCTGCACGAGAATGGTTTAAAAAATTGCCTTGCGGACACATTAAGAGTTGGAAAGACTTCGTAGCAAAGTTTTCCCAACACTTTAGTCAACAAAAGAAACACACTCGTGACCCGTCTGAAATTACTTGATGTAGTAAGGCGAAATAATGAATCCATTGAGGATTTCATTACCCGTTTCAATAATGAGAGCCTTAATATTGGCGGGGTTAGTGAAGACATGCTGTGGGGAGCATTCCGAAAGAATGTAAATAGTGACGCTCTGATTCGTACTCTAACCGGAAGAGTTGGTATGCCCAAATCTTGGGACGAAATTATGACGTCAGCTAAGCTATTCGCAAGAACTGAGAAAACCTTGGGATCCGGCAGTCAAAAACAAATGCCAAGAGTCGAATTCCAAACCCCAAGACCAAATCGACAGGCCAAGGGGCAAATTTGGTCTAGACTGCAACCAAGTACAGAAGCACCAAAGCAGTTTGATGCGAGATCATTGATTAGCAACAAGAACAAACGTAACTTTCCCGCACGACATAGGGCACAACACAAACGAATGTGTGGCCTTAAGAAATGAAATAGAGGCAGCGGTAAAAAACGGGAAGTTAAACCATTTGGTCAAGAATGTAAGACCAGGGGCTGGTAAACCTCCCGCAAAGGACAACCAGGGCCCAGCCAAAAGGCAAATAAAAGATCTGAACGTTTATATGATTCACGGAGGCCAGTAGACCAGCGGGAAGAGGAAAAAATTTGAGGACGAAGAGTGGAAAAATGAGCCAGTCATTTTTCCTCGTATCAAAGGAGGACCATGTAACAAAAACCCTTTGATAATTACTGCCTTATTCGGACACTACCGGTCACAATATGTGTTCTTCGACACCGGTAGTACGTCCGACATTATGTATGAACAGTGCTTTGAACAGCTTGAGGAAGAGGATAAAGAACGATTACGACTTTCCCGGTCACACTTAGTGATGGAGTTCACTCAAGAACTGAAGAGGTTGAATTCTTAGTTTTACCGGCAACCTCTAAACATGATATTATCCTCGGACGAGAGGCAATTGGTGTCTTCAATGCCCATCCATCCACAGCTCATGGAGCATTAGGAGTCCCGACCCGCACTGGCGTAGCAATAATCCATGCTAACCGACATTGCTACACAACTGAAAGTTCAAGGCCGAACAAAGTTTCCAAACAAAACCAGAGGACTGGACCGGAGAAATGGGTTCTCAACAAGAAATTTCCCGATCAAACCGTAGTAATTGGTCCGGCTATCTCCAAAATCGTCCAAACTTTTCTGAAACAATTATTGACAAAGAATATCGACATTTTCCCATGGCAACCCGCGGACATGACAGGTGTCCCGCGGAACATTTCAGAGCACAAGTTGAAGGTGAATCCGTTGATCACCCCAATTGTGCAAAAGAAGCGAAAAATGGGCCTCGAACAGACAAAAGCCATGAACGAGCAAGTGCAAGACCTTCTTCACGCCGGAATCATCCGAGAAATCAAGTACCAAACATGGGTGGCTAACCCGGTGATGGTCCCAAAAAGTAATGGAACATGGAGTATGTGTATAGATTACAAAGATCTAAACAAGGCATGTCCGAAAGATTGTTACCCACTTCCGGAAATTGACATAAAGGTAGATGTTGTGGACTCATTCAAATTCAAGTGCTTCCTCGATGCCTACAAAGGGTATCACCAGATTCATATGGCGGCTGGTGATGAGGATAAGACAGCGTTCTGCACTGATCAGGGCACATACTGCTACAGAATGATGCCTTTCGGGTTAAAAAACGTGAGGGCCACGTATCAAAGGCTGATGGATCAAGCCTTCAAAGGCCAGATAAGTCGAAACCTCGAAGTTTACGTGGACGATTTAGTGATCAAAAGCATCGAAGAAGATCAAATGCTGAGGGACATAGAGGTAACTTTTGAAACACTGAGAAGTATCAACATGAAACTCAATCCAGCAAAGTGTTCCTTCGGGATGGAGGAAGGGAAGTTCCTCGGGGTAATCGTTACAGGCACGGGTTTCAAGGCTAATCCAGACAAGATACAAGCAGTAGCCCGCATGCCATCCCCCGCATCCCTCAAAGAAGTCCAAACACTTAACGGGAGATTGGTAGCATTAAATAGGTTTTTGGCAAACCACGCTGCTAAATCTTATCTGTTCATTTCAACTCTGAGAAATTTCCTCAAAAAGGCACAATTCAGATGGACTCTGGAGGCCGAGCAAGCGTTCCAAGAAGTCAAGAAGTGTTTAATGGAATTACCCACGTTAACTGCTCCACACGCAGGTGAACCATTAACACTATATTTGTCGGCATCCGACATTGCTGTGGGGGGCTGTCCTATTGACGGATAGGAAAAATGTCCAAACTCCAATTTATTACGTCAGTAGAACATTATCGGACCCGAAAACAAGATATTCGATGTTGGAAAAGCTGGTACTGGCATTGATCTATGCCGCCAGACGACTCCGCAGATATTTCCAGGGTCATCCCATAAATGTGTTAACCGGTTACAAACTCAAGAACATGTTGAGTAAGCCTGAATTGTCCGGTCGGCTAGCAAAGTGGGCCATAGAATTGGGTGAACACTCAATCGAATATAAACCAAGACCGGCAATCAAAGGACAAGTGATGGCGGACTTTGTCACAGAAGTTCCGCAAAACAAAGAACAAGAGTGTTTGATTGAACAACAACCCCAAGCACCTCCGGAACAAGGACAAATTTGGTCATTGTTTACGGACGGAGCCTCGAGCAGTGAAGGATGTGGTGCTGGCCTAAGGCTAGTCAATCCCGAGGGACATGAATTTACATACGCCATCAAATTGGACTTCAAAAGTACCAACAACGAGGGGGAGTATGAAGCCTTCTTGGCTGGCTTGCGGATAGAGAAAAGCTTGGGGTGAGACACTTGGAAGCACGTGTGGATTCTATGCTAATTGCGGGACAAATAAATGGAATAAATGAAGCCAAAAACGATGTCATGGCTTCTTATTTGTCGCAAGCGAGGGTCTTGATTCGCCAATTTACCTCCTTCAACGTTATTCACATTAACAGGAGTGAGAACAAATCGGCGGACGCTCTTAGCAAGTTAGCTTCAACAAATTTTGAGCATTTTGCCAAAGATATTAGTGTAGAAGTCTTAGACCATCCATCCGTTCCCCAGAATCAAGTATTGGTAATTCAAACAAGCGTCGAATCATGGATGACGCCAATTAAGTCTTACCTATCTTCCGGAGCGCTTCCAGCTGGGAAAGCTGAAGCTCGGAAAATCAAACACAAAGCTTTGAATTACCAGTTGACTGATGGTATCTTGTACCGAAGATCATTTCTTGGTCCGTTGTTACATTGTGTGGACGCGGAAGACGCAAATTACCTCATCCGGGAAATTCATGAAGGTATTTGTGGACTTCATGCGGGTCCAAGAATGACAGTTACAAAAATCATGAACACAGGGTATTACTGGCCTGGAATGCATTTAGACGCTGTGCAAGAAATCAGAAAGTGCGATTCTTGCCAGCATCATGCCCCAAATACCTTGCGTCCAAAGAACGAACTAATTCCGGTAACATCTGCCTGGCCGTTCCAGAAGTGGGCTATCGACATTATGGGACCTTTACCAGAAGCCCCGGGACGAGCAAGTTCCTGATTATAGCCATTGATTACTTCACCAAATGGGTAGAAGCCAAACCAGTCGCCTCAATAACGGCATCGAGTGTTAAGAAATTCCTTTAGGAATTCATCATCTGCCGGTTTGGTCTCCCGCAACAGTTGGTAAGTGACAATGGGACCCAATTTGCTGATAGAGGATTACAAGAATGGTTAAGAGAACTTCAGGTAACCCAAGTTTTCACATCTGTAGCTCACCCGCAAGAAAATGGTCAAGTCGAAAGGACCAACAGAACTATCAAGGAAGGAATTAAGGCGAGGTTGGGTACTAAACGGACCAGTTGGGTTGACGAGTTACCCCATGTACTCTGGGCCTTCCGCACCCAGAAAAACTCAAGTAATTCAGAAACACCGTTTAGCCTAACTTACGGCACTGAAGCCATGATCCCGGCAGAAATCGGGATCCCATCCGCGAGGCTTTTCGTTAATCAACGATAACGATCGCGAACTCCGGATGAATCTCGATTTGCTCGAAGAAAGAATAGAATTAGCATCGATCCGCGAACACAATTACAAAAGACAGCTTCAAAAATACTATAATTCGCGGGTTCAAGAATGCAAATTCGATGCGGGAGACTTTGTCTTACGCAACAACGAGGCATCCGGACATGAGCCTCCGGGAAAGTTAGTCCCAACTTGGAAAGGACCTTACAGAATCAAACAACTATTAACCAAAGGTGCCTACAAGCTGGAGAAATTAGACGGGACTGAGATTCCTCAGACATGGAATGCAACACAACTAAAGAAATGCTACATGTAGTGCTCCTATTTGTCTTTTATTTTCGGCCTGCGCGCCCACATAGTATAGTAATTGTGTAATTTCTTTTTCTAAGAAGGCTTATGCCCAATATATGAGAAATGTCCAGTCAATTCCATGTTATTTTGTTAAGTTGTAATCTTTTATTGAAAAAACCGAAGTTCCGGATAGGCACTTATATTATAGTGCATAAGACAAAGTGCACCGGGAGAAACACAAAGACTTCTTATTATTGATCAAAAGAGATTACAAAATAGGAAGAAAGATTTACAAAGGAAAGTACATTTATGGGGTGACATTTTTGCCTCCCGCAGTATCTTCGGCTCCTTCGTTTTTTTCATCCTCAAGATCCAGCAACTCCTTTAGTTGCTCAATGGCATAATCCTTATCTGCAAGCTCCGATATATGATCAGAGAGGGAGAATTCAGAGTGTCATAATCCTTGGTTTTCTTGATAAGGATGGAAGCGGTATCCACACCAGCCAAGACATACTCCTCCGGCCCTTTTCCTTCGGAAGCAAAATTATAGCCTTCCTCAAAACCCATTTTCCTGTCTGCTTGTTCGGAACCACGGAGGAGTTTTGCGACACAGTTCCCAAGGTCGTCACTATTCTGAACATCAGTAATAACCTGTTGAAGCCATATAACTCTGTATGAACACATACACGTGTAAATGAATTATGGCTGCAAAAGATTTAGTACCTTGGGAATTGCCGTCGACAGAAGCCATTTCTTGTCCGCCTGAGCTCGGATAAGATCCATCTTATAATTAGCACACTCCAGCGCTTGGTCTCGACTCTTAGCATTAAGGTCGGATAAACGCTTGGCCTTGGCTGCTGAGTTGGCTTGAAGAGTCTTTATCAGCTCAGCTTGGTCGTCTAGCTGTTTCTGAAGAGCGACCTTAGCTTCCTCAGCAGCAAGCTGTGCGGCTTTTGCCACTTCCATTGCTTGATAACTGTCTCGAGCATCAGTTAATGCCTTGAGAGCCTCTTTCTTGGCATCAAGCAAGTTTCGCTCGGTTTCCTCCAACTCATCATTCATAGCTAAACAATCCCGGAGAAGTTCTTGATTGGTAGACACAGCGTTCGCCACATGATAAGTGTTGGAGTCGAACAGATCTTTGTGGACGCGGAGACGTTGTCGTTCCTTCTCTGCAGGAGGAAGACTTTCGTCGAGATATTTCTGGCAAACATCCGCATCATTCAGTACCGAGTTTCACCATAACGTCCATCGGGGATGATACGGAGCAGTATCTTCACCCGTTTGAGAAGAGGAAGTTTGCCCTCTGTGTTTAGACACATTAACCCCACCCTGATCTTGGAGATTGTGTTCATCAGGGGTGGAGATGTGGGAGGCTGCTCAAACTCACCAACCTCTTTTTCCCTGATCGGAGAAGTGTCTGATAGGTTGATCGGCTCTTGAACAGTGTTGAATGGAGAGGTTGGCGGAGTCGGAAGTGGTACAATAATTGAATCCTTGAAACCTGAAATTTCCAAGGCAAAGCTTTCTTAGCAATCAGTAAGTGACAAGGTCAAAATATAGCCATAATGGTTTAAAACATGATCTTTGGAAGCATCTCGGGAAGACAACTCTCGAAGGCGAGCACCCAAGTCAAGAACTTGGGTCTTTTCCTCATTCTTCTTCTTTTTCTTAGGCGTAGCATCGGAAGGCTGCGTGTTCCGCTTGCCAGCAGCCTTAGAAGTACCCGTATCCAAAACTTGAGGGTCACCCTCGACGGATTGAGGACCACCTTCCTCACCTGTTGGCGGATCGGCGGTGGTCTCTAGGTCGTGCCTACGGGTCAAACCTACAGTGGAAGATGAAAGGTTAGTAGCACCTATCAGCATATCCCCTTCACAGAGTGATGACTCTTCGCTGGATGACAGAAGAACTATCACTCCGCTGGAGGTGACGACGGTTACAGGGCGAGTTTGAAAAATACCTTTGCATTTTCTGACAAACTCCTCACCTTGGGCATACATGGCTTCGGAGACAATCGGTTCCGGAGTAAGGGTAGTGGAAAAAAGGAAATTCCTTTCCGTGCGGTCCAAAAATGGTACGTCATGTTGAGTAATTGGGCGGCGTACCATCATGCCACCAACCTTGTCCATAAGAGTGGAAAGAATGAACCCTCGCCTGAAAAAGAGAACGCGTCAAACAATGTAAGTTGAACAACCGGAAGGATATTAATGCAAACTTACTTCCATCCGGATTCTCGTAATATGGTTCAAAAGCCGGAAATGGCCACAAACGGCTCATCTTGGCATGAACCATCGCCCCTTCATGAATAGGGCGCATGGGTGTCAGAGTCTTGGTCAAAGTTAGGTACCAAGCATTCCCTTTATACTCGGAAGCAAGAATTTTCGGCAGCTCATCTTTGGCTTTTTGCCGCGTCATAGTGAACGGGATAACATCTTCCCGAATCCAGAAAAATTTGGATTTCCACCCATAAATGCTGCGAAGCCATTCAAAGCCAATGACACCTTTCCCGGTGGTCGCAAAAAACTATACCAACCTTCCTGGAAAGTCATTTTGTAGAAAACGGCAAACATGCCGACGGAAGGATCATAGTTATGTGCTTGGCAGCAGAACTCTAAGTGGCGAATCCTGAGCATCCCAAAAGGGTGAACTTGGGATAAATGAATCCCATACGCCGTCAAGACCGATCGCACGAACTTGGTTACAGGCAACCGGAAGTTCCCGGTGGTGAAATGGTCCAAGTAAACAGCCATCTTCCTCGCTGGAGGCGCCGTTGCAATGGCTCCGTTTGACGGACGTTCAGCCTCCCATTCAGGAGGAAAGCCGTACACGTTTTTAACGTCCTCGAAGTCTTTCTCTTTAATTTCACACCCGACTTCAGTAATAGCGGGAGGATTTTTCTTTTGGGCAGCCATTTTATGGTAATGATATGAGACGGATATACGAGAGAAGAAGTTCTTTGGTATGAGTAAGAGAAAAAATATGTAAGTGATAACAATGGATTGAAGATTTCAAGACCTATTTATACCCATCGCAGTTAATGCGACCGTCTGACTAACAGATGAAAGAGAAAAATCCGGGCCACAGGATGGCTGACACGTCAGGCGAGAGATTCGAAAAAGTGTATACAGGCTGTCAAGTGGACGATTTACACGTCTCGTCAACCGTCGCCTATACCCTCTTTCTGCCACGTCATCAGCTCAATCCAAATTGCACAAGTACAAAAATTCAAAAAGACAAGATATTTCACAAAAGATATTATCAACATAAAGTTTCTTTTCATTCAAAATAGTGATCACAAAAAACATGAAAAGAAATTACAAGCCAAAATTTTGAACACCTACACCTATCCTATGGGTTAGGAGGCGTTGTATCTTCCGGAGTAGTATGAGCCACATCTTCCGCCTTGTCATCATCAGACTCATCATCATCAGATTCGTCATCAATATATACCCGAAATTGATTCACACCATCTTCAGATGAAGCAAATTCCGGAAGCATATTTTGTAGCGGGAAGACAAGGTCATCGTACTCTTGAACCCGCATATCCAACTCCTGCTTCACGTCGAGGCCATAGAGCGGGTGACTCTCAATAGGTTTTCCGGATTGGGCAAACGCCAATCCTTCGTCAAAACCTTTCACCCGGCCAATGCCTTCCGAAGCAGCAGTCAGGTTCACGAAGCAATCGGTAAGCTCCGTGCTCCTCTTGATATGACGAATGACCTGATAAAAAAAAGCGTAAAGAACATGTTAGCACGAAACCCAAATGCATAGACAAAGCAGCATACGAAGAAAATCTTACCGAGTCAAGGCCACGGTTGAGGAAGTACTGCCTCTCCCGTTCGGCACGTTCCGCCCTATCACGGAGCCCCTGTAACTCGGCGGAGGCTTGGTTGTTTGTTTCAGTGTGAGACTGCAAAAGGGAGTCGTATGCAGATTGCATTTCAACAATAGTCTTATCCTTAAGCTCGGACTGCTCCCCTTGCAATCTCAACGCTTCCTCGAGCTCTTGAATCCGGGCGTCCTGACGAGACACCTCGTCCTGTGCCCGCGCCAATTCGTCCTTCTTTCTTTGAGTTTCAGCTCGAGAAGCTTCAAGAGTGGCATTAGACCTTTCACAGGCCTCTTTCCAACTCTTGGCAGCAGCATCACTTCGGTCTTTCTTTAGCTTGAGTGCAGCCTCAACATCGACCTGCTTCCATTTTGCCGCGACTGCTGCCTTTCGCTGCTCCTCAGCTTCTCTTTCCGAAACCTTCACGGCCTCGGAAGCCGCACCGAGCTTCCCACCCATTGTCCGCCACTCCCACAAGATTTCTTGACTACAAGCCAAGCTATTCGTCAAGGAAACAGCTAAATTAGTATGAAGCTCTTGGCGGGAGCGAGTCTTCTGATGTGTTATCTCAGCAGGTGGCATGTAATGTTCGACAAAACTCATACAAATTTTTGGGTCGGAAACCCGCGACCCATTGACAATGTCCCAAGACGGGACAAACAAATCATAGTCTCCTCCCAACTGAACGTTCTCGAAGTACTGGGAGCTAGAAGTCCCGAGACGAACAGGAGTAGAAGAAGATTGTTGAGGGCCACCCCATGATGAACCTCCCCTAATATCATGGACAGATGGTCCAAAGAAAAACTCACCTCCCCCGCCCGACACAAAGGGCGAAGAAGTAGAGTAAAATGGCTGGGCAGGTTGCGTAAGGGGTTCATCAGCCCTGAAGCCTTCTGTAGTGATTTCAGGGTTATCTTGTTGAGAACCAGTGCCGTCCCCGCCTTCAAAAAGGTAATCCAACGGCCCAACAGTCGTCGGTTGAACGCTATACCCCTCCACAGCCGTTACAACAGGAGGGGTAACAGGTTTCTCTGCCCTATTTTTCCGGAGAGGCGACGGTTGCTTTTCAACATTTGGTTTCGGCGTTGATAGCCTACTAAATGTACCCTTAACAATGGACAGATCTGCATAGCACAATCAAAGTGAGATCCCATTGTCTTATACAACAAAAAACTAACATATACGAACGTACCGGTCACTGCCCCCAGTCGTTCTAAAAGGCTGGGCGGTAGTGGTTTCCGCGGACGATGGGTCCGACGTTTCATCATTTTCGGTTCTTTCCCAGCATCCGAAGCACTAGTACCCGCATCACTCGCCTGCGATGCTTGGAAAGGCCTATTCCGGTAAAGCTCTGCTAGTAAAGGATAGACAGATGAAACCTCAGAAGCATCATCTGAGCTTTCCTCATCGAGGATGGCAGAGTCATCGCTAAGAATGACGATCGTCCCGTCGGAGGTCAGCACATTAAGAGGAGGTGGGTTTAAGATGTACGCACCTGTTTCAAAGATAGTATCCGAGACAACTGGCTCGGCCCGCACATTCACAGGAAAGAGGAAATATTTGGCATTCCTTTCCATGACACAGACACTTGCTTAACATCGCGGATAGTTTTCCCAACACACCCCTTGTATACAAGGCGTTAAGCAAAGATCCAAAATCTGAAAAATAAACGCAAAAATTAAAATAACAGAAACTTTGGAAGACCACCCAAAGAAAATCAATAAAACTTACGGCCGTTCGGCTCAATGAAAACATGCTCCATATCGGGAGCAGGCCACAAGAGACTCATGCCCGCCCACACGAGAGCTTCTTCTGGAAGTGCTCGCATCGGTGTAGGCGGAGTAGTAAGTTTACGAAACCAATCACGCTTCTCATAAGCAGCCAGCGTGATGTCAATAAGAGCGTCGTTCGGAGATCGACGAACCATGGCCTCCGGTATCACATTCTCGGATATCCAAAAGAACTTCCTCTTCCAGTCCTTGAAAATTTCTTCAATAACGTTACCGATAGTCCTATCAGGCAAGCTATGAAAAGTAAACCACCCATTCCGGTTAGCCATCTTATAGAAGACAACAAATCGTTCTAACCGAGGTACCATGTCATGCGCCATACACATGAACTCGAAGTGACGTACCCGCATAACGGCACGAGGATGGAGTTGAGATAAGTGAATCCCAAATGCCTTGATCACCCGTTGAAAAAACTTCGTGATGGGAAGACGGAAATTCCCGTGAACAAAATAGTCGGCATATAAGGCCATTTTTCCTAGAGGTGGAAAGCTGGCTATAGAACCAGTAGAAGGGAATTCCGGTTCCCACTCTGGTGGAATACCATAAGTCATAATAAGCTTATGGTATTCCCCTTGGTCCCAGCAGACCTCTATTTCGTCAACTTCGAATTGTACAGATGCCATTACAAGAAAACTCGTTACAGTATTGAAGTAAATCAAAGGAAAAATCAAAAGGTTCAAAGAAAGAAAGGAAGTTAATATTCAGAAAGCAAAGACGATAAAACTTCTAAAAGAAGTTAACTCCATCTATTTATACCCACTGCAATTAATGCGATGGGATACAAACAGTAGAGAGAGAAAAAACAATCCAGTAAATGATCGCCACGTCATGCGGGAAATTCGAAAAATTGAAAAAAATGCACAGTCAGGTACAGTTACAGCCGTCATAAACGTTCTGTCACCTGCACACGCGCCTGCGAGTGGTCAACTTGTCCTTTTTCATGATTATCCACAACAACAAAAGATATTTCTCACCAACTCGTAAGGTCAAAAACCCCCAAATCCACATTAAGTCCTGAATTTCACCCGCATAAAATACTTCACTAGGAAGAAACACTGGACTGGGGGGATTTATAGAGGTAGGGTACCAAAAAGACCCAAATACCCTTAAGGACTACCCGCGGGTCAATCAGAAGTCCCTCATAAGGCACCCGTGGGACACATAAACCACCCGCATAATCAGTTGAGGAAGAAACACTTTCATAGCGCATGCGGAAGCATCACAGCACCCTCAAAGGTCATCCGCAAGAAGGAATATCCTTCCACGCAAATAACCACGAGGTAAATGCCCCGGGACAGCTGTCAATAACCAATTATCTTCTAGAAGACTTGCCAAGATACTTTCTTGAGCAATACGTGATCTTTCGGCCAATCAACAAGTGACATCTGGCAAGGTCGTTATAACCGTGCACATGGCCAATATTCTCCCGTTAACCAATGATAAAGTGACACGTGTCCAGGTTGTTATACATGCACACGCAACGTATAAGATGAACCTATCACATACGGACACGTGTCCAGACGATTATTTAGGCATCTTCTTAAAGGACAGCTGGCCCAATCACCTTCCTACACCCTTCCGCTATAAATACTCTCTCAACCACCATGAGGTATGCATTCACTCCCACAGTACTCTCTCAATTTACTTAAGTGCTTATCTCCTACAGAACAGTACTTATTCTCACGCTGGAGGGTGGTTACGGGAAGACCCCCCCTCTTGTTCTTCCCATAACGAGCTCACGGTGTCTGTTTTGCAGTTGTTCGTCACTGGACTTTAGGCAATTGGGTTCATATCGTTTGGCAGTTATCCGTATCCTACCCTGTTGACTCATTGGATCTAGGACCCATACTTGGGGAGTAGATCTGTGTTTCTTCAGTTTAGTATTTAGGATATTTTGAATCTTTTGGATAAAAAAATGAGTGGTTGCGTTTGGATTATTGTTTTCGCAATTGATGTTAGTTTGGATTATTGTTCTAGCAAATTATAATTTAGCGTGAGCGATTAAATAACTTGCTGAATAGGAGCCCCTCCTTTTGTTGCCTCTGTCGATCTTCTCCGCGAGCACATGAATAGGAGCCCCTCCTTTCGTTGTCTCTGTCGGCGAGTCTACGAGCAAGAAAGTATCCATTGATGCAGTTTTGGAAGCAATCAATGGCTCGAGAGGCTCATGATTAATCAAAATACGATAAACAGAACCAAATGTTCCTAGAACAATGTTCTTTATATTAAAACTTAATCAAAAACTAAATAAACAGTAAACATAATAGCCCTATTTATATTAAATAAAGAAAAGATAAAATTAGAAACCAGATAAATTTAAACTAATAAAAGATATTATAATAAAAAATTCAAATTATGAACTAATCTTACATCACTTCCATTTTGATAGTGAGCAATATTTATGCAATTTCAAAATTTCAAAAGTTGAGAAAGCAAAGATTGCTAATGCCTTTCACTAATTTTCAATAATACTCAAGATTGTTTGAGCAAATTGGCATGATACAATCAAGTGCGGAGGCGGACTCCACCTAGTCTTCAAGATTTCAAAAAAGTAAACTTTTTTAAACCCTAAAGTGCCAGATGAGTGAGGGTTGTTTTTGAAATTAACAAGTTCATCCTAACTTCATTAATCTGAATTCTCTCTAGTGACTACAATACACTCACAATCATCCATTCATATATCTAATTTCAAAAATCGATCGATATTACGCACTTCAATCAATTGATTTTTAGCTCGAGTGAATTAACAATTACAAGCCATTAAACTCTACGCTTGGGGCGCCGATGGTGGGCATGGTAGGCGTCGATGGGCGCGAAACACCACCAGGGGGGGCGCCCTTGGTGGTGGGGCGCGGTGATGGAGTGTTTTCAGATTGATGGGAGCTAATGAAGGAAAACTGGGTGGGCCCACCCCAACGGCTATTTGACCGTTTGAATAAAAAAACCAAAAATATTATATATATATATATATATATATATATATATATATATATATTTATACCATTCACTCATTCACTCAATCTCTACAAACTTATAAACATACCCTACACCTTTTTAAACTTTTAAACCTTTCTCCAAAAATATGTCTTCCGAATCATCTTCGACACCCGGTTAATACCCCGATCCCGACGTAATTTCAGACTCGGATTCAGAAGATGATGTGATATTTAGTGCTATTAGAGAGGTTGCCCAAATATTAGTCGAGCATTGCGAAAGCTCACAACCACGAATAAGACGACCTCATCTTCAATGGGATCGGTAGGTGCTCATGACCGGTTGATTATAGATTATTTTTCACCAGATGCGACTTTTGATTCGGAATGATTTTGGTGCCATTTTCGGATGAGCCGACAACTATTTTTACGAATAGTTGGTGATTTAGAACGAGATTATGCGTTTTTTCAACAACGGGAGGACGCGAGAGGTAAACCAGGTTTTTCTCCTATGCAAAAATGCACGGAGGCAATTCGTCAACTAGCGTACAGGACCACAAGCGACACCATGTTAGAGTATTTACAGATGTCGGAGACAGTGGCTCGTGAAGCCCTTCACACGTTTTACGAATGTGAGTATTATTATCATTTTAATTATTTATTTCTAAATCTTCTTATTTTAAGTGTAAATTTTATAAACTGACATTAAAATTATTAATAGTAGTTATTCCTCAGCTATATCATAAAAAATATTTGAGGAGGCCGACTCAAACGGACATACAAAATATATACGAGGTGCATCAACAAAGACAAGATTTTCCCGGGATACTTGGTAGCATTGATTGCACACACTAGAATTGGGAAGCCTGCCTAGTTGCTTAGCAATGTCAATATCATCGGGGTGATCATGATGACCCAACAATTATTCTTGAGGTTGGTGCATCATTTGATATTTGGATATGACATGCGTTTTTCGGGATGCTCGGTGCAAGATGTAGCTGTGATAAATGCGTCCCCTATTTTTGAATCATAAACGGAGTTAGACCCGACACGTCATTTTCCACCAATGATGTCAACTACGAATACAATATTATCTATTCGACGGCATTCATCCGGATTGTCCCACGTTGGTTCGTAGCTTTATGAGCCCGACTGACGATAAACGAAAATATTTCAAGAAAAAACACGAGTCGGTCAGAAAGGACATCGAAAGGGCATTCGGGGTATTAAAGAAACACTGGTCTATTGCTAGACATCCTTCTTGTTTTCACCAAATGGATAAGTTAAGAAACATAATGTACACTTGTATTATCTTGCAAAATATGATATTTGAGGACTCAGGTAGAGCAATTTGTCAAGACGAGTACAACGATGCGTTGGAGCCGATCTCAACACTAAACGAAGATGAGAAACTTGCTAATTTATTAAGAACACGAAGAAAGGAAACAATTTTCAGTCTTCGATCGGATTTGGTTGAACAACTTTGAAGAAACAAACAACATAACGACGACAATGACAACTAAAAATAGTTGATTTTTTATTTATTTATTTATTTTAAATCTAATTAAGTTTTTTTATTATTCTTGTATTTTATATATTTGTTGGTTTTTTTGTTTATAAAAATACAAAAGATTAAAGTGTCATCGATGCCCCCTCACCATAGAAGAGTATCTTTGGATGGGGTTTGGATGCCCCATTACCCTCCTCATCATAGAGGATTGTCTTACTAATTTAGGTAACACGTTCGAAAAGCATCTTAAACATCAAAGTTACAGATGCCATGTGCTCCCCCCTAAACCATACCTAATAGGGGTGTGCAAATATCGGGTCGGACTGAAATTAACCGATAACCGACCCGAAAAAAGAACGAAACTGAACCGTATACTAGTATCTTAATCAGATCTCGGTTATTAATTTAGGTGTTTTCGGTGTTCGGGCTGGTCTCGGGTTTTTGACTGATTTGGTCGAAATGATGAAATTCCAATTTTATACAAACTTTGTAATGACTTTTCACGTGACTAGTTAACATTTACGAATAACCATTATTACATAGACTTTATTTTCTTCTCTTTCAAATATGGTAATTAAATATCAACCACATAATATCTTCACATTCTTCAACCTATATCCACCATTTATTACTACTTAATTTTCTTTGTAACCTTCTTTGTAATTTGTTTTGAAGAACTAGAAGAAAGACACAATTCCTTCACCATCTCTAACTTAAACTTCCCCAAAACTGAAAAATCAGAAAGAAGAGATGGTATGGCTCGATCACCGGTAGAGTTGATGTACCTGGACTAGGTTGAAGATGACGTACAAAGCACGACATCAACCAAGTTGTAGTATCAAAGTAGCGTTACAGCCAATCGGTCTCGGTCATCTTCACCTTACCCGAATGTGTAGTAGGTTCGGATTTTAGAGTCTCTTTCAGTTTCAAGGAGTTCTGAATATGGAGATGGAAATTCAACAACATTCTATGGGGACGGCATCTACGGTTCATAAAGGTACGGAATTTGGCAAGACACACTCGCATCGCAATAGTTGCTGATTCAGCCATGAAGTTGGAGCAAGTTCAGCTACTTGGAACTTCTATTATTTAAGCATTAAAAGTTTATACAGTATAATGAGCACAACTTCAACTATAGCTGCTAATTAACTAGTGCAACTGAGATTTGAAAGTGGAAAAAACACTTGGTCCTACTTCTATTATTCCCACAAATTTATACGCCGAGCACATATTTTTAAAATCTCCCCTATTTCATTATATGAAGACAACTGAAAAGAGTCAATTAATTGATCATTTGGTTTATTGTGTCTACCACTACTTATTTAAAATTTGCTAATTATCATATTCTCATATCCTGCGTCAATCACTGTTTGTAGATAGAATCACCAGTGACGCTTATGATAAACTGCGCGATTGGGGGTTGTAAGTTATTTCACACACTTTCTTTTGTTTTGTTTTGCTTTGTTTTTTTACCCTCATTTTCATCAGTGTCTTCATTTGGCATGTCTCTGCTTGCAGATTTGTACAACATAAGCTACTCTGAGGTGAAGAACCTAGGTGGGGTTTTGGCAACACCATATCTTGTCACAAACATATAGACCCAGATTGTGATAAATCCAAATGTGCTCTTGTGGAAGCAACTCAACTATGTGGGATTGAAGACTCTCACTTTAGGTGGTTTTCTTTATATTTATTCTAAAGTAATTTCCAACTTTAAAATTCGTTTCTCAGTTAGGAATTTTGATCATTATTGTCAAACTATTATGCAGGGATCAGGAAGACTTTGTCGCTGAAGTTGTTGACAAAATAAAGTTGATGTTGGAAGACTCTAAACTACGCAGTGACGGATACATGAATTGATTGTGTTAAAAGTGGGTCAAGTCAATGTAGTAACAAAGTTGATATTTAACTATGTTAGGCTATGCGTAGTGGAGGGGCTACAAATGGGGGCGAATTACGACCCGTGGCGCCCAGTCAGTAAGGGGTTGTAATTTGTTTTTGAGGTGTAATGATGTAATGGCTACAAACTGGCCCACGGTATCTTTTTTATTATTTTCTTTTTATAATTAAACTAATCAAATAAAAACTAATTTATTTAAATAATTAAATAAAAATGCATTAAAATTAGAAAGAAATACAAAAAAATACATAAAACTAAAAAAAAAAACACACCAATAATAAAAATAAATTATAATAAAAAAACACACCACAACAAAATACATATAAAAATACAAATAAAAAAACTAATCTATTCGTCTTCATCCTCGTCATCGTCATTTTCCTCGTCTTCAACCTCGTCTTCGACCTCAACGGGAAGATTATCCCACATGTGTTGAACCAAATCCGCCTTCAGTTGGTTATGTATATCACTTGATGTGAGCTGGTGAATGCTATATGTTCGTTGGTCTTGGGTTGGTGCATGGAACTGTTCTGGAACGCTTCCTGGTATATAGTGTTAACATATTGCTTTTCCCTCATCTTCTAAAATCATATTATGCAATATGATACACGTATACATGGCATCGCTCATTTTTGCCAACGACCATACACGACATGGGTTTTTCACATAATGCCAACGCTTTTTTAGAACCTCGAAACACCTCTCGATATCATTTCTCGCGGACTCTTGCTTCTTCTTAAAATATTTTCTTTTTTCTTCGATCGGGTCTTGAAACGTTTTGACGATGATCGAGTACTCTAAATATATCCCATCTCCCAAATAGTATCCATGACGATAGAAGGTATCATTAGCATAAAACGGTAAGACCGGTATGCTATGGCTGATACGGGTGATGCGTTGAGAACGTTTATGTCGTTGTTGGACCCGACGGAGCCGAAGTAGGCTGACCAAATCTAGAGGTCGTGTGAATAAATGGCTTGAAGACTAACCATTGGCACTCCATGGTCACCATGAGTGTATTGATCTCGCCATGCGGTTGGACAGTTGGGCCACTTCCAGTGCATGCAATCTATATTCCCAATCATGTCTGGAAAAGAATGTTTTCTTTCGTGTACATTGTATATGCGAGTCAGGTCGTTTGAATTTGGTATCCTCAGATAACGGCGAGAGTATAATTGTATTATTCCTATACAAATAAATTATTAAAAAATATTTATATTAAAAACAATAATTAATACAAATAATTTAAATTTTACCGATGCAAAAATTCTCTAACGCATCTCTCGTCGTTTTCTCAGCCATCTTTAAATACCCGTCGTTGATGTCGGTCATGTTGCCATATGCGAGGATGCGTAGAGCCGAAGTACACTTTTTGATGGTGGAGAATCTTAAATATCCTCTTTCGTTGGGTTTCTGTTGAAAATACTCATACTCCCGCTCCATGTCTCGAACGATACGCAAAAATAAACGCTTAGACATCCGAAAACGACGTCGAAACATAGCGTGGTTATATGTATGTGTGTCGTTGAAGTAGTCCTTCATCAAACGATCGTTCGCTTGCTTACGATCCCGAAGGATATATGACCGTCTACGTGGTGGCGAATAGCTAGTAGAGCCGGACACTATGTTATTGGTGATGGCCCGAACCGCGTTCGTGACCTCTAAATGCTCTCCCGCCACTTGTTGATGAATCTGATGAATTCGTTGACTCTCCTGGATTACTTGATCCCAAATCTCGGCAGAATTCGTTGAATCAGGGGAACCCATTTTGTTTGACGAAGTATGAAATGATGAAAATGGTTGATATTTTTATGTCTGAGTTTGTGTATGATATGGTGAAAATGGTTTAGTTGGTTTGATATTTATATTAAGTTTTTAATTTAATTTTTTTTTAATCTAACCGTTATCCAACGGTCATAAAGAATATTATATTATTATTTTTTTCTTTAATCCGGCGACAATAATACCCCGCCCCCTCCCCTTTCGCTCCAATATTGCTGATGGGGGCGGTGTTCCTCCATTTCGTCGCCCCTTTTCGCCCATTTTATTGTCCCACTACAGCTTGCCTTATGGATTGAATAAACATGATTATGGTTACATATTTTTGACCTATGTCTAATGATATATTCAACATGTGGTACCAGATCAATGTTGATTATATCAATTCAATCATGAATAATTGATTTGATATTTACTTGAAATCGTATCCATAAAAATAATCGTATGTTTGATTTCGTAAATTGATGAATCAGTTTTTCTACAAATCAATTTTAAAGAAAGCGGTTTTTGAAATCCCACGACAGTCTATTTTATACATTGAAACCAAATTCATGAAATTTCTAAAGGGTGCGGTTAACATGGGAAATGAACTTAATTTTCTTCCCAAGGCAAGGGAAATTCTTTAAAATAAATTAGTAGAAAGGCTTTACCAAAGCACTTTTGGTTGATTGCTTTTCATTGATCACTTTTGTCAATTAACGATGGATCAGAATATGTTTGCTTGAAACTTAATTACATTTTAATTAATTCCCCTGTATATCATTATGGTTCACACAAACTTTGTGTGTTAAATTATTTTAGTGATTGAATATTGTTGCAAAACTTGTATGTGGCTTATCATTCCCATGACCTGCAATATATAATTAAATTAACTATACGCGAAAGCCGAAAAGTCTTTATGTCATACATGAGCTTTTTGCATGTATCGTACATATTATATTATAACCATACAGATTATCAATTCATGGCCGTAAATTTATTTTGGCATAAACTGAGTTTGTATACATTATGATTTTTTCGATGGACCAAATCATTGATGCATAGCCCATTAGAAATTTCTGTTTGGTCATTAAGTTTTGTATGGCTCACTGAATGTTTTTATATGGTGTTTATTATTATGAGGATTAGTTATGTAAATTAATTTTATTCACAAACTCATGGCCTCATGGGTGATTTATAACGCTTATTTTTTCACAAAATTAATTACGGTTGGTATGGGTATTTATTTTTATATAATTAACTTTGAATGCATGAAACTTATGTATGTAGCATGCTTTTTTCTCACTAATTTTATGAGCTTATAAATCAAACTACTTCACATGATTTTATTTTTTTCATAATACTTCTATACGAATTATGTTTGTATGACTTTAGTACAATGCATGTACGAAATTACACTCTTTCAATATCGTGTCAAATATATACGTATAAAAATTAGTTTTATATGATTATTTGGCATGCACTTATATATTTTGTGTGGTCTGTTTAATTAGTCACGTTTTGGCCCAATTAATTAACAACCCATCAATATGCATTATTTTCGTGTGTATCCTAAATTGGTATGACATGAGTTATATCTCGCTCATAATTTATGTGACCTAAATTAAATTCCCAACCCTCAATGAAACAATGCTTTATTTTCACACGGACTTGTTTATTTAGTTTCACATGAACTTATTTTTGAATGCCTTATTTTACTTGATTTTCGCATAAACTTTCGAATGACCCAACTTTCTCCTTAACATTCGAAACTTGCGACTAAAACCTTCGAATAGCCTAACTTACGAATAGCGAAAGTTTTTGGTATGGATTAACTATCGAAAGGCCGAATTTGCAAATAACGTAAACTTGCAAATGACACATACTTTTGGAATGCTTAACTTGTGGATGACCGAACTTTCTTATTTATGTGCTTTACTTTATAAATTACGTATTTTTATAATACATGAGTGTTGGTCAAAGCCATAGTGAAACCAAAGTTCACAAAGAACATTGAGACAATATATTAATTATGTACACTCATAATATTTGAATTTTGGCCATAGCCAACGCGAAGTCAAAATTCAAATAGAATGTACTTTAATATGTTCACAACACTTGAACGTTGGTCATAGCCAACGCGAAGCCAATGCTCGAGTAGAACCTTAATTTAATTTGTTCATAATACTTAAATGTTGGTCATAGTCAACGTGAGGCCAACGTTCAAGTAGAACCTTATTTAAATTGTTTATAATATTTAAATTTTGGTCATAGCCAATGCGAAACCAAAATTTAAGTAGAACCTCACTTTAATAGTTCATCACATTTGAATGTTGGTCATAAGGCCAAGTCAATATTCAAATAGAACTTTACTTTTAGTCTATTATTTTGGTGTTGTAATAGGCTTTATCTTCAACACATAAATTTTGTCTATCTTAATCAATTATACCTAATTTAGCTCAAGCTAACTCTTCTATTTATATTAATCTAGTATCCAAGTTAAGCCCTAGCCCTAGCCCTAGATTAAACTGCTAACTGGGCGGACTTTACACATGGAGGGACTCAATCAAACTAACTCTTGAAATGTCGGATCTTGATTATGCCCTAAAATGTGATGCTCCCGGTGCTTTTGCTGCTAAAAATACTACAAATCAGAAACTTGAGAATGAAAAGTGGGAGATGTCAAAGTGATTGTCTCTAATTGTTATCAAGAATTCCATCTCAAGTGCTATAAAATAAACTATACTCTAATTATGAAGATACTCACTTAAAAGTATGTGAAGTTAGTGGTGTGAAAGGGGCAGATAATGGTGATGAGTGGACATGCCCATAAATTAAAGGGGTTAGACATGGAAATAAGCAATGGTTTTCTAGTGTATTTCATAATGACTTCTCATCCAACACATTTTTATGTTTTTCTAACTACAAAACTCTTATAGGCAAATGTCCTATAAGTGAGTTGATAAAGTGTGTGCACAGGAGGTTAACAATTGAAGCTAGAAAAAATCAGATTTTTGCTTAGGTCGCTACTGTTTCGGTCAAAAATTAACAAAGTAACTTTTGATTAAATTAGTACGTGAGGTAGAGTGCTTGAACGAAAACAAAGTGAACACAATGATTTGGTTTCGAGGGAAAAAGCCCTTGATCGTAAGGATCTCCGGCACAAAAAAACCACGGACTCGTCTATTTTATTAATGACAAAAAGGTGATTACAAGTGGTGGAGCTGATAGTGAATCGAATGCTAAGTGCTACAATCAGTGATAATAGCTAGACTAGTGTAGTGTGTGTTCTAAATGATTCTATCAGCTCATTTAAATAAGCAAAGTAGTACAACTGAAATTTCGAATAATCCGGAAAACCTAGACTAAGTGTTCCATGATCCGTTGTTGCCCACGTTCGAGTTGACGGAGTTTAAATAATATCCGTTGCAAACCCACGTTCTTATAATCACATTAATCACGTGGTCTTATCTGCAAAACAAACAAAAATAATATTGGACAATTGAATTAGTCAAATATCATCCTCAGAATATTCGCGTCGGCAGGATAGCTCGGAATCCTTGAATCATAGTCAATCCCAAGGATAAAAAATCTGCACCCAACAATTGCCCCAATTTTTACAGTTAGCGCGTGACAGCTGTAAAAATTTCAAATTTCAAAAATAACAATATCTCCTGCTACTTGAAAGGATGTGCACGCGGATTGAGAAAACCCTATAACCGTTCCTTTAGGTTTTAATCAAACCATTCCCAAATCTCAAAACAATAATCTCTTCAGCACTTCATAACCAGGTCAGTTCCTCTTTTCTCTCATCTCTTAATTTTCTGAAGCTTTTAATTCAAACAACAATGAGAAAAAGAAACCCCCGATCGTCCAATCCTTGTTCATTCGTAAACTCGGAGGATTTTATCGATCAGGGTTACATCCCTGCCACTGATGAGGATCAGTGTCTTTTCAAAGATCTTGACATTAGGTTTCTAAAAGACTCTGGCTTGTTACCCGCTGAGGCCGTCATCATACCATATGACCCCAAAGCCAAAGCTGACTTTTCATCCAAAACCTGGGTTTGCTTTTTCTATTACCCCTTTTCGATCGGCCTTTCGTATCCATTTTCTCCGCTCATTAAGGAGTTCTTCGACATTACCGGGTTTTCTTACTCCCAAATGATGCCAATGGTATGGAGAGTCTTGTCTACAATAGATCGCTTGAATAGAACCCACGAACTGTCCATAGGTGTCCCTGAGATAGCCGCGACCTATAACCTTCATACACACGGATCTCACCGCTACTGCCTTCAATCCAAATCCAGCCGTCTTTACATGGTCCCCAAGGTGTCCGATAATGACCATGATTGGAAGAAGAAATTCTTTTTCGTACACCGTGACTCTATTCCCGATGGAATAAACTTGCCTGTTAAATGGGTTCACAAGGGTAGGAAATCCTTAGGATAGAATTTCTTTTTGCAAACGTTTTGTATTAATACACCTTCTTTTTTGCAGTTGTGTTTGAGGATTTGGAGAGGTATAGGAAGGATACGAATCGAAGGCTTAAAGCTTTGTTCAAAATTCCGGCACAAGAAAGGGAATTTCGGTTTGGAGAGGAAGTAGGGGAAACTAGCACGACTGCCGCGAAATCTCCTTAAAGTATGTCTTCTTGTAAGTATTTTGGGTATTTTGTGGAATTCTTGGGATTTCACTTTCTTGAGAATAACTTGATAAATTATTGCGCAGAGATGCCAAAACCAAAATCTTCCTTCAGCTTGATCGACTGGACGACTTCATTGAAGACAAAACTGTGGTGAAACAAGAGCGTTCCAAGACTCTTTCCCCAAAGCCGAGGATTCCAACTACTCGCCAAAAGAGCGTTGCCCAGAAGAAAAGGAAGGCCACCACTTCAGCCGGGACTGAGCCCTTTGTTGGCATTACCACTGCTGAAATTGGGGAGAAATTGCAAGCTCTTGCGAATCTTCTTGGAACGGTAAGTTTCTTTATTTATCCTGAAAATAATATCCTGCAAAAGTTTATGTTAACCTGAGGATAACAGGGAATTGAGAATTACCAACAAAGGCTCTAAGACGATGCTGAATTGGCTCTGAAAGAAGCTGAAGGCAAGATTGCAGAACTCCAACATGCAGTAGACACCAGATCAAGCTTCACAAAAAGAAAGAAAAAGAGATTGCGGATCTAAAAGCTTCCTTCGAGCTAGAGAAAACCGAACTCATTGATGATGCCAAGAAGTCTGCAGCAACAAGTATCCTGGAGTCAATGCTCAAGATGTTAGAGGAGGTGAAAGCAAAGGGCTATGTGATGGATTCCTGGAATTCTGCAGCTTGGGCAAAGAAGTTGAAGATGCTAAGGGATGAGAAGGTGGAAGAAGCTGAGGTTCCAAGTACTTCAGAGGTGACGAAGGAGACAGGTGCTAACGAGGCGGCGGAAGCGGAGAAGAAGGAGGATGATCAGGTTGAAGGTGATAAGGTTTAAGCCTGGTTTTCAGGTTGTTTTGATGTGTTTCTGATGGTTGTTTTGACCAATTTTTATTTTGGTTGTGTTAGGATAATATAACATGCTTAGGACAATAGTTTGGGTGGAGGGATCCTGGTTCAGGACGAAGCCCAAACTAACTTTAATCTCTTGTTTTTGAACAATCTGATGGTTCGGGTGGATGGGCTCTGTTTTGAGTGAAACCTGAATCATCTTTTTCTACATTATGATATTAGTATAACAACTTATTATGACTTATATTGGTGTTCTTTCCCTGTTTCTGTTATTATAGAAAAATTTAAGTTTGTTTGAACGGAAGTTCTTTAGTAATAGCTTAAGTTTTACTCAATAAACCAATACCAAGTCATAAAATTCATCATATAAATAAGACAAGTGATATAGAATATTCATAAACAGGAAATCATACCAGAATCACATAGCAACTAACTCTAATAATGTATAGACCATTCCATCATTGTAATGAGATTACTTTTCAGAATGTTTCTCCAATCCTAGGGATATATTAATAGATTTGCAGTGATTATCCTGAAAACAATTTCAGAAATTCTGGCGACAAGCCCTAAATAAATTGGCGACAAGGCCATTAGGGTAGGTGAAAATCCCCTTGATCGTTAGGAATAAACTGGCGACAAGGCCCTTAGAAGAGGCGAAAAACCCCTTGAACCTTATAAATAAACTGGCGACAAGGCCCTTAGAAGAGGCGAAAACCACTTAAACCTTAGAAGAGGTGAAAACCCCCTTGATCCTCAGAAGAGGCGAAAAACCCCTTAAACCTTAGAAAACTGGCGACGAGGCCCTTAGGGATGGTACGTTTGCCATTAACTCCAGATCCAAACCAATAGCTAAGGATAACGAGGAAACAAGTCACTATATTTCATGTGCTGGCCCCGCCTCTCGAACTATGGCTGAATAAACACGCGCTACGGGCGATCTTAAGAAGAGGTGAAGACCCCTTAAACCTTAGAAGGCATCGAATAATACCTTATCTTGGCGAAGAGGCCCAAAGAAACTGGCAGTAAAGCCCAGATTAATTTAATTCCATGTGAGAATACCACATATCTTCAGGCTACAAAACAGTCAAATCTAAGTGAGGGGTGGGTGTTAGCCTTGCTAACACCCCTCTGATGCTTAAGTCAGTATCTTGATTGAAGAATAATAATATTAAAAATGAATATAATTTCGAATACATACCTTAGCTGCTTAATATAACAATTATCCTCGGGATAGAAGTCTTACATAAAATATTTTTTGAGGTGTATAGCGTTCCAAGCTCTTGGTAGCAAATCACCATGCAAAGTAGACAATCTGTATGCCCCCTTTCCTGCTTCTGACTCAATCAAGTAAGGACCTTCCCACTTTGGTGCAAGCTTTCCATCCGTAGGATTTGCAGTATTCTGAAAAGCCTTTCGGAGAACCAAATCCCCTTCTTGAAATCTTCGAACTCTAATATTCTTGTTGTAGGACTTTGCTATCTTCTGCTGATAAGATGCCATCCTGATCTTTGCTAAATCCCTGAGTTCTTCTACTGCATCCAGATCTTCAAGTAGACTTTGAGTATTATCTTCGGGATTTTGATGACTGACTCTGGCTATCGGGATAACCATCTCTGCAGGGATAACTGCTTCGGCTCCAATACTAATGAGAAAGGAGTCTGACCAGTAGCATTCTTTGAAGTGGTCCTATCCGCCCAAAGAACAAAAGGTAGTTCCTCGGCCCACTTTCCTTTCTTAGACCCCAACTTTTTCTTCAGGTTATTGATAATGATTTTGTTGCTTGATTCGGCATGTCCATTAGCCTGAGGATGGACAGGTGTTGACAAGATCATCTTGATTCCCTAACTGGCACATAAATTAGTTGTTCTCTTGCCGATGAACTGTGACCCATTGTCACACACTATCTCTGTCGGGATTCCAAATCTTGTCAGGATATCGCGCTTGATGAATGAGATAACTTCTTGCTCTCTGACTTGAACGAAAGCTTCCGCTTCGATCCACTTCGAGAAATAATCTGTCATAGCCAGCATAAAGACTTTTACTCCTGGAGCTCTCGGTAGTTTCCCCACAATGTCCATTCCCCACTTCATGAAATGCCAAGGGGATATAACAGGATACAATGGTTCTGCTGACTGATGCAAAATGTTGCTATGTCTCTGGCATGCATCAAATTTCTGAGAATAATTCATAGCATCCCTCTTCATCATTGGCCAGAAGTATCCTGTCCTCAGGATTTTGGAGAATAGTGCTCTGCCCCCAGTGTGATTCCCACAGTTTCCTTCATGGATATCCTGAAGAACTTCTTGAGCCTCTGCCTTCTCCAAGCACCTAAGATATGGTCCTGCAAGAGATTTTCTGTATAATATATCATTCATTATAGTATATGGGATTACCTTTATGTGAAAAGCTCTTGGGTTTTCATACTTGGGGATAACTCCATCCTAAATATATCTCCTGATCGGGATAGTCCAAGAATCTTCATTATCTTCAGGATTTTTGACTTCCATATCTTCTTCATCTTCTATTATTTCATTGACACCTTGCTCTTCTATTGCTGGGCTCAGGATATGTATGATAGGAATCTTGACACCTTCCGGTATCCTGAATGATGAAGCTAAATATGCTAGGGCATCTGCTTCAACATTCTCTTCTCTAGGTACCTGTGAAATATCAAACATTTCGAAACACTTTGCTAGTTTTTTGACTAGCTCTAGATATTTCATTAGTTTTTCTCCTCTAACCGCATACGAACCATTAAAATGATTAATTAATAATAATGAATCAACATGTACTTGAATAAACCTGATTTTCATGTCGATTGCTAGTTGTAATCCTGCTATCAAAGCTTCATGTCCTAGGTTCATATGTTATATCATATGCGCTTAGCTTCACAGCCCATTTTGCCATCCTACTTGACATTTCTGGTTTTCTCAAAACAGACTTAATAGGGTAATTAGTTTTAACACATATAGGGTGAGTTTCAAAATAGTGTCTAAGTTTACTAGATGCCATAATAAGTGCTAAAATTAATTTCTCAAGATAAGAATACCTGGTCTCAGCATCCAAGAGACTTTTACTTACATAATAGATGGGATGTTGTTGACCTTCAAGATCCTTGGCCAAAACTGCACTTACAAGATTATTTGATACAGCTAGATATAAAGATAGAAGTTCACCTTCCTCGGGTTTTACCAGTAGAGGAGCAGAAGGAAGATAAGCTTTTAAGGACATTAAATCTTCTTCATGCTTACTGGTCCATTCGAACTTCTTGTTTTTCCTCAGGATATCATAAAATTCTTTACACTTTTATGAGGATCTGGATATGAATCTGTTGAGCGCTGCTATACTGCCAGTTAGCCTTTGAACATCCTTGACTGATGCTGGGGATTTCAGGTTCAGGATAGCTTGCATCTGCTCTGGACTCGCCTCTATCCCCCTTTTGGTGACCATGTATCCCAAGAATTTGCCAGCCTTTACTCCGAAATGGCACTTTGAAAGATTCAGCTTCATGTTATATTTGTCGAGGATATCAAATGCGATCTTGAGATCTTGGAGGTGATCCTCAGCTTTCTTGGACTTCAGCACCATATCATCAGTATAGACCTCCATCGTGTCCCCCAGTTGCTCTTTGAACATCATGTTAACTAACCTCTGATACGCCGCACCTACATTTCTAAGTCCAAAGAGCATAGCAATATAATAATAAATACATGTGGGAGTCATGAAGGCCGTGCCTTCTTGATCTGAGGGCTCCATTTGGATTTTCTGAAATTCCGAGGAAGCGTCCATAAATGCCTGCATCTCGTGGCCGGCTGTAGCGTTTACCATTTAATCGATGTGTGGTAGAGGGAATGGATCTTTAGGACAAGCCTTATTCAAGTCTGTGAAATCTACACAAACTCTCCATTTGCCATTCTTTTTCTTTACAACCACCACATTTGCTAACCATCGGGGATATTGAACTTCCCTAATCATATTTGCCTTCAAGAGTCTTTCTACTTCTTCTTGAATGATTATGTTTCTTTCAGGTGCAAACTTTCTTCTCTTTTGATGGATTGGTCTGAAAGAATTATCAATTCCAAGTTTATGTGTTATAATATCTTTGGAAATACCTGTCATATCTTTATGTTTCCATGCAAATGTTGACAGCCTTGACTTGAGGAAATTGAGCAAATTCGACTCAATGTCCTTAGGAATGCTTGTTCCTATCAGCACTTTGACTTCAGGATCCTCAGGATAAAGAGGTACTTCTTTAGTTTCTTGTTCTCTAGCCAGGGCCGGCCTTGGGCCATGGCAAGGTGGTCGACCGCCATAGGCCCGACACCCGATAGGCCCGATTTTTTTTTATTTTTTTAAATTATTGTTTTTTTATTAAATACAATATGTGTATTTAATGTTTAAACTCAACTACATAACCAATAATTTGGTCTAGTGGCAAATGGTATTACTTCCAACCAAAAGGTTGTGGGTTCTAATCTCATTTGACACATGTTTAATCATATTTTTAAACAAAAGTTTTTTATACAACCTAAATTATAACCAAGTAAACCCGTATAAAAATTAAATTGTTTAAACCTAACAAAAAACTATTTTTACTTGAGGCCCAAAAATTTTTTTGCCTCCGGCCCAAAATTTTTTTTGCTTTCTCGGAGCCGGGCCTGTCTCTAGCCTCCATTACGTCTCGTGCCGGCGTCTGTAATTGCTATGCCTGCTGGGATTTGGCAGTACACTTCATAGAAGGGGTGTAGCAATTCTTTGCATCTTGTTGGTCACTGATGATTTTGATAACTCCCCACGGAATTGGGAGTTTCACACATTGGTGATAAGTGGAGGGTACTGCTTTCATGTCATGTATCCAGGGCCTGCCTAATATAATATTGCAACAAGACAAACAATCAATAACACAAAATTTTTGCATTTTATTTACCCTTTCGACATATACAGGGAGCTTGATATCCCCAATAGTGTTCTTAGTCTCTCCACTGAATCCAACCAATACTGAGGAACTGGGGACGATCTCATCTTTAGGAATATTCATCTTTTTCAGTACGTCTAGTTGAATAATGTTGACAGAGCTTCCACTATCTATGAGGATCCTGCACACATAATGGTTAGCCACATATAAAGTTATTACCAAACTATCATGGTGAGGATCCTGAACATCGACTCTATCGCTTTCATCGAAGGATATGGTCCTTTCTTGAGTGAGAATGGATGTCTTTGTTGGTCTGTCAACCACCTCTAACTTTCTTTGATCGGCATTTCTTTTCGCAGCAGAATAAGAGGTTCCACAGATGTCAGATCATCCGGATATGAACAGGATTGTTCTTGCATCTGTTGGTGGAGGAGTTGGCTTTTCAGGAACTTTTTCGGGATTTTTCTCTCTTCCCTTCTTTTGGCCAAGTAGCTCTTTCAAGTGGCCCGTGCTGAGAAGATAGCTAATTTCCATTCTGAGTGCAATGCAATCCTCAGTCAAGTGCCCAAAATCTTCGTGGAAGGCACACCATTTTGATTTGTCTTTCCAGGTTCCTTGTTTCTCCGTCTTCTTGGGCCACCTGGCTTTCTCACCTAAATCCAACATGGCACATATTAATCCACCAATATCAACAGAAAAATAATATTCAGAAATCTTAGGATATTTTTCATCATCCCCGTCATCTACTGCATTAATCCTGTGGTTATCAGGCTTATAGTAAGGTTTTGATCGATATGACTTTCTTGGGGATTCGGCTTTCCTGTTCGTCTGTTCATACTTCGGGATATCGATCTTTTTAAGGTTTTTCTTATCGTCTTCTAGCCTGATAAACCTCAGAGCTCTGTTTCTTTCTTCGTCTAACGACCTGCATGGAGTCATAACAAGATCATCATAAAAAGAGGAGTCTTTCTCTAACCCCAACTTAAGAGCTTCCACTGCTGAAGCTGGGTTTAGATTTAGAATCTCCAACGACTCCTTACTAAACCTGGTAATAAAATCTCTCAAGGATTCCCCAGGATTTTGGGTAACCCTATAAAGATCACCTGTCATCTTCTCAAATGTTCTACTGCAAGAAAACTGGTTATTGAACAAGTTAACTAAATGAGAAAAAGAAGTGATAGTGTTAGAAGGAATACTCAGTAGCCATTTCATGGCTGTCCCGGTCAAGGTTGACCCAAATCCCTTGCAAATACATGTTTCCTTGATTTCCATAGGGATTGGATTGATCTCCATACGCTCTCTATACTGTGCAACATGTTCCTCAGGATCCGTTGAACCATCATAGATGTTCTAAAAACAGTCAATTAAATATTAACTAAACTAAACAAGTATTAAAAACTAGACCTAAGACTAACTAAACAAAACACCGGCAAGTGAATCGGTCAATTGTACTAAAGCTAAGTAAGTCCGGAATATCGAACCCACTGGACTCTATAAATTACGTAAATTAACTAATTAGACTCGACTTACGACACGACTATTTATTATTAATGTTTTAAGGGGGTCTTTAAACTAATATTAAACTAAGAAAATAAATAAACAAGTAAACGAGAAACAAGCAATCAAACACAAGATCGAAACCAATAAGAGAAGAAATCTACCTAGGTAAGAATACCATGTATCAATAATCATCAAGCAATGGACAAATAACATGATATGGAAACTGATTTCTAAACATACTCATCTAACAAACCCTAAAGGACCCTTGACCGAATCAAACGAAATCCCAAAGAACAGTTATTAGATTATTAAGCAATCAGTTATATTGATTTCCGCAAAGTCATCTGTCACACCCCCATCTTGGGCCTAGGAGTGCGACCAACTGTTGGTACCCACATTTGTATATAAATCAGAGTTACGTTTATTAGCGGAAGTCTTATAAAAACATAAGGATCGAAATTGTAAATATTTACATTACAAAAGACGAGACGAAAGTCTCGTTTAGTTTTACTTGTTTATAAGTTTTACAAAAACATCATATTTAATATTTAAACAAAATATCCGAGCCATCGGATTCTTGAGCCCTTCGTCCTTCAAGCTCTATTCTTGGTTACCTGCAAAATATTAGAAAATACGTCAGCAACGAATGCTGGTGAATATGCTGACGCTTAAAATATTTTCTTTACTTAATCAGCCCTCGAGACCACGTAAGCCTCAGCCCATCTTGGCTTAGGAATAATTAAGTTAAAACAACATCATTATAAACTCGAGTCTCTACAATAGGTCACCTCAGCAAAACACCGTAGCGTTTCGACATAACTTAGGTACCATAAACATACACATGGTCAGTCTCACTCGAACGTAACTTAGGTTCGGCCCATCATGGCTGGAGGTCGTGACCAAGCGTGGTGCAATGTGCCCACCGCATTCCACATATGTAAGGATCCAGACAAATGTATACTACAGCCTGAGGGCTAGGCTTATACTCTTATTCACAATGTTTTTAGAGACACTTAGTCTCACGTAAAGTTTTTCACATAATCAAATTGACTCGTTTGAAATCAAGTTTGTAAAAGTGGGGCGTATTCACCTTTTGTTTGGGATCGGCTTCAAACACCGTCCTTGGGTCTTTCCCTTGCTATCTCGCACCTATAGTACGAGTATAACTTTTGTTAGTCGGATATACGATCCGGCTTAAGACCTTTAGTCTTATTTATCTCGATGAACCTTTAGTTAAAAATCTCTTTTTACTTTAAAACCCTTAGTAAAAAAATAATCTATATAAACCTTTAGTTTATTTATAAAAACCCTACGTTTCTTTTTTCTGTAAGAAACGTATTCTTTTCTTTTATTATTTAAGAATGCTCATTATACTTAAATAATATTTTATAACAAAGAATTATATATACACATATAAATACATTTATTTTTCTTTCTTTGTTATATATATGTATTTCTTTTTATCTTTAAGACATCAAGTATAATTTCGACTTAGGGCATTAAGCCTTTATAATATTTTATTATTATTTTAGTCGGGAATTATGCCTACCTTGGTTGGCTTATAGATTTTTTCTTAGACGATCGAGCAGTACTTCGACGTTTCTTTCTTTTCCAACCCTTCTTGATCAACACCTTCTCTTTGGCACGCTTATCGAGACGCCAACTCTTCACAGCACGCACTTCGAGGCACCAACACTTCTTAAAAGGAACGTCAGGAATGTAGTACGGAAATCAAGGTGATGGGTACGGAATACGAGGAATCGGGGCATAGATTTTGAGATGGGTCGAGGGCACATTTCCCAATGTCTAGAGAGAGGTTAGAGAGTGAGAGGATGAGTTGATGTTTGGTGTGAAATGTGAAGACCCGGACCTTGCTATTTATAGACCTAGTTTTGGACCCAATCCCGGTACGCGATGGGTTACTTGTCTAGCCCGTCGCGTAGCGCGACGTAGGCTAGCTGAGTCACAGCTTAGGCCTGCCACGTGGCGACACGTGGCGGCCGTGTTGCCAAGTGGTGACATGTGGCGGCAGACGGTGCCACCGTGTGCCACGTGGCACACGTGTCAAAACGTGTCAGACAACCCATCGAGGTACGCGATGGGTCTTTCTTCTGATCCATCACGTAGCGCGACAGGTCAGGAAAACAGAAATTACATTTTTAACCCTGCAGTTTGGAAGTTGCAGATTTGGTCCCTTGACTTTGGTTTTTGACATTTTTGGCTAGATATTTTTCGTGATGTTACATCATCAAATAAGGTTAATTAATAATATCTAAAGCAAGCAATCTTACGAAACACTAAACTCTAGATAACTTGATAAATTAAACATGACATCATGAACATGGATCAACACAATAAGCAAGAATATTGTCACTAATCTATCCTAGCATGCGATTGACCAAGACACATGAACAAATCCTCACCTTACAGCTATTGGAATTTAGCAAAAAAATCAAAATCCTAATTAACAATTAATAAGCTTCTATGATCTAATAGGCCTATTCAACCATAATAATCAAAACACCAAGTAATTGATTAAACATGAACCCTAATATCTAAAGAACACAATCAATAGAAAACAAAATTCATGTGAAGCAATAGTTAAATAATCAATCAAGATAGCAAATACTCATATGCATCGTGAAAACAAAATCAAGTCTTTTACTATTAAATCAACAAAACCATAATAAAAACATTATCCAAAGTAAGAATATAGTCAAAAACATGTTCATCAAACCTAGGTAGACATGAAGTCTACCCTAGAAATATTATTAAAAACAATCCTAAACAAGTATTAAAAACAAAGATTAAAGACATGATAAAAAAAATGAATAAGGAACGAAAGTTAGAGCGATAAAACCCTTTGCAATTGATCCTTGAACACCCGTATGAAAGAACTCTCGATCCTCCTTGATCCCTAGCTTCAAAACACCTTCAAAACCTTGTTCTCTCTTCAGAATAGGCTGGAATAGTGATTAGAGTCGTCTAGGTTTGCAATCTTAAGTTTTTATAACGAGAAACGGGCTTGGACTTGCAAAAATATGTTGACCAGAAGGCCTAGGCGCTCCGCAACCGGGCCTGAGCACCCCCGTCGCGCGGCGTGGCGTGCTTTAGGAGGGCCTCCGGATTTTTTTTTATTATTTTACTAATATCTTTGCTAGATTTTCTTAACTCTCTTCCTTGAACTCCAAGTAACGTTTAGAAACTTCTAGACCTTCTTTCCCTTGATCACCAAGCCACCATCTACATGAAAATAAATCAAAAGTCATAAGTGAAGTAATCATGTAACAAATGATGAGCAAAACGAACTTAAACTTCGCATGAAATGATAGAAAGAATTAGATTTAACATTCGAGACACCGAACGATATAAAACATAATAAACATATAATACTTGACTCAAAAACCTAAATTAATAAAAGATAAACGAAACACGAACTATACCTAACTCAAAACATTAGAGAAACACAACTTTACACGGGATTCGAGATGTATAAATACATGTATATAACAGATCCCCATTCTTACTCTTTTTCGTCCCTGAAAAAGTCTAATGCAGTTGGATCAGAATCGGAAAGTACAGTCTTAAAAACATATAGGTTAATTTTTAAAGCTTAGAAAAACGCAAAAACCGCGATCACCGATATTGTTGTCCACTTAAACCATGCCTTAATCTTTAACGGGACAAATAAGATCCGACATTAATATTACTCAGTGGTTTACACAATTAAGACCCGCTTATTTTCAGCTTTTACCGGACCAGATCACCCCAACTTGACTTACACCTCAAAATTAGCAGATTAAAACTTTTTGTTGCTCTATTTTTTTCATGAATAGTTAAGACGATCAAGGGTATTGTTTATCCACCTAAGCTTAAGCATCAAAGTCTACCAAGTAGCCATTAGATATGATTAAGATACAATTAATTAATAGCTAGTGTTCCCCACAACATGACATACCCCCATTATCAAGCAATACACTGAACCATTACCATAGGTGAGTATGCAAAATTTCATCTGTAGGGCTTACATGTGGCGTGTCCCTTGTGGTCCGTTTCTTAATGGTAATGAGCTGCGAGCAAGGGGACCCTACATGTCTAACAGCGTGGATGATCAAGTCTGTAATGCATTTGTACTTTGTACTTTTTGTGATCATGTTTAAATACTTATGTGGCAGAAAACTGCGGGTTTTCTCTTTTTTAGCTTTATTTTAAATATTCACAGCCCCATTTGGAATTGTGAATACCCAGATGAATAATCAGCATGCAGACCCATGGTCTCCGGACCCGGGGCATCCCATCAATACAAGATTTAAGGTTATAAAACCATACGCCAATGATGTGTAAAACACTAAAGCTAGCAGTTTAAGATTTATATCACAGGCTACACGGCATACTCTAACGTTAAACCTACCCAAGCATCATATGATAACGTATTCAAATTTTTTAAACTTTTCAAACTTTATAATATTTCCACATTTTCATACCAATAATTGAGCCTTGAGTATGGCTGACCTTTCATTACTTATTTTCTACGGACAAAACGCTTTACCCACAAGAGATTTCCGACCCATTTTATCAAATTGCCCTTTCATTTTCAAGGCTGAGCCTACCGACACATCCCGAGTTAAGTGCGCTTTCTTTTATTTATCTCATATTATTAGTTGTTTGAAAAACCAATTTCCGATAAATATCATCATCTCCCACTTTTAACGCAAAAACTAGATTCAATGGACATTTTTAAAGCATTTTTCAATTTTTTTTTACTTTTTTATTTTTTTTTAAAATTTTTTTTATTTTAAACATAAACTCAATTTAAACTACGACTCAAATATCCTATCCCCGCACTTAAATTTTGCATTGTCCTCAATGCAAGGATAAGGACGACTTAAAATAAAAATAAAATTAAAATAAAGTCGGACTACAAAAAAAATCTAAAAAATAAAAAGTTAATAAGCTAGATAATGGAAAAGACTTAGCTGGTAATATGCGCATGAAATATGGTGCCAAGGTCTTCTTTATCTTCTCGATGAATTTAGAGAGATTGTATGTGTTGGGGTCTGATTGTATTGACATAACAAACGTACCCCAAACTTCAGGTGACGTTTCAACAAATGTATCTGCCATCCTGTCAATGTACTCTAACTCTCGTTTCTCAATCCTGACATGTTTCATTTTGCTAACTAGCTTGCAATATCTTTTGATTAAAGAATCAAACGATTCATCAACCAATATATCAAAATTATCGAATTCTTTCTTCAAAGCTTGCCTTTTGTTTCTTCTCAAAACCTCTTTTTCATTAAATGAACTTGAACAATTCATTCTTTCCAAAATTGCATGTAAATCAAGAAAATCAACTTTATCAACGTATATGTAATAGAAGCGTTTAAGTAATATATGGCATAGACATACTGGATAGCCATTTACCTGAAAACTGAAAGTGACTGGGGCGACTGATTTAAAAAAAAGTGTCTTCTATTACATACTCTAGGAAGCGGTATGATTATTCAGTTAAGAGCTTTAGAAGCTTAAAATATTTTCAAATGAAAATTGATCCAAGCTTTGAAAAATGATAGTAAAATTGCATATGTGTGCCTAACGTGTGAAGTTACTAGTCTTAAAAGGCTTTTGAACAATCATTGATTTGTATGGTAGATTTCCATGATGCGTAAAAGTTGAAGTGATATAAACTAAATCTGCTAAACTTACTGTGGAGAGTCATTTAGAAGATGTGTGCATGTCTCCAGATATATCTCTCCGAATGATAGGCAGAAAAGTAATTACCCAGTCATACACGGGCCCATTAGTGTCTTGATCACTAAAATATTATGTTTCTATGTTATATATATATATATATATAAATTATTGTATAATATTGTGTTATTAATAATACGTATTTCAAAAGCTTAAAGGGTCAAACTAGAACTGCAAGGGTGGGGCATTCAAATAAGTCCTAAACACTCTGATTGTAAGGCATGTAAGACCGGAGGGCTTGTAAGTCCAACATTCAACCTTGAAGCTTAAAATTGTGTTTTTAAGAAGAAAATCTGATCAAGCACTAGGGGTTGAAGTCAAATTGGGATGATCTAGGGAAAGCCAAATACGGCTTGAGAAGAGATAGGAGGCATCATGGGTCCATAAGTGATGTACATCTAAGCTTTATGCCTAATTGAACCTATCTCGTATCAATGATACAATGAAAATCAAGCTAAGTATACTAATATCTGCTATCAACATGTCTCTCTATGTCATAATAATGCTGAAAATGACTCATTGTGAAAGCATCTTAATCGATATGATTCCATGTTCGGATCTTTTTTTTTAAACGATGCTTGTTTATCGAAACTGAAATCTGATCCCAAAATTTTGCTGAAATTACAAGAAGACCGGGTGGTTAAATTTCTGTATTTTTATTTTTACTTTTGTCTTTATTTATTTTTTATTATTTCTTATTCGGTTTATTTTTATCTCACGTTTACTCTTGTCGAAACGAATGCTATAAGAGATCGTTTTTTAACATGGATCAAGCCCATGATTTAAGATCATATAAAGCCTAATATGTGCAAACTTGGTTTTCGGCCCAGATGGTTTGGTCCATATGTTAATAAAGGTATGGTTCTCAACCCATCAGGTTTTCGGCCCAGACCATTTTTGAAGTTTAAAAGGCAATTTCTTGTACATTATTGGTCATTTTCTCCAAATCTGCAAAATATTTTCCTTCAAAAGCTCAAAAACATATTTGCTTTCGGGATAACCAAAAGCTCACGTTCTGGGTTGTTTATAGTGTTCCATGAACAGTACTTGACTGAAAACTCTAACTCTTGGACCGAACACTAATTTGTGGACCGAAATCTCTTTTAATAGACAGAAAACTCAGTTTATAGACCGAAAATGACTATAATGATATTCTGATTAATATAATTGGGACTGTTTTGCAAATAAGGACTTCAATTATCTATATTTATGTTTATGGTCCTTGTTCTTTGATCAAGATGTTGATTCTATCACATATATATTTCATATAATGATTATCCATCTAAATAAATATATATAATTAACTTGACCCGTTTGTTGCAGTTATGGCTGATCAATCACCTCTGAAATTTGTTGAAACTCATAACATTGTTGGATGCCTCTTTGATCCACCTCTTGTACACAAGGAGTTCAAGTTAATGATTGTGGGGCTTAATACGTGCAGGATTTCTCATGCTTTACGAGAAAATCCTGTCATTTTGACGTGAGGTCGAAGACTTACTCAAAAATAAACCAAATACAACTAATTAGATAGCGGTAAGTAGGTGTCGAACAGTGAGAGTTTGTGGAAAATGTGTTACTAAGTACCTTTGTAATTTAACTATATTAAACTAATTGCGGAAAATATATTATTTGGTTGGTTGGTTTGATTAACAAAAAAAACTGAAAACAATTTAATAAGTTTTAAATCAATACGAGAAAATATGCCTTCCCTCAGTTTCAGGTTTCTACGAATGCCAAAATAAATGTTCAACTAAGATGAACGATAAAGATATAGTTCGTGCTTATGCAATGATTGTGATAATTGAAGACTAAGTACTTGGATTATAAATGCAAGGTAATCACTCAAATATCAATTAGTTTCTCCAACCCCGAATCCCTCCCGATTAATCTCGATTGCTTACAACACCAAGAACTGACGGTTCAGAACACGAACTCAACAAACTAACAATCTACTAATCAATTCATAAACACCATAATAATGAAATCAATAAGATCAAACTATTATCTCAGAATTTGCAAAAATATTCAATCAACATTCATAATGAAACCTTACAATCCGAGGGAAAACACAGAGAGAATTAGCTGAGCATGATCTGGTTCATCATCCCTTCGATTATAGTAATCATACGAATTAAAAACAATTATTTAATGATTACACAACACACAATTGATCTACGGCACCTCCAAATCGCCCATAGGTCGTCTTCTATTGAAAAGATATTTTAAAATCCTTGGGAAAGTGGAATAAAAACCAAACAACTCGGCAATTACAATCCACGGTGGTCGCTATGGTAGTCCAAGAACCCACGGTACGATGGGTTTTAGACTGTTGTGATAAATTGGACTATGGCCCACGGTCTGGACCGTGGCCCACGGTGGTCCTCAGCCACCATCTCCGTTTTTCTCCTTTTCTCGCCTTCTCGAGTCTCTGTTCCTTCGGTTTCCTCTTTGCACGTCATATAAGCTCTGGAACCTCCCTTTAAACCTGCAAATAACCACACAACAGTATTTATCTCGTCCCATGAAATTAGCACTTATTATATAGCATTTCATATCGTTTAAACACACTTACGGGTTATACTCTGATGCACCAGTCACATTTCCACACTTAACTGTTGCTTGCCCCCAAGCAACAACTCAACAACAATTTTTTTCTTTTCATTTTCAACTTATAACCACCAATCATACCAGCAATTCCGGTTCCATCAAGGTCCCAAGTCATACCCTATTCCCCCACTTTTATCGGTTTGCACTAGTACACTTGATTTTCTATTTAAACTATAGAATTCTAACCAAACCTAACATACTTTCGGTTTTTACCTATACATAACATACATTTACACATTAACCTCTTCTTGGTGATCATTCACACATTTTCACATTTAACCAAATCTACTGGCATACGCTTGTACAATCATCAAATCTCCACCTATATAAATGCTTTGACACAAATTTAAATCAGGAGGACTTATAACGGGTTATAATGGGGCTAAGTGTAAGGGTACGGAAGGGAATATTGAAAGTAGCTCAATCGATCCGATCCGGCTAATTACAAACAAACTAAATAAACAATGAAATAAACAATTATAAACATCACTAGCTTTTTATTTTATTATTTTTAGCCACTACAAAATACATTGAACATTAAATCACTAACAAGAACTCTCTTTTTTTTTCAATCAATATTAAATAACATAATGCTTAAAACTTCCTGTTTATGAGTACTAAAACAATTACAAAGAAACCTATTAAGCCGGATCATCTCGCAATATAACAACGGGGTTGATTGAATGAACGAATAAGTCCAAAATTATTTTCTAAGGGAACCAACCCCCCGCCCCTCTCATTATCCACGCTCATATATATAATGTATGAGGCCCAACCCCAAAAACCCACACTCGCACTCATCCAGACGAGGCTCAAACTAATTTCCTCTATCACTTTTGCACTCATGCCAAGATAAGGTCTCTAAATTGCACAAGTTCGATTGGAAAAATATCAAATTTCTCACCAATCTTTACTTTCTCAATGCGCAAGTGTAACCAAACATGTTATGAAAGTTATTGCACCGAAAGCATGCTAACCTTGATTAGAATACTACATAACCTCCTTTTAAAAACAACTAGGCAAGCATGTTATTTAGGGAATTATGACCATGAAAAGGGACCAAAACCTTACCCCGTCATCTTACCACTTTCCGATTTCTTTAAATTTTTCTGATTTTTTTATCTTTTTCAAATTTTTAAATAATTATTTTTTTGGTTTTTTTAATTTTTAAATTGAAATTAAACAAAACGAAAATTTCCCTCATCCCCACACTTGGGGTGGAGTACATTGTCCCCAATGTACGATTTTGAGAAAAATGAAAACAAGCTACTTCTTAAAAACACCATTCTTTCCTTCACAACCCACAACACTTAATCATAAGTGTTTCATTCTCCTCCCATCCACCCAAAAAAATTAACATATAATTAAACAACTATACATAAATATACAAAATGGTGTTCACTTGACATGACAAAACTCAATCAGAAGTAAGGCGGTTAGGCCGGCCCGAAGATGGACGTCATGAAATCCAAAAATTGCCCAAAATTAAACGTCCCATCGCCGCTACTACCTTCTCCTGGTGGTGGTGGTGGTGCCATTGAATGCATTGGATTAACCACATTGAATGATGAAGAGGTGGTTCAGCACAGCGTACAGATTCGTCATACGGTGGTAGAGTCGTGTAATCCATAACTGGTGGATCCGTTACAACTGGTTCACCCGCATGCCATTGTTCATGCATTCTTCTATTCCTATCATCGATATATAGCATGTTCATTTCATGCTCCCGCATGTAAGCTTGAGCACGGTTCCACATCTCCATTCTATCATGTCTCTCCTTCTCAGCCCGCTCGACATAAGCCCCCATGAATGTCTGATGGTCTTATAAGGCACGAGAATCTTCCGACCAATTTTCTTATGTTAAAGGCCTATGCCTTTCTACCACCTCATTCATCGACCCCATATGGGCCCAATTGTTACCATATGAATCATCACCCATAGAATAATCCAAACCCTCGTGTTGGGAACCACTACCACCACCTACCTCCATGTACTCCAGTTCACCCATATCCTCCACTTCTTCCACTTTTTCATCCGCATCCGCTTCCACATCTTCTCTTATCACCCTCCATCTCACATTATCGCTCACAAGCTGATGAAGTCTATCGGTTTGAGTATATATCCATCCCGGTAGATCTGTCAACTTGAATTCCTTAAACACTTTAGTCATTCCCAAAGAATCCTCATTAATCAAACCATGAAACTTCAATAATGCGGTGATCAATCAACAATGCGGTATTAACTTCCGCTTGTTGCTTTCGCGCGACTGATCTAAATGGTGTGCATCACAAAATAGCGGAAAGAGCTGAGTGGTTTTCCGCACATCAATGTGTACAAAACGGGAATCTCACTATTTCTCACAACTGAAATATCCCCCCAATGGGGCACCACATTGTACAAACAAATCGACATCAATAGCTTTGCTTCAATCTTCAAGTCCTTCCTCCTAATCTGTGTACTCAAACCTCGACCCCCTTTTAGAACCTTTTCCAACATATTGTGCTATTGTGGATGTTTGTCGGGACTTTCAAACAAATCTTTGACCGATGGGTACACATATGAGTTGCCTCGGCTTGCTATCAAATAGGGCAATCTAATTAAACGTGTCAAATGACATAACAACTTCACGTCCAGCCACCGTTCCGATCAGTTTCATGTCGTAACCTTCTTATACGTCAGACATCTTAACGTTAACACCCACTCCTCAATCTCCCTATCATACAAAGTATTATGCTCTCCATCATAACACTTAAGCGCCGCTTCCCAACCTAACGCTTCAAATTTATCAAATATACCAAATGCCTTAAAACCGGGGTCGGCCACCTCTTTTTCACACATATACCCCTCAATCCTATGCTGCAAAGTGGCCATTTTATCTTTGTACAATTCCGATTGCCATTCTGATGCATACGTGGGCAACACCCTAGCCCTCCAATTGGACTTTTTTAGTTTGTGCATGCACTTGTGCTTGTTCTTCCTGCATTCTCTGGCTTTTTTCTTGGGCTGCTCGGCCACTCGAAGATGAGGTCTTCCCTATTCCTTTGTCCGAAGTTCTACCCATCTACACACAACAATCACCCCAAACAAACCAAGTTAATTCAAAATATTCATCCTCACACTTGCTTGTTACTATGGTTGTGGATATTCAACCATTAGTCAATTTACCAAAATATCAAGATTTGCTTTAACACATGATTTCCAATTTATCAATATAACAACCATATGTTTAAAACACTTATCCATTAACCACAACCATAAGGTACAACCATTATACTAATTAATCAAAAAGCAAGTGGGTATATTTCAAATAAATTCTACCTTAACAAATTTTTCAATGTGTACAAGAAAATTGACAAAGAACATACATTGATTGTTAAATAGGATGAAAACTAATTCTTTCTTCACACAATAATAAAAACCCCAAAAATTTCCTAAGAAATTTATCACCCCGATGGTTAACAAACGGATTCACACGTAACAATGAGTAGAATTAAGCTTGATATTATTAATCCTCACGAAAATCGAATCAAAATAAGGTTAAGAATCTTTAAAATTGATGGTTATATGAGAAAGTTAGGATGGTAGAGTTAGGGTTTGTAGAGAGGATTTGGGGAGAAGATGGTTTGAGTTAAGGTCAAGGGTGAAAGTAGGTGTAATGTGTGGTGTATAATGATGTAAAAATAACTTTATCTTTTGTTTTTTTAAACCCTAAATCGGACCTAATTCAACAGCCTTGCTCGCACCGTGGGCCACGGTTGAAACCGTGGTCCACGGTTCTATAATATTATCGGTCTGCGGGTCCGAACCATGGCTCACAGTTAGCACCGTTGGCCACGATTGATGAGCATCGGGGTGAACAGACCACACTGTACCGTGGCGTGGTCGTCCACCATGAACCTCACCATGGTTCATGGTTAGCACTGTGAGCCACAGTTCACCCATTTTTGGAATTTTGTTATTTTTTTAATTAAATAAGAAGAACCAAAAATAAAATAATTGACCAAAATTTTACTTACAAAATCAAAATAAAAATTACATTACCCCCTATGAAAAACCCGAGTTATCCCTAACACGGTAAGGAAATTCAAAAAAACAACTTCCCCACACTTGATTTGGACATACTCCAAAGCGAGAAAGGTAATTTTTAAAACCAAATTTAAACAATAATCTAAACTAAATTATACAACATGCCTGGACCTTTACGTAGTGGAAACATCCGGTGAGCTTAGGAAGAAACTCACATTGTCATCTTCAAGCATATTAACATCTTTACCTTCTAGGTATGTGTAACACCCCGGCCTCTCGTAGCACCAACATTGTCCGCTCTGCCCACGAAGAGCTCACGGATTTGTTTTTGGTTGCCCAAAACGCGTTGGTGATGTTAAGAGGTAGGACATTACTTATGAACCAAGGATCTCTCTTGTCCACGGCCGATGTGGGATAGCCTAAGAGTGGGACGATGTTTGTGTTTGCCAAGGGTGTTACAAACAACCCCCCTTTGGACTCATCGTCCTCGATAAGGCATGTCCCATCATCCCGAACGGCACAAGAGTGGCTCTGATACCAACTCCCGTAACACCCTGCCCCTCGCACCACCAATATTGTCCGCTCTACGGATTTGTTTTTGGTTGCCCAAAATGCGTTGGTGATGTTAAGAGGTAGGACATTACTTATGAACCAAGGATCTCTCTTGTCCACGGCTGATGTGGGATAGCCTAAGAGTGGTACGATGTTGTGTTTGCCAAGGGTGTTACAGACAACCACCCTTTGGACTAATCGTCCTCGATGAGGCGTGTTCCAACATCCTGAACGGCACAAGAGTGGCTCTGATACCACCTGTAACACCCCGCCCCTCGCAACACCAATATTGTCCGCTCTGCCCACAAAGAGCTCACGGATTTGTTTTTGGTTGCCCAAAACGCGTTGGTGATGTTAAGAGGTAGGACATTACTTATGAATCAAGGATCTCTCTTGTCCACGGCCGATGTGGGATAGCCTAAGAGTGGGACGATTTTGTGTTTGCCAAGGGTGTTACAGACAACCCCCCTTTGGACTCATCGTCCTCGATGAGGCGTGTCCCAACATCCCGAACGGCACAAGAGTGGCTTTGATACCAACTGTAACATCCGTCCCCTCGCACCACCAATATTGTCTGCTATGCCCACGAAGAGCTCACAGATTTGTTTTTGGTTGCCCAAAACGCGTTGGTGATTGAAGAGGCAGGGCATTACTTATGAAACAAGGATCTCTCTTATCCCCTTCCGCGTATCGATGATCTTTTCGATCAACTCCAAGGAGTTGCACGTTTCTCTAAGATTGATCTCCGTTCGGGTTATCACCAACTCCGTGTCCACGAAGATGACATACCCAAGACCGCCTTCCGTACTCGTTATGGTCACTTTGAATTCCGAGTTATGCCTTTTGGTTTGACTAATGCTCCTGCCGTTTTCATGGATCTTATGAATCTTGTTTGTAAACCCTACCTCGACAAGTTCGTGATTGTTTTCATCGACGAATCTTGATATACTCTAAGTCCGAGACCGAGCACAAAGACCATTTGCGCGCCATTCTCGACTTGTTACAAAAAGAACAACTTATGCTAAGTTCTCCAAATGCGAATTTTGGCTAAAAGAAGTTCAATTTTGCCGATACCCATAGAAAACCATTATCATTTGAGTAAGGTGATAAAGTGTATTTGAAAGTATCACCTTGGAAAGGAGTAGTTAGATTTGGAAAGGCGGGGAAGTTAGCCCCTAGATACATTGGACCATTCGACATTATTGCAAAAATCGGTCCTGTAGCATACCGATTAGAACTGCCTGATGAACTGAGTGCAGTTCACAACGTGTTCCACGTGTCGAACTTGAAAAGGTGTCTGTCGGATGAGACATTGGTGTTACCTTTAGAGGGTGTTCAAATAAATGATAAGCTCAACATTGTAGAGGAGCCCATAGAAATAGTAGACGGGAAAATCAAGCAACTTAGACACAATAAGATCTCGTTGGTCAAAGTTAGATGGAACTCGCAACGAGGCCCAGAATATACATGGGAACGAAAGGACAAATTTCGGAAGAAATACCCCCACCTATTTCCGCAAAAGGAAATAGTTGATGCGTAAAATTTCGAGGACGAAATTTTTGTAACGGGGGGAGAATGTAACAATTCCGACAAATTCAGTTATACCCTAGCCGGAATATACTATTTACGTGTTATTTAATACTGAATATATGGATTATAATGTGATTATACGAATATATAAGATTCTCAGTACGAATTATACTCAAATGTACAACTAGTCGTATCGGAATTACGATTAATCGATGAACGGTTATTGAAACGCGAACGAATCGGGAATTACATTATAGACGAAATATATAATGTTTAGTGATGTTTACGAAGTATTAAAGCTTCGGGATAAGTGAATTATAGCACAGAAAAAGGATTTCGATTTATTAGTACGTCGGTACGATAAACGAAACCTTTAACATCAAACCAAGCAAGAGACGACCGATCAAGCCGAAAAAGATGCACAATTACCGACAATATGATGTGTTAAGTCAATAAACGTCATGGTTTAAGTTTTTAAAGTTTTTAAATCAGTTTTATATAAATTTCATTTTTAAGCCGAAAAACGACCGTTTTGGCCTCGTTTTGAGCTGAATTAAACGTTTAACCGAAAAACGAACTGAACCAGATTATCCACAACATTATCCGGATTACACAATCCGAATGTGTGGCCATGGTTGGAGATGTGGGCCCCCCCACTAACATAACATGGACTGATCGGTCCATGCTACACACACATACACATTCATTCTCTTTTTCTTACAACCAAACTCTCCAAAACCTCTCAACCTTACATACATCCAACCTAAATCTTTGATTTTTATCAACAATCACAAGGTAAAAACATGGTTATATTGGTTAAATCATAGTTTTAATTCTATAATCTTGAGAAAATGAGGTTTCAAATGAAAAATGGGTGAAAACCCGAGATGAAACCGATTCTTGGAGGATCAAGTGATGTATACAAGTTATACAAAGGATCTTGGTCCAAGAAAGGAGTTAAAAGAGTCAAAAACGAATTTTTACGGTCAAAATCTTTGTTTTGATGTTTTAATCGAAACCATAAAAGAAATGGCTTGATTGTGGGTATAACTTGCTTGGTGTGGTGTTGTTGTGCTTGTAGGTGTTGTATCTAGTGGCTAGCAAAGGCTAGAAACCAAGATCTTTGCGATCTAACGCTAGAAAACACAAGGTAGTTCAGTTTTCGTATGATTTAGATAATTTGGACAGATTGTGATAAACCTAGAGTTGGGTCACGAAATTTCACAGAGATGATCTACACATGAAAATATGAGATCTGTGAATTTTTGGTAATTTTTGGATAAAGGATGAATATTTGGTGAATTTAATGCTCGGTTTTGGCCAAAAATGGTGAAAAATAGCTAAACATCATGAAAAATTCTGGAAAATTTAAGATAAGCTTTTTATAACATATAAAAGTTACACACAAATTTCAGGTTCATTGGAGAAGTGTAAGTAGGCTTTTCGGTAAAACGAGTTCTAGGGATTTCTAACTCGGTTTTGGTGAAAATGGCATGAAAAATAAGTTTTGGTTCTGGAAAAAATTACAGGGAACTATGAGGATTGCAGGGGTCATCCCAGAAAAATTTGGGATTTTTTTTAAGTCGTTTAGTATTTTCGACATATTTGGTGTTTAAATGACGTTTAAAAATAGTTAAATAAATGTTAGATGTAGAAATTAATTCTTGAAAAATTTTATAAAATTCCTTACTGTCAAAAAGTAGTTTGTGAAAAATTTTAAGATCCGAGACTAAACGGATATTTATTTGTGCTAAAAAGAACCTATAAACAAACTTTTAAAGCTTAAAACGAGTAAACCGGCAAAGTTCGCCTAAGCGAACTGACTGGTGCATAAAAACCTTAAAAATGGACTATTTTCATGAAACTAAGTTAATCAAGTAAAAATAAATCATCCGCAAATAATTCGGATGATTTGGGTAATTTTACCCGATTTAAACCGTTTCCGATATATTAAAGACGGAAACGGGCCCCGCGGCCAAACGGGGTGTCTAACCGAGCTCTAATTTCACCACTTTAATGAAAATATCAATAATGACTATTTTCGGGACGTATATGATCAAACTCATTTTTTGAAAACATAAAGACGAATAACCGTGCTAGGCACGCAAAACGAGAAAACAAACTATCGGTAGTTTTGACTAAAGAACTCTAAGTGATATCACAATCTAAGTCCTGAAAAGTATTTCGGGGTTAACATTGTCCCCGGATCGTGTACGGTACTGGGTTAACAGTGTCCCCAGACGTACCGGTTAACACGAATTTAAGTTATATTGATAGAAATTGTGTAGTAACGATTTGGGGGATCGTATTACAGATCTGTACCAGTAGCCGTGCACCGTAGTACATCTTGCTCACAAGAAGGTGAGTTTTCACGAGCCCCTTTTTACTGAACTGTTTTAAATATTTTCCCGGGGCGGAAAGCATGTTTTTATCAAAGTGTTTAAGTACATGCCGATCGCATGGAAATAAATGAATTTATTTAATGTTTATTGTACGGGAATCGTACGGTAATGTATTAAGATGGTAATTGTCTGAGTTGTTAATCTTGTAAGGCCCGAAACAGTGTTCTGGGTTAACCGTGCCCCCAGAGGTTATTAAATGTGTTTCTGGGTTAACCGTGTCCCCAGAGGTTATTAAATGTGTTTCTGGGTTAACCGTGACCCCAGAGGTTATTAAATGTGTTTCTGGGTTAACAGTGTTCCCAGAAGTTATTAGATGTGTTTCTGGGTTAATAGGGGTTTCATTTGTGAACTCAGCATAATTTCATCGTTAATATATGATTTTTATACTGATTTAACATGGTTTATTTAAACTAGTGAAACTCACCAACTATTCGTAGTTGACCTGTTTCTTTACATGCTTTCTAGGTACCCCCAAACTGGAGTAAGTGCTATATGCTTGTTGATGCGTGTTTTGTGGAAGCATAGGGATCATTTTGTAATATATATGTTAATGTAATGTTGGTAAAACACATGTGTTAACACCTAGACGGTAATGGAACAGTGTAATACGTTTAAATTAATGTAGTGGTGTTTTCTTTATAAGCAATGATGTTGATATCAGATGTGTCTGTTGCATCCCGTGTACGTTTCCGCTGCGGTTACGGGGTGTTACAGATGAGGTATTCCCTATTCCTTTGTCCGAAGTTCTAACTATCTACACACAACAATCACCCCAAACAAACCAAGTTAATTCAACATATTCATCCTCACACTTGCTTGTTACTATGGTTGTGGATATTCAACCATTAGTCAATTTACCAAAATATCAAGATTTGCTTTAACACATGATTTCCAATTTATCAATATAACAACCATATGTTTAAAACACTTATCCATTAACCACAACCTTAAGGTACAACCATTATACTAATTAATCAAAAAGCAAGTGGGTATATTTCAAATAAATTCTACCTTAACAAATTTTTCAATGTGTACAAGAAAATTGACAAAGAACATACATTGATTGTTAAATAGGATGAAAACTAATTCTTTCTTCACACAATAATAAAAACCCCAAAAATTTCCTAATAAATTTTTCACCCCGATGGTTAACAAACGGATTCACACGTAACAATGAGTAGAATTAAGCTTGATATTATTAATCCTCACGAAAATCGAATCAAAATAAGGTTAAGAATCTTTAAAATGGACGGTTATATGAGAAAGTTAGGATGGTAGAGTTAGGGTTTGTAGAGAGGATTTGGGGAGAAGATGGTTTGAGTTAAGGTCAAGGGTGAAAGTAGGTGTAATGTGTGGTGTATAATGATGTAAAAATAACTTTATCTTTTGTTTTTTTAAACCCTAAATCGGACCTAATTCAACAGCCTTGCTCGCACCGTGGGCCACGGTTGAAACCGTGGTCCACGGTTCTATAATATTATCGGTCTGCGGGTCCGAACCATGGCTCACAGTTAGCACCGTTGGCCACGATTGATGAGCATCGGGGTGAACAGACCACACTGTACCGTGGCGTGGTCGTCCACCATGAACCTCACCATGGTTCATGGTTAGCACCGTGAGCCACAGTTCACCCATTTTTGGAATTTAGTTATTTTTTTTAATTAAATAAGAAGAACCAAAAATAAAATAATTTACCAAAATTTTACTTACAAAATCAAAATAAAAATTACCTTACCCCCTATGAAAGACCCGAGTTATCCCTAACACGGTAAGGAAATTCAAAAAAACAACTTCCCCACACTTGATTTGGACATACTCCAAAGCGAGAAAGGTAATTTTTAAAACCAAATTTAAACAATAATCTAAACTAAATTATACAACATGCCTGGACCTTTACGTAGTGGAAACATCCGGTGAGCTTAGGAAGAAACTCACATTGTCATCTTCAAGCATATTAACATCTTTACCTTCTAGGTATGTGTAACACCCCGGCCTCTCGTACCACCAACATTGTCCGCTCTGCCCACGAAGAGCTCACGGATTTGTTTTTGGTTGCCCAAAACGCGTTGGTGATGTTAAGAGGTAGGACATTACTTATGAACCAAGGATCTCTCTTGTCCACGGCCGATGTGGGATAGCCTAAGAGTGGGACGATGTTTGTGTTTGCCAAGGGTGTTACAAACAACCCCCCTTTGGACTCATCGTCCTCGATAAGGCATGTCCCATCATCCCGAACGGCACAAGAGTGGCTCTGATACCAACTCCCGTAACACCCTGCCCCTCGCACCACCAATATTGTCCGCTCTACGGATTTGTTTTTGGTTGCCCAAAATGCGTTGGTGATGTTAAGAGGTAGGACATTACTTATGAACCAAGGATCTCTCTTGTCCACGGCCGATGTGGGATAGCCTAAGAGTGGTACGATGTTGTGTTTGCCAAGGGTGTTACAGACAACCACCCTTTGGACTAATCGTCCTTGATGAGGCGTGTTCCAACATCCTGAACGGCACAAGAGTGGCTCTGATACCACCTGTAACACCCCGCCCCTCGCACCACCAATATTGTCCGCTCTGCCCACAAAGAGCTCACGGATTTGTTTTTGGTTGCCCAAAACGAGTTGGTGATGTTAAGAGGTAGGACATTACTTATGAATCAAGGATCTCTCTTGTCCACGGCCGATGTGGGATAGCCTAAGAGTGGGACGATTTTGTGTTTGCCAAGGGTGTTACAGACAACCCCCCTTTGGACTCATCGTCCTCGATGAGGCGTGTCCCAACATCCCGAACGGCACAAGAGTGGCTTTGATACCAACTGTAACATCCGTCCCCTCGCACCACCAATATTGTCTGCTATGCCCACGAAGAGCTCACAGATTTGTTTTTGGTTGCCCAAAACGCGTTGGTGATTGAAGAGGCAGGGCATTACTTATGAAACAAGGATCTCTCTTATCCCCTTCCGCGTATCGATGATCTTTTCGATCAACTCCAAGGAGTTGCACGTTTCTCTAAGATTGATCTCCGTTCGGGTTATCACCAACTCCGTGTCCACGATGATGACATACCCAAGACCGCCTTCCTTACTCGTTATGGTCACTTTGAATTCCGAGTTATGCCTTTTGGTTTGACTAATGCTCCTGCCGTTTTCATGGATCTTATGAATCTTGTTTGTAAACCCTACCTCGACAAGTTCGTGATTGTTTTCATCGACGAATCTTGATATACTCTAAGTCCGAGACCGAGCACAAAGACCATTTGCGCGCCATTCTCGACTTGTTACAAAAAGAACAACTTATGCTAAGTTCTCCAAATGCGAATTTTGGCTAAAAGAAGTTCAATTCTGCCGATACCCGTAGAAAACCATTATCATTTGAGTAAGGTGATAAAGTGTATTTGAAAGTATCACCTTGGAAAGGAGTAGTCAGATTTGGAAAGGCGGGGAAGTTAGCCTAGATACATTGGACCATTCGACATTATTGCAAAAATCGGTCCTGTAGCATACCGATTAGAACTGCCTGATGAACTGAGTGCAGTTCACAACGTGTTCCACGTGTCGAACTTGAAAAGGTGTCTGTCGGATGAGACATTGGTGTTACCTTTAGAGGGTGTTCAAATAAATGATAAGCTCAACATTGTAGAGGAGCCCATAGAAATAGTAGACGGGAAAATCAAGCAACTTAGACACAATAAGATCTCGTTGGTCAAAGTTAGATGGAACTCGCAACGAGGCCCAGAATATACATGGGAACGAAAGGGCGAATTTCGGAAGAAATACCCCCACCTATTTCCGCAAAAGGAAATAGTTGATGCGTAAAATTTCGAGGACGAAATTTTTGTAACGGAGGGAGAATGTAACAATTCCGACAAATTCAGTTATACCCTAGCCGGAATATACTATTTACGTGTTATTTAATACTGAATATATGGATTATAATGTGATTATACGAATATATAAGATTCTCAGTACGAATTATACTCAAATGTACAACTAGTTGTATCGGAATTACGATTAATCGATGAACGGTTATTGAAACGCGAACGAATCGGGAATTACATTATAGACGAAATATATAATGTTTAGTGATGTTTACGAAGTATTAAAGCTTCGGGATAAGTGAATTATAGCACAGAAAAAGGATTTCGATTTATTAGTACGTCGGTACGATAAACGAAACCTTTAACATCAAATCAAGCAAGAGACGATCGATCAAGCCGAAAAAGATGCACAATTACCGACAATATGATGTGTTAAGTCAATAAACGTCATGGTTTAAGTTTTTAAAGTTTTTAAATCAGTTTTATATAAATTTCATTTTTAAGCCGAAAAACGACCGTTTTGGCCTCGTTTTGAGCTGAATTAAACGTTTAAACCGAAAAACGAACTGAACCAGATTATCCACAACATTATCCGGATTACACAATCTGAATGTGTGGCCATGGTTGGAGATGTGGGCCCCCCCACTAACATAACATGGACCGATCGGTCCATGCTACACACACATACACATTCATTCTCTTTTTCTTACAACCAAACTCTCCAAAACCTCTCAACCTTACATACATCCAACCTAAATCTTTGATTTTTATCAACAATCACAAGGTAAAAACATGGTTATATTGGTTAAATCATAGTTTTAATTCTATAATCTTGAGAAAATGAGGTTTCAAATGAAAAATGGGTGAAAACCCGAGATGAAACCGATTCTTGGAGGATCAAGTGATGTATACAAGTTATACAAAGGATCTTGGTCCAAGAAAGGAGTTAAAAGAGTCAAAAACGAATTTTTACGGTCAAAATCTTTGTTTTGATGTTTTAATCGAAACCATGAAAGAAATGGCTTGATTGTGGGTATAACTTTCTTGGTGTGGTGTTGTTGTGCTTGTAGGTGTTGTATCTAGTGGCTAGCAAAGGCTAGAAACCAAGATCTTTGCGATCTAACGCTAGAAAACACAAGGTAGTTCAGTTTTCGTATGATTTAGATAATTTGGACAGATTGTGATAGACCTAGAGTTGGGTCACGAAATTTCACAGAGATGATCTACACATGAAAATATGAGATCTGTGAATTTTTGGTAATTTTTGGATAAAGGATGAATATTTGGTGAATTTAATGCTCGGTTTTGGCCAAAAATGGTGAAAAATAGCTAAACATTATGAAAAATTCTGGAAAATTTAAGATAAGCTTTTTAAAACATATAAAAGTCACACACAAAATTTCAGGTTCATTGGAGAAGTGTAAGTAGGCTTTTCGGTAAAACGAGTTCTAGGGATTTCTAACTCGGTTTTGGTGAAAATGGCATGAAAAATGAGTTTTGGTTCTGGAAAAAATTACAGGGAACTATGAGGATTGCAGGGGTCATCTCAGAAAAATTTGGGATCTTTTTTAAGTCGGTTAGTATTTTCGACATATTTGGTGTTTAAATGACGTTTAAAAATAGTTAAATAAATGTTAGATGTAGAAATTAATTCTGGAAAAATTTTATAAAATTCCTTACTGTCAAAAAGTAGTTTGTGCAAAATTTTAAGATCCGAGACTAAACAGATATTTATTTGTGCTAAAAAGAACCTAAAAACAAACTTTTAAAGCTTAAAACGAGTAAACCGGCAAAGTTCGCCTAAGCGAACTGACTGGTGCATAAAAACCTTAAAAATGGACTATTTTCATGAAACTAAGTTAATCAAGTAAAAATAAATCATCCGCAAATAATTCGGATGATTTGGGTAATTTTACCCGATTTAACCGTTTCCGATGTATTAAAGACGGAAACGGGCCCCGCGGCCAAACGGGGTGTCTAACCGAGCTCTAATTTCACCACTTTAATGAAAATATCAATAATGACTATTTTCGGGACGTATGTGATCAAACTCATTTTTTGAAAACATAAAGACGAATAACCGTGCTAGGCACGCAAAACGAGAAAACAAACTATCGGTAGTTTTGACTAAAGAACTCTAAGTGATATCACAATCTAAGTCCTGAAAAGTATTTCGGGGTTAACATTGTCCCCGGATCGTGTACGGTACTGGGTTAACAGTGTCCCCAGACGTACCGGTTAACACGAATTTAAGTTATATTGATAGAAATTGTGTAGTAACGATTTGGGGGATCGTATTACAGATCTGTACCAGTAGCCGTGCACCGTAGTACATCTTGCTCACAAGAAGGTGAGTTTTCACGAGCCCCTTTTTACTGAACTGTTTTAAATATTTTCCCGGGGCGGAAAGCATGTTTTTATCAAAGTGTTTAAGTACATGCCGATCGCATGGAAATAAATGAATTTATTTAATGTTTATTGTACGGGAATCGTACGGTAAAGTATTAAGATGGTAATTGTCTGAGTTGTTAATCTTGTAAGGCCCGAAACAGTGTTCTGGGTTAACCGTGCCCCCAGAGGTTATTAAATGTGTTTCTGGGTTAACCGTGTCCCCAGAGGTTATTAAATGTGTTTCTGGGTTAACCGTGACCCCAGAGGTTATTAAATGTGTTTCTGGGTTAACAATGTTCCCAGAAGTTATTAGATGTGTTTCTGGGTTAATAGGGGTTTCATTTGTGAACTCAGCATAATTTCATCGTTAATATATGATTTTTATACTGATTTAACATGGTTTATTTAAACTAGTGAAACTCACCAACTATTCGTAGTTGACCTGTTTCTTTACATGCTTTCTAGGTACCCCCAAACTGGAGTAAGTGCTATATGCTTGTTGATGCGTGTTTTGTGGAAGCATAGGGATCATTTTGTAATATATATGTTAATGTAATGTTGGTAAAACACATGTGTTAACACCTAGACGGTAATGGAACAATGTAATACGTTTAAATTAATGTAGTGGTGTTTTCTTTATAAGCAATGCTGTTGATATCAGATGTGTCTGTTGCATCCCGTGTACGTTTCAACTGCGGTTACGGGGTGTTACAGATGAGGTCTTCCCTATTCCTTTGTCCGAAGTTCTACCTATCTACACACAACAATCACCCCAAACAAACCAAGTTAATTCAACATATTCATCCTCACACTTGCTTGTTACTATGGTTGTGGATATTCAACCATTAGTCAATTTACCAAAATATCAAGATTTGCTTTAACACATGATTTCCAATTTATCAATATAACAACCATATGTTTAAAACACTTATCCATTAACCACAACCATAAGGTACAACCATTATACTAATTAATCAAAAAGCAAGTGGGTATATTTCAAATAAATTCTACCTTAACAAATTTTTCAATGTGTACAAGAAAATTGACAGAGAACATACATTGATTGTTAAATAGGATGAAAACTAATTCTTTCTTCACACAATAATAAAAACCCCAAAAATTTCCTAAGAAATTTATCACCCCGATGGTTAACAAACGGATTCACACGTAACAATGAGTAGAATTAAGCTTGATATTATTAATCCTCACGAAAATCGAATCAAAATAACGTTAAAAATCTTTAAAATTGTTGGTTATATGAGAAAGTTAGGATGGTAGAGTTAGGGTTTGTAGAGAGGATTTGGGGAGAAGATGGTTTGAGTTAAGGTCAAGGGTGAAAGTAGGTGTAATGTGTGGTGTATAATGATGTAAAAATAACTTTATCTTTTGTTTTTTTAAACCCTAAATCGGACCTAATTCAACAGCCTTGCTCGCACCGTGGGCCACGGTTGAAACCGTGGTCCACGGTTCTATAATATTATCGGTCTGCGGGTCCGAACCATGGCTCACAGTTAGCACCGTTGGCCACGATTGATGAGCATCGGGGTGAACAGACCACACTGTACCGTGGCGTGGTCGTCCACCATGAACCTCACCATGGTTCATGGTTAGCACCGTGAGCCACAGTTCACCCATTTTTGGAATTTTGTTATTTTTTTTAATTAAATAAGAAGACCAAAAATAAAATAATTGACCAAAATTTTACTTACAAAATCAAAATAAAAATTACCTTACCCCCTATGAAAAACCCGAGTTATCCCTAACACGGTAAGGAAATTCAAAAAAACAACTTCCCCACACTTGATTTAGACATACTCCAAAGCGAGAAAGGTAATTTTTAAAACCAAATTTAAACAAAAATCTAAACTAAATTATACAACATGCCTGGACCTTTACGTAGTGGAAACATCCGGTGAGCTTAGGAAGAAACTCACATTGTCATCTTCAAGCATATTAACATCTTTACCTTCTAGGTATGTGTAACACCCCGGCCTCTCGTACCACCAACATTGTCCGCTCTGCCCACGAAGAGCTCACGGATTTGTTTTTGGTTTCCCAAAACGCTTTGGTGATGTTAAGAGGTAGGACATTACTTATGAACCAAGGATCTCTCTTGTCCACGGCCGATGTGGGATAGCCTAAGAGTGGGACGATGTTTGTGTTTGCCAAGGGTGTTACAAACAACCCCCCTTTGGACTCATCGTCCTCGATAAGGCATGTCCCATCATCCCGAACGGCACAAGAGTGGCTCTGATACCAACTCCCGTAACACCCTGCCCCTCGCACCACCAATATTGTCCGCTCTACGGATTTGTTTTTGGTTGCCCAAAATGCGTTGGTGATGTTAAGAGGTAGGACATTACTTATGAACCAAGGATCTCTCTTGTCCACGGCCGATGTGGGATAGCCTAAGAGTGGTACGATGTTGTGTTTGCCAAGGGTGTTACAGACAACCACCCTTTGGACTAATCGTCCTCGATGAGGCGTGTTCCAACATCCTGAACGGCACAAGAGTGGCTCTGATACCACCTGTAACACCCCGCCCCTCGCACCACCAATATTGTCCGCTCTGCCCACAAAGAGCTCACAGATTTATTTTTGGTTGCCCAAAACGCGTTGGTGATGTTAAGAGGTAGGACATTACTTATGAATCAAGGATCTCTCTTGTCCACGGCCGATGTGGGATAGCCTAAGAGTGGGACGATTTTGTGTTTGCCAAGGGTGTTACAGACAACCCCCCTTTGGACTCATCGTCCTCGATGAGGCGTGTCCCAACATCCCGAACGGCACAAGAGTGGCTTTGATACCAACTGTAACATCCGTCCCCTCGCACCACCAATATTGTCTGCTATGCCCACGAAGAGCTCACAGATTTGTTTTTGGTTGCCCAAAACGCGTTGGTGATTGAAGAGGCAGGACATTACTTATGAAACAAGGATCTCTCTTATCCCCTTCCGCGTATCGATGATCTTTTCGATCAACTCCAAGGAGTTGCACGTTTCTCTAAGATTGATCTCCGTTCGGGTTATCACCAACTCCGTGTCCACGAAGATGACATACCCAAGACCGCCTTCCGTACTCGTTATGGTCACTTTGAATTCCGAGTTATGCCTTTTGGTTTGACTAATGCTCCTGTCGTTTTCATGGATCTTATGAATCTTGTTTGTAAACCCTACCTCGACAAGTTCGTGATTGTTTTCATCGACGATATCTTGATATACTCTAAGTCCGAGACCGAGCACAAAGACCATTTGCGCGCCATTCTCGACTTGTTACAAAAAGAACAACTTATGCTAAGTTCTCCAAATGCGAATTTTGGCTAAAAGAAGTTCAATTCTTGGGCCACATCGTTAACGACAAGGGTATTCACGTTGATCCCGCTAAAATTGAGGCCGTTAAAAATTGGGCGACCCCGTCTTCTCCAACGGAGGTTCGTTCCTTTCTTGGTTTAGCGGGGTATTACCGTCGTTTTATCTGCAACTTTTCAAAGATTGCTTCACCCCTTACCGCACTAACCCACAAAGGGAAAGTTTATGGATGGGGTTCCGATCAAGAGGAAGCGTTTCAAACTCTTAAGGACATGCTTTGCAATGCTCCAATCCTTGCCCTTCCTGTTGCGGAGTATACGGAGCGCTGTATTGATGTTCAATTCCTTTCTGAAGACAGAAGATCTCCATTTCAAAATTCTTGAACTATGTCCCATTGTCACTTCTGATGAACTTAACTGTTTTACTCATGACGTTCTCAACTTTAGTAATCAAACTCTTCACCATTTGAGCCGTCTCATCTTTCGATTTCAGAAAATATACCCACGAGTATCGCGAGTAGTCATCAGTGATCACCAAGCAGTAAGAAGTACCTCCTAGACTTTTTACATTCACGGGACTGAAGAGATCCATGTGAAGCAGTTCTAGAGTACTGGCAATTGAGTTGACCTTCTTGGTGAGATGGGATTTCTTGTGTTGCTTTCCCTTCTTGTATGCAATACATTTGTCTTCAAAGTTAAAACTTTTCAAGGGAACGCCCATCACAAGCCCATTTTTGACAATGTGGTTCATCTTCCGAAGATGAATGTGCCCCATTCTCCTGTGCCATAGTTCGGATTCTGATTCGCTTGCTTTCGTCATTAAACATGATTCTCCCGAGGCCATTTCAGTAGACCTCATATCCATCACATACGTATTTGTATCACGTGGAGCTGTCATCACTATCCACTCGTCTGGTATCTGAAAACCAGGCTTTAACACGATCGCCTCATTCTTCGTGAAGTGAACAGTATACTCCTTATCACAAATCTGCGACACACTCAGCAGATTGTGCTTCAGCTCTTCCACAAAATTCACATTCTCAAGTGTTATCTTCCCATTGGACACCGTTCCTTTTCCAGTTATTCTTCCTCCACTTTCACCAGCAAAACTAACTCTCGCTCCCTGAACAGGTTTTAAGTCGTGTAACAAAAATTTGTTACCCGTCATGTGCCGGGAACAGCCGCTATCTACAATCCAAAGACTGTGGGCAGCCCTGTTCAACTGTTCCTGCACAATAAAGCAAATGATTAGAATCTAGGGACCCAAGACCAATTGGTCTTGGATCTATACATCCCGTACTTCTGCTTTCCAAAGTTAGCATTTGGATAATTCCTGTCAGTCCATTTAGGAAATCTCATTGGAGATTGAGTGTGAGGCCTTCCAAACCTATGCGTATTGAAAGTATTATATCTTACGGTTTGGTGTTTAGCATTGTAAAACTGAGGTTTGTTTCTTTGAAAACCTGAATTAGTTACATTTTGAAACTTTGAAGGGTTTTCATTTTTAGCATTATTAAAATTTCCATTAATCTTATGCTCAGTTTTAATAGGCCTCACGCCTCTGAATTTCGGCGTCAGAGGACAATCTGCGACAAGATGTCCTAACTTATTACACCTAAAACAACACCTATAATCCATTTTCTTTTCAAAGGTTGTTTTGGATGTCGAGGCAGTGTTACCGGCCGTTCGTCTCACATAAGGTGGGACGTACGGGTTGAGTGGAGTACTCTTTTTAGGAGATTTATCTTTTTCTCCACCAGTGGGTAACACTACCTTCTCGTTTGTCTTACCCGATTCAGACAATTTATCCGAATCCGATGAGACTGGACTCGTAACAGAAATATTCACACTTGAAACAGGCGAACTCGTTTCGCCACTACTAACACTTGGTTCTGAACTCGTAACCTTGATTGGAACTGTCTGAGGAACTTCAAAATCAGCAGATTTCTGTACACTAGGGTTAAAAGTGTAATTGTGGTTATACGGTGGTGGAACCTCGTGATAACCAATTCCTCCTCTCTTTGTAGAGGTACCTTAATCACTAACAAGGTGATCAAGAATAGCTGAGGAATTTCTGAACTGTTCTAGTTTTCGGTTCAGTTCCACCACTTTCACCTGGTGGTCAGCAATCTGCTTTTCTCGTTCAGCAATCAGTTTAGTTTTTTCTTCTAAAACCTCATAACTTAGATCAATTACTTCAATTTTTTCAGCAAGTTTAGTTTTTAAGCTTTTAACATCTTTTTCACATGCTTTAATTTTAACTTTGTAACTGTTTTCTCTTGCTTTTGTGAAGTGATGATCTTCTTTAAGAGTTTTAAATTCAGCATCTAAACGAACATACTGATCAGTTATGGTAGCAAGTTGCTCAGACAAATTCTCACATTTAGTACAGATAGATTTAGAACTTACCTCGGAGCGTTGATCATCGTTATCTGCCATGAAAGCTTTTTCTTTACCAGCAGCTTTCTCTTCTCCGGTAGTCTTCTCACGTTCTTCATTCTCAACCTTAGCCATATTTGCCTGTTCATTATTTTCATTCAAATGCAAGTTCCAGTTGTATTCACCTGCTTCTCTGGACAGCATGGCATTGATTTCCTTATTATTCCCAGTGTGCTGTGTAGACCGGCCCTGACCACGTTCAACTCTCTCGTTTCTGCAATCTTTTGCAAAGTGCCCGTTTTGTTGACAGTTATAGCACCTCACCTTAGACTTGTCGAACCCTGGCCTGCCACCCACAAACTTTCTCCTCGTCTTTCTCATGAACTTCTTCACTCTCCTCACTATCATGGCCATCTGCCATTGTAAATCCATCTCCTCCAGATCATCAGCATCGATCTGGTCATAGTCTTCATCTAGCATCGCTGGATCAACCACCTTTCCTTGAATATAGTTTTCGTATGAAGCAATAAATGAAGCATAGAGGCCAAACTGCTCTTCAGCAGATTTGACGCTCATTGGCATCTTTGAGTAATTATTGCTTGAGGAACTTGAAGATCCACTACTCTGGCTTGCTGTCTGTTGAGTACCACTTGATCCACCCGCAACAAAGCAAACATCCCCATTTAAGTTTACTGACACATGCCCCTCCTGTGAAGAATTGGCACCCGACTCACCTTTCGAGTAGTAGGCGGCAGAGTCAGTCTTTGAACTTGTATTGGAGTTCACTTTCGCACCGTACATGCCTGGATCTTGAACCTGATCCATAGATGTTTCTTTTCTTACCATATTAAGCTCAAAAGTTCTGAGCTTGTTGACAGCGGTTTCAAGATCATACGTAGAGAAGTCCTTGTCTTCCCTCATCAGTACAGTATACATCTCCCATTTTGGTGGGAGAGCATTGAGAAGTTTCTCCACAATCTCTTCTTCTCGGTATGAAATGGAGTAGTTACTCAATTCAGTCATTAGATGATAATATCGAGTGATAATGTCATCAAGAGATTCGTTCTTCAAGTACTTAAAGACTGAAAATAGAGTCTTGAGTAACTTTATCTTTGAGGCCCGAATGCCTACATTTCCTTCGAATCTGCTCTCAAGAGCTTCCCAAAGCTCTCTAGCTGATGTATACTTTCTGAAAGTATGGAGGATCTCCTGTGGAAGAGCCATTGTGATTGCAGCATGAGCCTTGCTTTCGGCTTCATACATCTTCTTCTCCTCTTCTTCCATTTTACTGTATTTCTTGATTTGGTCTCGACCCTCATACTCCATGATCGGTGGAATATATCCATCTTGGATGCATACCCACATTTTCGCATCCTGGTACTTAACATACTGTATGAACCGATCCTTCCACGCAACAAAGTCGGTTCCCTTCAGCAACCTTGGGGCCTTTGTAGATGACCCCGCTTCAACTTCCATCTTGACAAGCTCTGAAATGTTGATTGACGACATCCTTCTTGAAGACTAAGAAACCCAAAAAATTCTGTAAAGGGCGAAGTTAGAAAAATTTCTTCGAAACAGTACTGTAGGCGAAGTTAAGGATAACTTCGCTTTAGTAATAACTTCGCTGGATCCTTCTTAAATTCGCGTGACTGAGCGAAGTTGAGAATAACTTCGCTTAGGGTAAGCGAACTTAGAAAGTAAGCGAACTTGAAGAGAACTTCGCTGAACTAGGCGAACTTGAGAAGAACTTCGCTGAGTTAGGCGTAGTTGAGGAGGTAGGCGAAGTTGTGAATAACTTCGCTTCTCCTTATATCTTCGCTGAAACCCTACGAATCCTGACGGCAACTTCGCCTGATGAACAGCAACTTCGCCTGACGAACTTGAACTTTCTGCAGATCTGAAAAACGGATTTTAACGACGATTTTGACGATTTGAAGGCTTAAACACACTGGTAGGAAGCTAGAATGAGCAAACACACCACAAACTCGTCCCGGTAATACCCGAAATGAGACGAATTCTACACCCGCGTGAATATCCCGAACCACACAATCGAGCAAGGGCTCTGATACCAATTGTAGGTTCCCTGGACGGATCACACGAGATATCCCGATATACACAGGTGCGGAATCCCTTTGTAGATCGTTACGGACGTAGAATATAAGCTTACGAACACACGTACACACGATACGAACAACCACACGTTATATTAATAACTTGAACCGTGTTACTTACAGACTCACGTCAATAGACTAACGTAAACTGAACTCGATCAACCAAAACACTAACTGACCAACAACTAAACCGTAAACAGTTAAACAATATAAATACACGACAACTTCGCCTCAGGCGAAGTTGTCTATAACTTCGCTCGTTCAACAAGTTCGCCTAGGCGAACTTGTCAACAACTTCGCTTGGTTAACAAGTTCGCCTAAGCGAACTTGTCAGCAACTTCGCTGTTACACAAACAATTACATAAACAATATTACAGACTCGATTACAGACTTTAGACATATGAACTACTGACATCTATGCACCAACACTTCCCGAGGGCAACGACGATTTTGTTGTCTTTTGTGACGCTTCTATTCATGGTCTTGGTTGTGTTATTATGCAACGAGACAAGGACATTGCTTACGCTTCGCGTCAACTCAAGGTGCACGAGAAAAATTACACGACGCACGACCTCAAACTTGGTGCGGTCGTGTTTGCCTTGAAAATTTGGAGACACTACCTTTACGGCACGAAATGTTTGGTCTTCACCGACCATAAAAGTTTACAACACATTTTCGACCAAAAGGACCTCAATATGAGACAAAGACGATGGGCCAAATTGTTAAGCGATTATGATTGCGAAATTCGCTACCACCCCGGGAAAGCGAATGTCGTGGTCGATGCTCTTAGTCGTAAGAGTCATGTTAAATCCGTCTTGCTCCATTGGGTCACCATCCAATCTGACCTCCAAAGCCGCATCTTCGACGCACAACATGTCTTTATCACCGTGGGTAACTTACATGACGAGATGTCGTGTGGCGCCGAACTCCAACTTGAAACCAAACGTAATGGCTTACTCTATTATTTGGACTATTTATGGGTTCCCGATCGTGACGGTCTTCGCATGTTCATCCTCGATGAAGCTCATAAGTCACGATACTCTATTCATCCCAGTGCGGATAAAATGTATGCCGATCTTCGTTTCATGTTTTGGTGGCCGTGAATGAAGAAAGATATTGCGGTGTATGTATCCAAATGCCTCACTTGTTCTAAGGTTAAAGCCGAGCATCAAAAGCCGTTTGGTTTGCTCGAGCAACCTCCGATCCCCGTTTGGAAATGGGAAGACATAGCCATGGATTTCGTTACCAAACTCCCCACTACTAAAAGCCGCAATGATAGTATTTGGGTGATTGTTGATCATTTGACCAAGTCAGCTCACTTCATACCGTTCCTAGAAAAATCCTCCGTAAGCGAATTAGCTCGACTCTATGTCAAGAACATCATTTGCCACCATGGAACGCTTTTGACCATTATTTCTGATCGTGATAGTCGGTTTACCTCTCACGTTTGGAGATCCTTGCAAACCGCCTTGGGTACTCATATTGATCTAAGCACCGCATATCACCCGCAAACCGATGGTCAATCTGAGAGAACGATCCAAACTCTCGAAGATATGCTCCGCTCTTGCATACTAGGCTTTGGTGGAAATTGGGATACTCACTTGCCACTTGTAGAGTTTTCCTACAACAATAGTTTTCACACTAGTATTGGCATAGCACCTTTTGAAGCTCTCTATGGCCGAAAATGTCGTTCCCCAATTTGTTGGAACGAGGTTGGTGAATCGCAAATCACCGGTCCCGAGCTTGTTCAAGAAACCTCTGATCGAATCGCTCTTATTCGTCAAAATCTTCATGCCGCTCGTAGCCGTCAAAAGAGCTACGCTGATAAGCGTCGTAAACCTCTCGAGTTCAATGTTGGTGATCGAGTGTTTAGCGTACAGTTGTTCCTTCTTTAGCAATTCTAGGATCAACCTCAGGTGTTCTTCGTGCTCAGCCTTGTCCTTGGAGTAGACGAGGATATCATCAATAAAAACAATCACAAACTTGTCGAGGTACGCCTTGCATACTCGGTTCATGAGATCCATAAATACGGCTGGTGCGTTGGTTAAGCCAAAATTCGCATTTCGAGAGTTTAGCGTACAGTTGTTCCTTCTTTAGCAATTCTAGGATCAACCTCAGGGTTCTTCGTGGTCAGCCTTGTCCTTGGAGTAGACGAGGATATCATCAATAAAAACAATCACAAACTTGTCGAGGTACGCCTTGCATACTCGGTTCATGAGATCCATAAATACGGCTGGTGCGTTGGTTAAGCCAAAAGGCATAACCGAAAACTCGTAGTGACCGTACCGAGTTCTGAAAGCCGTCTTTGAAATGTCTTCTTCGCGCAATCTTAATTGATGGTAACCAGATCTCAGATAGATCTTCGAGTAGTAACTCGATCCTTGAAGCTGGTCGAACATATCATCAATTCGGGGTAGGGGATAACGGTTCTTGATCGTCACCTTGTTCAGCTCTCGGTAGTCGATGCACATGCGGAAAGTCCCGTCCTTCTTTCGAACAAATAAGACAGGGGCTCCCCATGGTGATGAGCTAGGTCGGATAAAACCTTTATCCAACAAATCTTGCAATTGAGTGGACAACTCCTGAAGCTCTGCCGGTGCGAGCCGATACGGGGCTCGTGCTATGGGTGCTGCACCGGGGGTCAATTCGATTTGGAACTCAACTTATCGAATAGGCGAGAGTCCAGGCAAATCCTCCGGGAAGACTTCCGGAAAATATCGCACAATCGGTATGTCTTCGATTCGCTTCTCCTCCGCGGGTTTCTCGACAATATGGGCTAAAATTGCTGGATGACCCTTTCGTAGATATTTCTGCGTCTTCATGAGGGTGATAACACTTGTAGTCATGCCGCTCTTCTCGCCATGTATCGAAATGATTTCGCCGGAAGGGGTAGTGATGTGGACTATCTTGTCGTGACATATAATCTCCGCTCAGTTCTCGGATAGCCAGTCCATGCCGACAACGACATCGAAACTACCAAGTGTAAAAGGTATGAGGTCGATATCAAAAGTATGACCCGACAGTTTCAACTTACATCCCGCAAGTACATGAGTTGTTTCTATAGACTTACCATCAGCTAATTCAACAGGAAACTTAGCATCTAACGGGGTTGGAGTTAAGTCTAAGAGTTTACTAAAGGCTTTCGATACAAAACTCTTATCAGCTCCAGTGTCAAACGAAACAGAAGCAAAACAGTCATTCACAGGAAACTTACCGGTAACCACATTCGGATCGCTGCGGGCCTGGCCCGACCCAATGACGAAAGCTCTACCTTTACCACTGCTTCCGCCACTGTTGCTGCCTCCATTGTTCTCATTCAGCTTTAGTTTGGGCAATCCTTCCTGAAATGACCCTCTTGACCACACTCGAAGCACCCTTTAGTCGCCGTAGGCTGTTTAGGAGCACCCTTTTACCGCTAGGTCTCCCCTACATTCCTTGGCCTGATGACCCATTTTTCCGCATCTCAGACACTTGATACAGTTGCATGAGCCAGCATGGTGATAGTTGCACTTGTTGCATTTCGGGTATTTCCCAGCATAGCCACTCGAAACCTGCCCGACACCGTTGTTATTATTGTTGGAACCCTGATTATTGAAGCTCTGAGTGAGTTCAGGCTTACGGTAGTGTTGTTGCTGTGGGGGGGTCGATGATGAGGACCTGGTGTTGTCAAATTTCCTCTTTCGATTACCCGGGTTGTTGTTGTTGTCAGTGATTGAGTTGTCTCGGGTTTTAGAGGTTGAACCTCTAGGTGGTAACGCACCTTGCGTCACTGCCTGGTCCGTCAGTTTGTGAGCTAACCGGATCGCTTGCTGAATTGTAGCCGGTTTGGAAGACGTCACCATACCCTGAATTTGTGGTACCAGCCCATCGATATACATCTCGATTCTCTTACTCGGCTGGTCTACCATCCGTGGACACATTACTGCTAGCTCGTGGGAACGGGTGGTGTAGGCTTCAATCTCGGAACCCACCATTTTCAACGACCAAAACTCAGATTCCAACTTCGCGATTTCCTCTCTAGGGCAATACTCTTCTCGCATCATATTCTTGAACTCTTCCCAGTTCATAGCGTTTGCCAATTCCAATCCAAGAATTTGCACGTTGGAGTTCCACCAAGTGAGGGCAGAATCTTCCAGTGTTCCAGCAGCAAATTTGACCCTACTGGCGGGTGGACAGTTACACATATCGAAAGCTGACTCTGCCTTCTCAGCCCAACGCAGGAAACCTATGGCTCCCCCAGTGCCCTTAAACTAATTGGGATTGCAATCCAGGTAGTTCTTGAAAGTACAGGCTCCGACTGGACCTCCGGATTGATTCTGAATATGTGCGGCTAGAGCTGCCGCCGCATGGTCATTCAATAGGGTTTGAAGTTCTACTGCGGTTAGGTTGATGTTACCGCGACCATGTCCAGCGTTTCTTCCAGCCATCTCCTAGAATCACAGCATAAAATGTTAGACATGAATTCTCGGTTTCATATGCAACACACCATACATGTAATAAAAGGTAGGTAAGAAAGAAAAAAAAAAGAAGCAAACATCACATCACAACCAAAATATAATCCAAATAATAATTCATGATTAAAACCATTGTATTCGCTACAAAGTATTTAAAACCAATCCTTAAAATCATAGAAAATACTAGTCTGGATGGAGACAACCCCTCCATCTAGGTGTTACCATCCTTAGATGTCATCGTCTGAGGACACCTCTGAGTGTGCCTCCGGCTCAGCCGGTTCTTCCCCCGGCACCTCTTCGGGTTCCTCCTCGGGATCTTCCTCAGGTTCTTCCTCAGGTTCTGCTGCATTCTGAGCAATTTGCGTCTGTAAGATATCGCATCGCTCTAGAGCTATCTCTGTCCGGGATCTCGCCACAAGAAGTTGCTCTTGCAAATCTATCATCTCTGCTTGCATTTTTCTCATAATCTTCATCTGCTGATCATTAGTATCCTGCACTTCCTTCATAGCCGCTGTCAGGCGGGAAATTTCCTCCCTAGCCTCGGTTCTATCTCTTATCAATCCGAAAACGTTCGCTCTCGCCGAGCGCATAAAACCCGCGTCACGCTCTAAACAGGAAACAACAGCTGCGAGAACACGCTCTATTGGCTCGGTTATGGGTGGTAGGGTGTTGGGGTAATCAGGGCGACTCGGGTGAGGTAGTGGAGGAACTTGTTCGCGATAAACCATACGCCTGATCAGACTCGGGTACCAATCCCAGCTAACGTCGTCGTCGTACATGCCTCCAGATAGGCGATACCTCTTCGGTGCAGGGGCTTCTAGTTCCGGGGCTACTCGGGGTGGCGACGAGGTAGGTAGCTGCGGTTCCTTCCATGGGCATGAGTCACCTGGTCGAATGATGATGATGGTGGCGTCGACATCCCTACAGGTAAGTCGTGTATGTGCGCGCATGAGTGAATGAGGTAAAGAGATAAAGATAACGAAAGACTAAATAAAATATATATGCAGTGCGTAGAAATTATAACTAATGGGTCGTTGCGGTTATAGTCTATTATGCATGAAATTTTTAGTTCACTATAACCAATAGCTCTGATACCAATCTGTCACACCCTCAAAATCCACTAACGGAGTTTTACCGTCAGAGGGTGTGAACTAACAGGATCGGAATCATTAGTTATAATCAAACACCATAAGTAAAGTTTTCAAACCACGAAACATTTAAGTGTAAATAAGTGCGGAAGCGTAAATTCATAAACCAAGTGTTGCGTCACGCAGGACGACTTAAAACCCAATTAATAACAGTTTAAAAACAAGTTTGCAAAAACGATAGAGTTCAATGTAATGCATGTTCCTATACCGCGCGCCCGCCTCGGCTACCTGAGAATAACATACTAAAAGTGTCAACACGGGGTTGGTGAGTTCACAAGTTTATATAAATAAAGCGTTGGCGTGTAAGTGTTTGCGTTTTGCGTTTGCGTTACCAAATAATGTTATGTCAATTATATATCGATAGGTAGCTAGCCTATACAACTAGTATTACTAAGTGTTCGACACCGAAGCTGACTATTTATCAATTGCCTTGCCACCATGTCTACCACGACCATGGAAAATGTGTTAGCCAAAATTACACCCACTCGACCTCCAGTCGAGTTTAGAGTTGGGTGGGGTTTGTCAAACCCAGTAGTACTACTCAACAGTGACTCGCTATTATCCAAATATTAAACGGTTCGATGTTATGAAGGACTTTAGTTGGTTCGCTTGCCACTTAGCCTTACAAGTGATATATAATTAATAACAACATCTAAAGCGTTTTGGAGTATGTTATCTCCCCCAAGTAAAAAGCGTTTAAAAGAGTAAAAGGGGAACGTGAAACTCACTGTTTGCGAAGAATTCAAAAACAAGTCAACCGAGAGATGCGCGTCACAGAAAATCCTCACTAGCGTTCTAAAACAAGAATGAGATTTTCTAAGTGTTGGAACTATTATTGAGTCTCTAGACTCGGCACATAATACCTATGCATGAGATACGTTTCGTGTTTCGTTTGTGAATTATGTGTGACTCGACAAACACATTGGTGACACGTTACATATGTATACAACTACTTAAGCATCAAATACTAACATTGTACATTACTAGTAAATTATTCCCCACCAGGGGCAATTTAGTCAAAACATAGCAATTATCGATCAACAAACACGTTTCATGTATTTTCACATAGTTCAGCAGCTAGTTTTATCAAGACAGATTTCTACTTGAAAGATTACTCTATTCAACAGATCATAACATTTCAATTAATTCACCAAAAATTGTCACAAAAGCACACATGAGTTAGGTTTCCAGAACTATTTTTATTGTATTTTTATTCCACATACTTTTCTCACAAAGACCAAAACATTACAGTAAACTCACAGCAGTCAAAATCATGCACAACAGAATGATATTTGTTATTCCCGTTAAATGATAATAAAAATTAATGAAAGACCAATTGGGTTAGGTTCTTAGCTCAACATGTTAACCTCCAGAAGTGGAACCAACCCATTTGGTCTTGTAGTTTTTGAGATATGATAATTACAAAACAGCCTAACAGCAGACCTCACAATTCAGACTTGCACTTCAGTTTTGTAAAATAATAAAAGTTAACTTTTACACGTCCAAAAATTACAAACTTGGACTTTATAGAAACTAGACTCAACCTAGTACACTGTAATGTTAATAATTTCGACCAATTACCACATTAACATTCAGTTACAGTTGTCTAAACATAACTTACAATCTGCCCAGCACCAGTTTTGACCTTTGATCACATTTAAATCGTTTGAGCAACCAAAACACCTCTAAATCAGGCGTGGTTGGGTTTTCTGAAAACTAGACTTAGAGTACTACCTTTTAGACTCATAAATAGTCCAGTTTGGTTATATATTTAACAAGTTACACCTCGTTCAAGTTTAACTATCACTGCTGTCAAAAATCAGCAAGCACACACAACCGTCTAGCATGCATCCTAAGCATACGACATATCCCCAAACATGCAATAAACATAATTATCCATAGAAATTAGTAGTAAAACCTCTAAGGTTTACGAACAATCAATGATCTAACAATCTTTCACCGTTCAACATCACACATGATCATTTAAATCAATAACCGAAGCATAATCAAGCATCATCTAATCAAAACAAAGCATATGAACACTTAACATATGATATTAGAAAATTAGGGTTTATGTTTATACCTTAAAAACGCAGAAACAACCAAGAGGAAAGTGAGGGATGACTAGAAACAAGTGCGGGATGCTCCGATTATGAAAAACAAGGCCAAAACGGAAGTGATATGGTGGTGGTGATGGCAGCCGTCGCAAGGGGGGGTGAGGGAGGGCCGATCGGGTTTGAGGAGGGAGGGAGGGGGTTAGGGTTTTTATTATTATTTAATAATAATGATATTACACAAAGGCCCCTCTACTTTTAGTTATTACTTTTCTAGTGAAAAATAGATTTTTTTGCATCTTGAGTTAATGTTCTACACAATATTATCAAATAACACATAAGCCTAACACATAATTATCAAATACTTATTGTTTTGATGTTTGTCGTTTGTTCACCAATGGTTTGCGTCAACTCGTTTGCGTTTCGGTGCAATCCCGAAAGACTACATGTGTAGTGATTGTCAAGCGTCATTTAAAAACCCTAGTTTAAATGTAATGAGATGTGCGTTATAGATCAAGTGATCTTAAGTTTGAATTGACGGAGTTTGAATTAACGGAGTTAACCTGAAATTGATGAGTGTCACAACCCGTTTAAGGGTTCGGGTCACACATTTAATAAAACCGACGCATTTATTGAGTATATTTTCTTTTAAAAAGTTTTAGTTTTATTATTAAATGGTTTAAGTATTCAAACTTACAATACTTTACAATTTCCACCCAAACTCAAACTTTAACCCATTCTCGTTCCCATCTACAAACTTCAGGGACTTGTTATGTGAATTCTGATTTTATAATATAATATATTATATTCAAAAATTACCCTAACCCACCCATGGATCCAACCCGACCCGACGGCACCCACAACCATTCAAAAACCTTAATCCTGCTCGTTTATGATCAATTAATTTTGGCAATTAGCATATTCCATCGAATAAACGTGTGACCGACACTTAATTATAGTAGGAGCGCGTTAATTCGTTCTTAATTTGATCGATTTACCATATTAAACCCCAACCAAACCCTAACTAGTGATCCTATATAATCCTTTCGTTATGATTCAATTAAACTTGCAGAAACAACCTCCTCCACGTCGCCAACAATTCCCCTAAACTCAATCCCGTTTACAATCACATCCCGTCACCTAATTAAACCCCTTTTGGCCGCAACCTAGCTCAATCAATTACACCATGTTACCAGCAGTTCTAATCCAATTAAAAGGTATGCATAGATTCGCGATCTCTCGTAGATCAATAGCCCCTTATTGGATCGAGCAATTATGGATCCAAAATCGTGATTCAATCTTAGGGTTCATATGTTCTTATCGAGTAGTGTTTATATATTTTCAAAACTGTTTATGAACCAAAAGATTGTCCAGTCCAGTTGGTTATGTGTGTGTGTCTCAAAAAGTAAGGTCGCGGGTTCGAAACCCGGCAGACCCATTTTATATGTTTTTTTTTGTATTTATTGTATTCTTTTGATATTTATGTAATAACAACCCTTTTGAAATCATTAAATAAGAACCGACAACCCTAAGTCGTGTTCTCGTCATCTAAAAACCCAGTTTTGTTAACTTTTATTATTGCAACTAATATTTATTATTATTATTAATATTATTTTCATTATTATTATTATTATTACCACCATTATTATTACCACCATTATTATTTATTAATCATTATTATTATCACAATTATGATTATTATTAAAGTTTTTTTTTTATAATAATAAGGACAACAACAATTAACGAAAATGTATCTAGTAATATTTTAATGTTACATACAACCCCATCGAAACCCAAGATCCGTCTTATTATTTTGTTAGCTATATTTAACTCTCTTTATCGTTAACAACTAGGAATAATTGTCGGCAAATCTCGGGAAGCTTGATCATTTTCCATCCTAGTTCTTTTTCTTTTATTATCTCGTCCTCGTTTATCTCTCATTAAAGGTAAGTAAATTCACATCCCCTTTTTACCGCTTTATAATTTTGGGGGCGTTATGTTTTCAAAATCAATTTATTGTTTTAACTACAATTCCGTTATATACATAATTGTAATTGCTCGATTAGTTGTTATGTGCGAATATGACTATGTGTTTATTTTTATGTTGGTTGGTACCTCATCCTCATTAGTATGATCATATGCCGTCGAATTAAACCATTATCAATGCGATTCGGTTGAAAAGACAACTTTTATTTATTGTTGCTACTTGTAGTAATTTACGATTTGCATGGAATTGTCATTTTATTATTTTATATACTCAAAACTGTGTTTTACTTGTTCAACTTTATGTTGACAAAATATATATTTTCACGCATGGCGCAGGTAGCTTTATTGGATGAATCGAGTATTGAAAGTTAGATGAGACCTTAGGTTGCTTGATGAATGAAGAACATTTTTTTTTTGTATTAAGTAATTTATGTTTTAATATTTAATTGTAACGGTATTTCATTTGAAACGATGTTTGTGCTTTTGAACTTAATATATGAATGAATAATTTAGATATTGACACGTGTATTTCATTTAGTGTCTTCTGAGCTATGATACAATCAATGTCTCGCCCCGGCATGTTCCGCCGTAGGTTGGGGTGTGACAGTATGGTTTGAGGCGATGTCCATTCACAACTTGTTTAACTTGATTTTGCATATCTTCAATCTCAACTTCACCAAACCTCCCTACTTTTGTGATGACATAAGGACCCATCCACTTGCTTTTTAACTTCCCAGAAACAATTTGAGTCTCGAATTATACAACCATACTTTTTGCCCAACTTCAAATGTTCTCTACCTTATATTAGCATCATGCACCCTTTTTAACTTTTCTTTATAAGCCGAGGCACATTCATACGCTTCATCCCGGATTTCTTCTTGTTCACTCAACTTCAACTTCCTCAACTTGTCGGCTTCATAATAATCCATATTAACACTCTTAATTACCCATAATACCTGGTGAGCCAACTCCAGTGGGAAATGGAAACCTTTCCATACACCAATCGATAAGGAGTAAGCGGTTCGATATGCCCATAACGCATCATCCAACTTAACGACCAATCTTTCCTATCCATCCAAACCGTTTTCATCAAAATTTTCTTAATTTGGCGACTGGAAACTTCTACTTGGTCGCTCGTTTGAGGGTGGTAAGGTGTTGCAATTCGATGATTAATACCATAACGTTTTAACAACTTACCAAACGTGAAGTTCTTGAAGTGCGATCCACCATTACTTATAATTACTCTTGGGATACCAAATCTTGAGAATATGTTGGATTGTACAAACTTACACACCACGGAGTGATCATTAGTTCTTGTTGCAACCGCTTCAACCCATTTCAAAACAAAATCAACCGCAACAAGAAGGTATAAGTACCCACACGAGTTCGGAAACGGGCCCATAAAATCTATGCCCCAAACATCAAAACCCACCAAAATGGGTTGTAAAGGCATTTCATTCCTTTTCGATATACCCCCCGTTCGTTGACAATTCAAGCAATGTCGGGCATATTCATTAGCATCTTTGAAAAGTGTTGGCCAATAGAACCCGCATGTAAGTACTTTATACCCCATTTTAGAGCCACTAAAATGGCCCCCACATGCCGACGAATGAGCATGTATCAAAATATCATGCACTTCATTTTCAGGTACACATTTTCTAAGACTTGATCCGCTTCAACTTTGAAAAGGTCTGGTTCATCCCATATGTATTGCTTGACTTGGGACATGAACTGTTGCCTCCGTTTCTTTGACCAATGTTCCGGAATCGCACCCTTGGCTAAACAATTAACATAGTGGGCATACCACAGTGCGGTTGAGACGACGAGCAATTGTTCATCCGGAAACTTTTCATTTATCTCCATCGGATCATCAACACCTTCAAATGAAATCCGAGACAAGTGATCCGCCACTACATTCTCACAACCTTTCTTCTCCCGGATTTCAATATCAAATTCTTGTAACAATAACACCAATCGAATCAAACGAGATTTTGCATCTTCCTTCTCTATTAAATATCGGAACGCGCTATGATCCGAATACACCACAACTTTACTTCCCAAAATATACGACCGAAATTTGTCCAAGGCATACACCACCTCAAGTAACTCTTTTTCGGTAGTGGTGTAATTCAATTGTGCATCGGATAAAGTTTTCCTTGCATGATATAAGTCAATTAAGATTCGCTACCTAATTAGAATCAGAATTTTTCTCTATAAGAGTTACTTGAAATTGAAATATGGGTTCATAAGATAACATGTTTACTATACGATTTTTCCCCCTTAAAAAATTTCACGTCTCATGACTCTCTTTTACAAAGTGATCAAGAAATTCAATAAAAAATAACTATATTTTCTCACTCTCTTATTTAGGTTCTCACCGTCATCGCTGTCTTTAGCATCCCCATCAAAGCGACCACTCGGATGTTGATATATATTTAATTTTACTGACGTATAATAATTTATACATCTTTTTAGCACTAAAATATCTCCAAATAAGCATGATACCGACAATTATATTAGAATAAATAACCACTAATTTCTATTAGTTAATGAAAAAGCCCAATGCATGAAAAAGGCATGTTGGGTCTTTGAACCTGTTCATATCATTCTGATAATAATCAGTTGGATCTGTTTTACTGAGAAGGTCTACGGTTCGAGTTCGTATAGCCCTAGAGCCCATATCTATAGGTAATTATAGCTTTAAATAATAAAACGAGTTGAGATACGAATAAAAACGGTGAAGGCCAACTCAACACACCCCATGGTGAATCAAGGCATGACCATGCCTAGAACATACGAAGAAAAGACAAAATTCAGGAAGTCATAACATGATGTTAACCAAAATACACCACATGTTGAAAGTACAAGCGAAAAGACAAAATAGAATATTATGAAGCTAAACATGGCCATGTTTTCTTAACACACCCAATGTTGAAAGTACAAGAGAAAAAGACAAATTTGGACTCTTCTAGACTCACCACGGTCGTGCCCAACTCACCACAGTCGTGTTCACTTCCTTGATGTACAATCTGACAATGAGCATTAATTAACACATGACAAAAAGATCACCATGTCCGTGTTTAGCAAAGCACGACCATGTTTTGATGCCCTGATCAGCCTATAAGTTGAATGTTAATCTAGCACATTCAATGGACTTGAAGAAACAATTAATACACTCCACCCACTCACTTTCATCGCCATTAATAATGGAATCATCACATCCATCCAACCTTTGAAAATACAGGAGATTAAGCTCTTGGAAAAAGTCATAAGCATAAAAGACTAGTCATCCAAATTGGTTAAATTGTTTAAATTTGATCATGTTTGTATCTATTACTTTGATGTATAACATTATGTCTACTATTGGCTAAACTTTAATAATGTCATCTTAGTTTATAATGAATCTTAATTGAAGTTTAATAATATTGGTTAAACATGTGACTGGTTTACAAAAAGTAAAGGTTATGCTCACTTGGTGATGAATGTTAAAATATTATTAAGAGATACCCCAAGTGTCAAACTTGACGATAAGTCAAGGAATTGCTAGTCCTGTGAGGCCGTGGTTACCCTTAAAAGAGACACCAAGTACCGAGCTTGATAATAATTAGCCGGTAGGGGTGAGCAAGACATGGTTCGGAACCGCCATAACTGAGGAACCAGAACCGAACCGATGCCTCAGAATCGCTAACGTGTGTTACCTTACGGTTCTCGGTTCTAGTGTTCGCATTAAACAGTTCCCAGTTCGGTCCTGGGTAAAAATGTGGTTCTAGACGTGGAACCGAAGAACCAAAATATTAAAAACTTTTTAATGATATTACCAATTCCCAATTTTTATAGGGTACTTATTAGTCGGCATTCATTTAATTATTCTTTATTCAATTCTTCTTTCTTTACATTCAATACCTAGCAACCAAGATCAATTTTGATTTAGGATTTTAAGGTAATATAATGTAAAATGATATGATCTTCCTTTAATTTATCGCCACAAATAATTTATCTAATTTCATCAATTATATTTTAATAAAAAAATATAATGGATGTTTATACTATAATCTAAATTAATATTTATCATGAAGTAAGACATACAATTATATAAACTTGTTTTGAAAATTGCAAAGATGCACAATCCATTTGATAAATAAAAGACCGAACTGGTTCTAAAACATAACCAATTAGCGAGAACTGACTTAACTGGTTCCGGAATGGAACCAGTTTACTATAATAGGCTCTGGTTCCGGTTCTAAATTTAAGTCATTTTCAGTTCCGGTTTGGTTCCCGCGGTTCTGAACTGTTGCACAACCCTATTAGCCGGGGAACTGCCATTCTTGTAAGGGTTCGGTTGAGAAAAAAACATAAATCCTAATATATGACATGGATTGATATACGTCTATTGATACATCTCATATCCCTTGTAAAGTTGTGTTTATTTAATGTTTTGAGTCTGGTTTAGTTCGTGTTTTGTTAGTCTTTTATTATTTAAGGTTTTGAGTCAAGTTATTTATAGTTATCGTGTTTTAATATCTTTTGGTGTCTTGCATGTTAAACTTAATTCTTTCTATTTTTTCATGCGAAGTTTATGTCCGTTTTGTTCATCATTGGTTACGTGATTGCTTCACTTAGATTTTTTATTTGTTGTCATGTAGATGATGGCTTGGAGAAGCAAGGGAAACAAGTTCTAGAATATTTCTAAGTGTTACTTGAAGTTCAAGAAAGATCAATCAAAGATTGGGCAAAGATTTAACAAGAAATAATAAAAAAAATCCGAAATCAACCCATGGAGGGCGCCGCGCCCCGCTAAGGCTAGGGGCCAAGGCGGCCACCGGGCGCCTAGGCCTTCTGGGCTGCCAAATTTTGCAAGCCAAGCCCATTATGCGTTCTATATATACATCTTTATAACCAATCCGATTCTAAGACTTATTGCAGCCGATTTTGCGAGGGTTTCCAAGGGTTTGAAGGTTATTTGGAGCTAGGAATCAAGGAGGATCATTAAGCTTTCACCCAAGTGTTCAAGGGTCGATTAAGACGGGTTCTCTCGTTCTTTATCTTTGTTCTTGTTCATTATCTTTCATGATGTTTCCTTTTGTTCTTTGGTTTAGTTATTTGATTATGATTATGCTAGGCTAGACTTCATGTCTACCTAGGTTTGATGAACATGTTTGATGCATGATTCTTGCTTTGGATAATTGTTTGATTATGGTTTCGTTTTATTAATAGTAAAGACTTGATTTTGTGTTCATGATGTCATGTTAGCTTATCAAGTTATTTAGGGTTTAGTGTTTCGTAAGATTGCTTGCTTTAGATACTATTAATTAAACCTAATTGATGACTTTGCGGAAATCAATAATACTGATTGCTTAATAATCTAATAAATGTTCTTCGGGATTTCATTTGATTCAGTCAAGGATCCTTGTTAGATGAATATGTTTAGAAATCAGTTTCCATAATCATGTTATCTGTCCATTGCTTGATGATTGTTGATGCATGGTATTCTTACCTAGGTAGATTCCTTCTTTTATTGGTTTCAATCTTGTGTTCAATTGCTTGTTTCTCGTTTACTTGTTTATTTTCTTTCTTAGTTTAATCTTAGTTTAAAAACCCCCTTAAAACATTAATAATAAATAGTCGTGTCGTAAGTCGAGTCTAATTAGTTGATTAACGTAATTTATAGAGTCCTGTGGGTTCGATATTCCGGACTTACTTAGCTTTAGTACAATTGACCGGTTCACTTGCCGGTGTTTTGTGTAGTTGAGTCATAAGTCTAGTTTTTATTACTTGTTTAGTTTAGTCAATATTTGATTGACTGTTTTGAGCACATCATGAATCAAATGAAGTATAAGTAGTAATTAATCATCTTAAAATGGGAATGATTGTAATATTGTGAAAACGGATTGTTGACATTCCTACACTAAAATCGGTTAATTACTTGTCAAGTGAGTGTTCAACATAACCTATTTTAAACAACTTTTGGGTGGTTATTACATGAGTTTTATAATTGTTCAAGAGTTTTGCGGGTTAATACCTGATAACTCAAGGTTAATCCTTTACAACTTAATTAATCTTAATTGGTATTTTAAGTATAATACAAATGTTATTTTACTAGAATATCAAGGACAATTCACTTAGTAATTTAAGGGATTGTCTCATCTTTAAAGTAAGTTATCTTATAAATGCTTCTTACAAACTACTTGCTTAAATAAAATGTTGTTTTAGTGGAGGTCATGAAGTTATGTATACTTGTTTATTTAATTGTCATGGAATGACATGACTTAAGAATAAGGTGTTATTCTCACATTTAATAGCAAGCTCATATCACATGTTTCCCAATTATTGTCAAACCAAGTTAAGAGGAGTTTTAACCAAGATGATATACTTCTATCCTTGATCATCTTTATAAATATATTGAAACAAAAAAAAATTGTCTTTAATTTATGCTTTTAGAATTTCTCTTTAATACTTATTTATCAACCCAAAACCACTAAGATGTGTACTTCTTGTTAAAATAAATACAACTAGCTTGGCTAGGTTAAGTTTGTAAGTTGAGTTATTTGTCCTTAGTATTGAATTACTCCTTTTCTCCTAGGTTTGTAATTAGCTCGAGCCTTAGTGAGATCTGTAACTTAGACATGGACCAAGTGATGAGTTATTAGGGCACGTAGATTAACAACCATGAATTAAAAGCTATCTAGAACCGTTAGGGTTTTCTGGTAAAACTTACCATAGGAACCCAGTTGCCTCGACCTCACCTATGTTTGTCTATTTTTAGAACCCTGGTTTCAACCACATGTTAGCACACGTATCATCTTATGATCGTTAAGTCATCCTACCTAAGTGATTCGCTTTCTTATTATCGTTAGTTCTGTTAAGTTTCACCATTAGTTAAGTTAATTAGTTAAATTTAGTTAGTTTAAATAATTGAGATAAATAAATATATTATTTAGGCAGGAGTTAGATTAGGGTTAATTATCTGAGCCGTTCTCGCGTGTCTTTGTGTTCGATATTCGGACTTCCATTAGACTGTGCTGTTACACGATCGTTACACTTGCCGTTTATGGAAAGTTTAGTTAGGATTATTTGGTTTTATAAATTTAAGACTTAGTGTTGAATTGCAAGAATTAGTTATTAATATTTATATATAGCTTTTCACACACAAGCAGCATGTGTGTCCTCATAATCTGGCATAAGGTACAGTTGCAGAAGAGCACTTTATATCCACCATCAAAATTCAATGATCAAATTCTAATGTTATGCCTTTAAGCAGAAGAGCACTTTATATCCACCATCAAAATTCAATGACCAAATTCTAATGTTATGCCTTTAAACTTTCCCGTCTTCAATATAACTTCCATGTTCTGCACCTATAGTTCCACTTAAAAATCAATATTCTTAGTAGATAAATTTGAGTGAAAACAAAAATGAAGGTATATAAACGAATGCTAATCAACTAACATAAACGAAGGTGAATGAACGAAAACAAACAGACGTTCACGAACGCAAATGAATGAATGATGCCTTCATGAATGCAAATGAATGAATGATGCCTTCATGTTAGTGTTCATCTTCATCCACATATTAAATAAACTTAAATAAACAAACGATAATACTCAAACATAAATGAACGAAAATAGACAAAATTTAAATAAATCATGTCATTGGTACCATTACCTTTCTGCAGCATTTTTTTGGTGACGGACAGGTGAACATGAAATGTTTCTGGACAACTGCCCAACCAAATTATAAAACATACAACTTGGTGATTTGTGTAAAATTTGGATCTCATACAACCCATATGACATGTTCGCCCTATCATCGGCTAACGACTCGTTTGACTAATTTTCACTCTGCCATACAGATAACAAAACCCAAACGCATCAATCATAAAAAAATTTAAAAAAACGAATAAAGAAGAAGGTATAAGAATAATCGTTGCAGCAGCAGAAGGAGTTCTCCTAGTCCATAAAGTTAAAATTCAATAAAGTAACAACATTAGCAAATTGCAACAAGCACAACGGCTAATCTTATATGCATTGTTCTCTCTTATGTTGACCATTGTCATAACCTGGAGTATTATTGGGAATAAAATGCCTATTCTACTGGCCATTATAATAGAGCAGAATTAACCAATGGAATGTAAATTTCCTAATTCCATAAACTACATCAAATCAAAATTAAAAATCACCCTGAAAATTCCAAAATTTTCAACAAAGTAAAATAATCCAAAACTAGCATGTCAAAACCTAATCCCCAAATTTAATTTTGTAAAGCGTAAGCACATTATAACCAATTTGTGAATTTGATTATCAATGATAAAAGTGACGAAGAGGGTGGATATTAATATACAAACTGACGACATTCAATCAATGGACTTTAATATCCAAGCTAAGCATATTTAGGCGTTCTCAAATCCAAATTGGAATTAAAAGAATCCAGCAAATCAATTTGAAAAAATTCAAAATTAAATTGGACACCTTACCAAAATGTATCATCCAAGTTGTAACATACATCTATAAGAAAGGGTCCAAATATGTCACTAAATAATTTATGTAGCAATAGTAAACAACTAAAAACAATGGAGCATAACAATAGTAAAGAACTAAAAAGAATGAAGCATAAGATCGAGCAACTTTAGAAGTAGTAATCACGCTGATGTTAATTGTGGATGTCATTGGAATTTCAATGAACCAAAGTGAATATAAATTCATATTTGTTAGAAGTTAATTTCAGACCAAACAATTATAGCCTCAATCCAGATTGTTGAAGATATAATTAATCAAATCATAGACAAGATCAAACTACAAGTGATGTCTGCTTGGAGAGTATATATATCCTTGGCTGATGGTTCCCCGGCCACAGTCCTGTCTCCTTATTAGCCCAACTTCATGACAAAATTATAACTTGAGCCAATTTATTTGATATTCAATATTCGCATATTTGCTAGGGTTAGAAATTAGAATAATTATCTGTGGTAAAAGAGCTTAACGTACTAGTATAGGTGTTAAGAGATGCTCAAAAATCATATTGAATCGCTGACGGCGAAACGATGATGATTGATGAGAGAAATTGCGAACAATGAGTAGGTTGTGACTATCCATATTTGGTGGAAACTAAGATACTAAGGCTGTGTTAAACCGTTGATTGATGATGTCTCTAATGATTGTAGGAGATGGTTTGATGATTATATTGAATGATTGTATTGAGTGCGCCGGATTGTGAACCTTGGCCGGGAAAGTTGCTGGAGATGTCAATAAAGATGATTTCAAGCATACTTTTAAGAAGTTAAAAGGAATTATCATAAGGTCTTCTACGAGCAAAGTTCAATCTCAAGCAAGCTACAAAATCCCGAGCATACTATGTTTGTTATATAAGTCTTAGACAAAAGGTTGAAGTGATCAAGAAGAACAAGTTTGCTCGTGGGATATTTCCGAGCAAAGTTCGGTTATTTTGGTTATATTATGAAGATTGAAGTATACTTGAAGAATAATTTCTTAGAAAAATATTTTAAGTAAAAGCTTACTCGAAGAAATCTTTGAGCACACTCAAGGGTTACAAGGTCTGCTCGACAAAGACAAAATCTTACTCGAAGACCCAGTTGACACTTATAACAATTTTGAATATGTTTGAATATGTTTTGGCAATCATTAGGGTTTTTAAAAGGTGTCTGGTGAGTCTATAAAAGGGAATACTATGTCATATTTATGACAACAGCTGATTACACACTTTTCTAAGCATACCAAATATCTTGTACAGAAAAGCAACCATACATGACAATCTACTTGACACCCTAAAGATATTTTCTTTTTATTTTCACTGAATATTATGAATGGAAATCTTTTGAGTTTATAGCGTGCTTATTAGTTTTGTGTTATTATGCAACACCCTGACTATTATTGTTTCTACCAGTTTTAATCAGAGGGTTTTCACATAGTTATTTCGTGATCCGTCTTGTCAATATATTTGTGGATTACGAGTTTGTAGTGATAGAATCGATCCTGACAGAAGATTCTTCAATCCCAACTTCGATTTAGTCTCCGTTAATTGGTTCCTCAATCACAAGTTTCACGTTGGGTTTTTCAATCGATTATGTCGCGTCTAAATAGATTTTCATGCATGATTTCAACCGTTTTTAAATACATGATTGCAAGCGCATGTTCAGTCGATTCGATTGTCGGCACAGGTTCAATCGAGTCGATTGCATGTTTTTCGACCAACATATATCGATTAAATAGATGATATTGCAGGCCAAATGCCTATTGGTAGTCAAAAGGAGTAAAAAATCAGAGTTACCAAACACGACTAACAACAATAACTCAACCCAACAAGTGTATTCCGTTCGATATTTAATCAAATGAATACAGATCGAATTCACCTGACTAAACCGATTACATAACAAAAAGATTAAATCAAAATATTAGTTCTTCAATAAAAAGTAATTCGATTATCTCTTGAATTTGATTATGCAAATCATGGCTTTAAATTATAATAACCATAAATAAATAAATAAATAAATAAATAAATAAATAAATCATTAGAAAACCTTCTGTCAATTTGATTTTGGAAAAAAAAATAATAGGTTGATTTAATAAGAGAGAGAGAGACTAATTACTTAAAAAAAAGAAATTGAAAAAAAAAATTTAATAAATACTTTTAAAAAATCACTTATTTTGATAAATAGTTTCTTTCAACCCATTTTGAAAAAACACTCATTCAAGAGTTTTTCACTTTTTGGTAAAAAAAACTTATTTTGATAAAAAGCTTTACTATTCAATGAAGTGATGAACATTGTATTGGTAAATATTTTTTCCACTAACACTAGATAGTATATATATAATTATAAGCTAAATATTTTTTTCACTAACACTAGGTGGTATAGATATCATTATGGGAGAAGTTGATCGTTAAAATGATAATTGATACAACATAATTACAAGCTATCAAATCTTTTTGGAATCCTTAAAAGAGGTGTATGAGATCATATGGGTGTTTATCCTTATTTTTACTCATGTATTGGGAATTAGAATAGGTGTACTAGTAATTGTTTGGTTAGAGAGAGATGTATCTGTAGATATACAACAACGTATTGGTCCTGAATACGCGAGACCTTTGGGAATTCTTCAATCTCTAGAAGATAGAAAAAAAAAAAAAAAACTCTCCATAAAGGCCCCTATCTCTTATTGGGATGGAGTTATCAGTTATGGACTGACGTTGAGAAAGTAGCCAAAGTTCCACAATGATTTTATAAAATATCTTATGAGCTTAGCGGATATCATTGAGTAATGACCCACAACACCACAAATCAACATCATGAGAAATGCTCTCATTGTTTCACTTTATCACCATCTTCAATATATGACAGTTCAGTCATTGAAATATCTTGTAAATCGTTGCAACCTCAAAGCAAATACAAGAACTAGGATCAATAATTTCATGATAATTGGAAATGTATGCTATCACTGTTTCACTTTATCCGGGTTTTATATTAAAAATTACACGCTATGATTCTTGTATACAAAAATTTTATATAACTTTATTACAAAAATTAATAAGAAATGTAAAATTTAAAAAGTCGGTGAATATAAAATATCTATCAAGCCCCTTGTTTCTCTATTAGTCAAGATTAAAATCTCATTTGCGAGTATTGTTCAAATAAACAATAATATTATTATTTCTTGTACTCGAGTTGAAGATCGCCTCATAATAAGTTAACAAATGTTTTATGAGTAACTTATTTTGATCCGTTCTATGATTTGAGTAAATTGGCCTATTGTAGAGCTAGAGTAGACACAAATACACATGAATAAAATATTTGTTTCATGTGAATTAAGTTATCTATTGATAGACTGACTTAAATAATAGAATATGTTTTTTTTAATTCTATTTCATTATTTAATTAAAATAGTAAATAAGGACAATAAATATAAAACACATCAAATGTGCATCTATTTTAAACATTAAACGTGAGACATGTTTTAGACTTGAAAATCATTATTGTTAAACATAAAACATGAAAAATATTTTAGAGAAAAAAAACAATTTATGTAGTCTTTTTCATGGTTAAAAATTCATTTTCATGACTTTTATATAATATCACAAAACTCTAGCCCTTAAATCAAGATGATCTTTAGAATATTCATTGTGTCCCCACGCTTCATACCTCATAGTCATGACTCATGAGGGACCAAACTGTCATACGACCAAAACTAAGGCCCCTAAAGTAATTATAAATTACAATGATTTGAAGCTAATGGCTAAGATTTGGGTTCACAAACTGGTTTAATACTCTAAATCAGTTTATGATTTTTTTATTTTTTTTTTCAAGTTGAAACTGATTTCTTGACCAAATTATAATTAGCTCTTTACCGCTTCTTGATCGACATATGTTCGGTTAACTGGTTTGGAACCAATTTAAGTGAAGAGAAATACAAATAGTTTCAAACCTAGAGTCTCAATCAGTTCTAAATCGGTTTCTACATAATCAGTTTCGGGTCGGTTTCAGTTTGATTTTCGGTTCGGTTAACTAGTTTTTTTTTGTCACCTCTACTTGAGAGCTTATGGTCTAAGGTTATAAACCTTTCTCAAATGATATGTTTATTTCTTGATGATGTTTTTAATTAAGTCAGACACGTGGAGTCAAAATCAGTATAAACACTTTATATCTCGTCTTAAGAAGAGTCTCTCAAAACATTATTAAAAGAAAAACAGAAAAAGAAAAACAACAACTAAAAATTATAAAAATCTATTTGAAGCATAAGCATTAACCGGTTGTACCGAATAATCTGCAGCATAACTCTCTGATTGGTGCCGTAGTGGCCATACACATATCATCTATCTCTCTTATATATATGCACACACTGTTTGTATTGTAATTTGTAAATATTAAGAGAATATTGTGAAGATGCATCGTCACCTGATCACGCTAATTGTTCTATCGATCATGGTGTTAGTCAACGGGCGTGAACTGGCTGATGATTTTATCCGGTTGCCGTCGGAAAAGCATGACTCCGTTGGTACCAGATGGGCGGTCTTGATCGCCGGATCTAACGGTTACGGGAACTACAGACATCAGGTGATCATTACTAAAATTCATGTTACATGTTTTTTTTTCTTTTGACTTTTTTTTATTGGCGAATATGTTGCGTGTTTTGTTGCTACTTGATCATGGTTTTCAAGCTTCACTATGATCGGTCGGATGATGTCATAAATAATTTGAGAGTTATATATAGATAATTAAAACAAAATATAAACTTTTCAATGACATGGAAAATACGTGTAAGATTACTGGGGGAAATATGTTGAACGTTCGAAAACATTTATTCCGTTGGGATTAATCCCGGACAAATAATAGTAAATGAGATTTTGGGAGAAAAAAAAATAAAAAAGTTGAAATCCGAATGGTTCGGTCCACCGATCCAACCAGGCAATTGGCTGGTTTAAATAAGCTCAACCGAACCGGTTATGTATCTGGTTCTCAGTCTCGGCCTGGTTATGAGACTAGTGTAATTGATGGAAATTAAGACAGAAACACTAAAAAAAAGGTTAGGATGTAGGAAATAAATTGTAAATTATTTTTAATAAAATTTATATATTATGAGTTCATGATTACATATAGCAATTTCTTGCCTATATTAATTTCTCTAGCTAATAGCAATTCATGGTCTGTTTTTGACTGTACTAAATTTATTGAAGTACCATTCTTTGTTTGCTACAGGCTGATGTATGCCATGCATATCAAATCCTGAAATCCGGTGGCCTCAAGGACGAAAACATTGTTGTATTCATGTACGACGACATCGCCTACAATCCAAATAATCCCAGACAAGGAGTCATCATTAACAGCCCGGATGGAGATGATGTGTACCATGGAGTACCAAAGGTTTGTGTTCCACACTTACCAATTTACAACTACCAAAATTTAATAATTTTGTTTCTGACGTGTCACAATTGCGTGAGCCAGGATTACACCGGGGATTATGTGACTGTTGACAACTTTTTTGCTGTTTTGGTTGGAGATAAAACTAAAGTTAAAGGCGGAAGTGGCAAGGTTGTGGACAGCGGTCCAAATGACCGGATCTTCATTTACTACACGGACCACGGTGGTCCCGGTGTGCTTGGTTAGTGACAGATTTTTTTAAAAACTGAAATATCTATATCAGTTTACTGATATTTTGTGGCAATTTTTGTAAATGTTATCAGGGATGCCAACAAATCCTTACTTGTATGCAAATGATCTTAATGATGTATTGAAACAAAAACATGCTTCTGGAACATACAAAAGCTTGGTGTTTTACCTCGAAGCCTGCGAGTCTGGAAGCATATTTGAGGGTCTTCTTCCTCAAGGTTTAAATATATATGCAACCACCGCCTCTGGCCCGGATGAGAACAGCTGGGGTACGTATTGCCCTGGGGATTATCCTAGCCCACCACCCGAGTATTCCACGTGTTTGGGTGACTTGTATAGTGTCGCCTGGATGGAAGATTGGTATGTCAAATTACCATTATACCCTTTAACTAATTTAGCAAGGGTACTCATTTGTCGTATCCCTCTTGCTTATTAATTGATTCTGTTATTGCTTACAGTGATGTACATAACCTGCGAACAGAAACGATCAAGCAGCAGTATAAACTGGTAAGAACATGAGTTTGGTTTCTTAAAATGACAAACGCAGAGTGTTTTTAATGAATAATAGTTTACTCATTTAGTGTCATTGATTTATTAATTTTTGCAGGTTAAGAAAAGGACCGCAAGTGATAACTCTTATTATGGATCACATGTGATGCAATATGGGGACTTGCCACTTAGCATAGATAATCTTTACATGTATATGGGTACAAACCCTGCGAATGAAAATTTAACTTTTATTGAAGAAAACGCCATATTTCGGTCACCGAAAGCTGTTAACCAACGTGATGCTGATCTTTTACATTTCTGGCATAAGGTTTGTTAACCCGAGCTTTATTATTTCCTTCTTTATTCGTCATTCACTTCATTAATCTATAAATATTGTGACAGTATCAAACGGCTCCAGAAGGTTCTGATAGTAAAACCGAGGCTCAGAAAAAGTTTATGGAAGCAATGTCTCACAGAATGCACATAGACAGCAGCATACAACTCATTGGCAAGGTTCTGTTTGGTTTAGAAAAGGGTCCCGAGGTGCTAAACACGGTTAGATCAGCTGGAAAGCCTTTAGTTGATGACTGGACCTGCCTTAAAACATTTGTAAGCCTATAAACCATCTCTCTTGGTTTGGTGTTGGAAGCAAACTTTTTACATATTATGTTCGTGTTGTGTAGGTGAGGACGTTTGAGACACATTGTGGATCCTTATCACAATACGGTATGAAACATATGCGGTCCATTGCTAATTTGTGCAACTCTGGAGTTACGAATGAGCAGATGGCTGCTGCGTCATCACAAGCTTGTGTCACCTTCCCCTCAAACCCTTGGAGTTCACTTAGCAGAGGTTTCACAGCATGATGTTCTTGATTCTTCAAATATTGGTCGACCCGTATGCTTAAATCTGCCAACTATCAAATATATGTATATGTTGTTACTTGTTAGTCTTCAATCGTGCATAGCTTTATATTTATATGCATGTATATCGTCTGTATGGAATATTATAATCAGTTATATGCTCCTGCATATGTATATTAAAAAAATCAGTTGCAGTGCCATAATAAGATAAATATAAGTGATTATGCACCCAAACATTGAACTCCTTTTCAGATCGACATGTATCTTAAACAATTGGCTTGTGACATACTCTGCTATCATATCATGCCTTTTGGTGTACTAAGATCATTATCTTCAATTTTACTGAACTTCAAATATCACCCATTTTAAGAATTAGTTGATTTGGGCAAATGTAATACGTATATTGGTTATTTTGGGTCAAGCTCAAATTTGGGTTTACTTTAACTAGAAAACAGATCAAAGAGGACAAATATAATAAAATTTGTTGACGGAAAGGTCCAAAGGGGTTAGTATCATCATGACGATTGTTTGTCTTCACCACCCACTCGACGCTCTGTATCCGCCATCCCGACAACACCTCTTAGTCATACCCACTGCCACCACCACCGCTGCAGCCAACTTCACCTTAGTAATCTAGTTATTTATGCATCTTATGCATGAATGTGTGTGATCCAGTGTATGTATGTGTAAATATATATGCCATATGTGGGTATGGCCCATTTCCATCCAAACTCATTTTGTTCATACCCGTGACCGTAACCACTGCCCACTTAATTTTAGTTTGCCGGACTTATGGGCCGTTTTATTAGCCTCTTAATGGTTAAGTTTTAGGGACATGCTAAATGATTCCGAGGCTACCTCTTAATCAATTTAGGTCTCTTAATGATTTAGTAAAAGATTTCGAAACAACCCCGTAGCCTTATATAATGACAGACCTGGAACAAAAAAGTTGCTTAATTTGAACCAAAATATAAAGCAAGCATTCCATCATGTGTAAAGCTTCAAAACAATGCCTACAACAAAAACTTGAAGCAAGCATGCTTACATACATATAAAACAATGCCTACCACTTTATGTCATACTCTTTGCATACATACATACATACATACATACATTTATATACATATACATACATTCTGTTGTATTTAACAATCACGGCATTAAGACAGAAGTTACAATCACAGAAGCACAAAGTACAACACCAGCCGGTCTTCCAACACAAGCGCAATCTAACCCGAATCATGCTGCTTTCTTTCCTCTTGTATGGACTGGAAAATCCTTGCAACAGATGCAGTTGCTGACCGTGCATTATGAGGTACAACTCTAATAACACGAGGCAGGCCCACTGTTTCAACAACCCGAGGTGGTTCACAGGCAGGACAGGAAGGAGGAGGAGAGGTTGGAAAAAGAGGAAGGGCGTTTTGGTCTTTTGTTTTATCGCTTTGACTGCTTGCGGTACTGGCTTGGACCTCGGTATATTTAGAAGAAATATTAACATTATTCATGACAGTGTTTGGAACGACTGCACGCCCGTTTTTCTCGGTTTGAACGTTCGTTGAGCCTTGGTTGAAGGGCTTGATTGGCTCGACTGTGGTGGAGCTTGAGACCAATGTGTTAGCCATTTGCATACCGTAAGAAGGGAAGTAGCCATGGCTAGCCGGGAGTGGGGTGAACGGGTTAACCCCTAAGTACCCTTCATAATAATGATGGTGATGATGATGTGAAGGTGATGCACCATAGCTTGGCATATTATATCCTGCTTAGTATTCAAAATTTTAAAAATTAGCTTGTTAAAATCACAAAGCCAGCATACCGTATATTGAGGTCCTTAAAACTTATTTAAACTTGTGTTCGTAAACGTTGTTTTTTAAAATTCACAAGTACATGTATTTAAACAAGTTCAGTGACTTCAATTCTCCAAAACTGGTCTAAAAATTAGGGGTGTGCATGAAACTGGAAAAACCAATCCCTGACTGATGTAACTGGACCTAAACAAAAACAAATGGTTTGGTTTTATGTTTTCGTAAAAACCGATTTTTCGTTTGGCTTCAGTTTTGCATGTAATTAAAACCAAAAAAGCTGAACCGAAATTATGGAAATACAATTTGGATGTTGGGTAATTTATAAGGACTTGATAAATAGTGTAACCCAAATATTTTAGCCCAAATGTATAATAATCAATTAATCATTAAATAACAAGATTTAGGCCGCATTCTTAATCATGGGCCAAATTCTTTTTTTTTTCGGTCCAAAGATTTAAAGTCCAGATAGTAAAAAGCCCAAAACCAAACTGACTCAAACCAAAAAAACCTAAACCTAACGGTTTTCAAAACTTAAAAAATGTATAATAATCAATTAATCATTAAGTAACAAATTAATTAGGCCAAATTTTTTGTTCAGCCCAAATATTTCAAGCATAAATAGTAAAACCAAAAAAAATGGAAACAGAACGGTTTTAAAAACTAAATAACCGAATTTCCGGTTTTCGGTCCGGTATAAGGCCAAAACCGACCCATCCCCCAAGTAAAAGTTTCTATAAAAATCGCAAACATTAAAATAAAGAAGGCATGTAGTTGAGGAAAAAAACAAAAGTCAAAGAAGACTTTACCAGGCCCAGGCATGGAACCAAGAGGACCACATCCACCATAAACCGGGTTCATGAACCCAGGAGCAGGGTATGGTTTGTAAACAAGTCCTTCAGATGGAGACATAACAGGAATCAACCACTGGGGTTAAAATTCCAAGAGCCCATATTTTGATCAGACGGCAACGGGTGCCCGCCAAACGGTCTGCAGTTTGTTGTCTGACTGCCATTTTGCACAGAAGATAGAGACACCTTGCCAACGGCATTCTCGGCTGAGAATTCCATGTCGTCGTTCGATTTCTCAAGGTCTTTTATGTTCTTAGGCGTATCGATTGTGGATTTCGTAATATACTCTATTGGGATTTTCTTGATTGGAGATACTTTTGGTGGCCATTTTATAAATTGTACTTAATAAAAATGGGAAAAATATGAAATTTTAAATGTTTTTGACTTATATGAAATTGCCATAAAAGAAAAACGCTAAACATAGGTGGTTAATCATAACCCTAAATTGATTCATAAAGACCCATTTTTTTAAATATTAACTATAAAATAGTTGTTATACATAGTTAAAAATTAAATTACTATTAGATTAGTAATTTACGTAACTAAATTTGACACGCTAAATGCTTAAAAAAAGCACAAAATGTTTTCCGGGTCAACCAACCGTACCAAAATTTCCATTTTGACCCGTTACCCAGCCAGTTGACCCGCCACCTCTAAGCAAAATGGTAAGATGGCCCGACAATTTTGACTGAAAGAATTGTATGAGAAAAAGAGTGATAATTCAGGGATATTAGTTAAAAACAAAATAGGTAGTTGACTCGACTTACCTTTATCAATCTGTGGAGCTCAAACACTTGGACAGCAAACACTCTTTGTTGGCTGCAAACAAATGTAAACAAAATGAGACGCGCTCAAACACAGTCAGCGTATTATAGGAACTTAGGGTTTTTTAATCTATTCACAAAGGACACTTTCTTGTAAACTTCAAATTAAAGTCGCATATTTGCCCATATAAAATGAGAAAAATAAATAAATAAAATTGATGGCAAATTAAACTGAGCATCAATGATTTTGTTAGTTTGAAACCAACAAATTTAACAAATAATGTAGACTAAGAAGAGAAAGGTGCAAAACTGACCCAAAACATTATCCCTAATAAAGTTTTCAAATTAAATTTCAGTCATAATATTTCCCAAGTTGGTTACTTTTTTAGAACTTCTAAAGTTATGCAAACTAACCAATATAAATACTTCCATTCAAGATCAAATGACCTGGTAACATGCCAAAAACAATGCTGTAAGTCTGTGACGTCAAACCCTAAAATTTGATGAAGAAAAGAACTTACTTGACAATAGCTCTTCTTGCCTTCCAAAAATGTTTTTGACCAATAATCCCGACAACGTCATCAGGAGATATATCAACTCCGCAAATCGAATCAACCATCGAATTCTCTGAAACCGCATCACCATCATTAGGGCTTCTCAAACCTTCTTTTTGAACTTCCCTTAACAGGACTTGCTTTAGACGCCTCGTTTAACACACTATCACCCCACAAAGTGTTATCTGCCTGCGAGTCATCTCGACTATCCCTTACATTCCTCCTATTATTTGTCTCCTTCAATGAAGCTTTAATATTTTGTCGAGGCGGTTGATTTGAGGTAGATACAGCAAATTCTTGAGGGTTCTCTTTTTGAAACTTATTATTGTTTTGTTTAGCATTGTGATAGTTTTCCCTATTTTGATGATTTTGACTTGTCCCAGATTGTTGGTCAAAGATTGGAACCGTAAAGTCGTCTTATTCTTGTCTCCTTTTATGTTCTTGTTGCACACGGTGGTTGTTGAAATCGGATTGGCGAGCTTCGGGCTTCCTGATTGGGTGATTTGAAGAAGATTGTTGAAATGAAGAATACGTGCCCCTTTCATTCATGGTAATCTAAATAATATGAAAACAATTAAATTATTGGTCATCATTCAAGTAATTTAAGGATTTCCCGCCCATAATGTGATTATTAATTTGACATAACTGAACACTAAATCAAGTTATCAACTTGTTCTATATCCCAATATGTGTATAATGTAAGACTAAGTTAAAAACCTGTGTACTAAACGAGTTAAATTAAGGAAAAATTAAATGGTTATAATGAAGATGTAGGAATTATAAAACAATATTTTAAGATAAGATATGATTGAAATTGCGCATATGTTACTAACTAATAATTTAATGTATACAAAGTTAAATATCTCACATAAGTTACTATCTTGGTTTTAAATTGTGCTATCCATTATGCCCAAAAATCTGACGGGAGATGCGTAATGCGAGCGCATCACGTATTTGATGCGCTCATTATTTAAAAAATACTAAAGTATTGAAACATGGCTAAAATATACGCATCCTGTTGTCCCATCAAGCTAAATTCAAAACAAATGAGTATCTAATTTTACTGTATGCATTTAATTGTAAAATCAACATCAAAATTTTATTCCTTAAACTAATAAACAACTACTATTAGTATTATAGACTCTATCACTTATATCATATAAAACAACAAAAACAGTACTCATCATCATCATCATCATCATCATCATCATCATCATCATACTCAGTATATCCCACCAATAGCAAAGCTATGGTAGGGTCTGAGGAGGGTAAGAAGTAGACAGCCTTACCTCTACCCCGTAGAAATAGAGAGGCTGCTTCCGGTGAGACCCCCGGCTCGATAGTAGTTTTGCATCAAGCCTTGGACATAAGGCACATAACACTCAACCATCGGGACACCGGCCGATTTGTGCATGTACCCTTGTCTTTTGGCTATTAACGCCACCACATGATGCCTGATTAACCTTCCGTCACTTTTAACGTTATTTTCACGAGATTAGTAAAATAACGTCAAAATTAGTGCAATTTCAATTTTTCCCACTCGAGGGTTCACACATATATACATTATATGTGTGCGCCGCAAGCAGGGCAAGGCAACAAAAACAGTACTACAAATTGATATAACAGTTCCAGCCCATTTATCCATTAAAAAGCCTGGCCCCTTAATAAAATTTAGACAAAACCCTAAAATAACTTCCAACATCATAAACTAATCGGTGGACCCACAATTTTCATACATAACATGCAGTGTTATAACAAACTTATAAATATTTAGAGGCATCAATCTCAACTAGTTTACTTATTAAATCTCAAATGAGTCAAATAAATAAAAATAGATAAAAGTAAAACGGTTTGATTAAAAGTCACCCAAAGTGTATTTTAATCCATGCAACCTCCTAGATAATTTAATACAATCCACATTTATAGTATCAATTTGAGTCCTTTTGTATACCGTTTTTGAAGGGTGATCCTTTAGGCAAAGTCAAGCATTGCAGCAACATTTAGGTAGGCAATAAATACATATATGGTCGGAAAGGAATCGACACGCATAACTTCAAACCAAAGCTAAAAATTTATATGTAACCGACCGGATTTGAAGAGGAGGGGAGGCGAGCAGCATTGAAGGTTTGTGAAGGGATAGTGAGTTGTTCATAGAGAGCCATTTTGTTTCTAGGAGGTGCCCTTGGACCTCCTTTGTCTGTGTCATTCACATGAAGCCTTGGAAACATTGGCCCCATTTTTTTATCATCATCTTTCCCTCTTTTCATTCTCACCCTCTTCAAAATTCAAATAACAATAACAATAACAACCTTACTATTATGACCTATTCTGCCTTGATAATAACAATAATAATAATAATAATAATAATAATACTTACAGAACAAGAATCAATAACCCTCAAATTGAAGATTCCTCCAACGAACAACAAAATTCAACTTCAAGAAACCCTAAATTGCGAATTGGTTTTTTTTTTTTTTTTGAATTTGAATAAAAACGCAAGCGTAAATGATGAAATTGATAAAGATGAATCTGAGTTTGTTGATTCTGGAGGGTTGATATTATTTGGTCAGAAGATGAAATTAGTAGATATAATAATTTTAGGGGAAAAGAAAAGGTTTGATGAATGAAATTATTATTAATTAAAAGATATATATATATATATATATATATATATATATATATATATATGTTAAAAGTGCAAAGGTGGGAGGGACCCATGGGTGGTTTGTAGTTAAATAGAATCTTCAATTCACATAATAATAATAATAAAATAACTCATCTATTCCAATCAATCCTATGTCATTACAAAAGTGCTTAGTTAAACAAGCAATATTTTGCCAAATCTCATACCCATGGATTTAGCCGACCCAATGAGTTCAACTGTGTAATTAGGTCAAGCTCGGCTTGCTTGATTTACAAACTAGGGCATAGCCCAAATGACTCATAATTCTCACGTTATAACAACCATTTTATATTCTCGCTAACTTCATTTTCCAGATCTAAATGTGTCATTTTTTTCAAACATTAGCAAGATTCAAGTGATTCAAATCTCTTAAAAGAAATATAAATTATAATATTGATTTAAGATAGTGCCCGTGTTACACACGGTGGAACATATTTAAAACATAATATATATGTAACATAATATAAATTTAATCAAATGCAAATGTTGTACTTATAAATAAATGATATATTTCAATATTGTTCAATATTGTTCCATTTGATAGTATTTGAACTAACAATATATTTCAAACCCGGGTAATATTTAAAACGAAAGTACGAAATAATTCGTAGTAGTTGTAGAGATTATAATATTGGATTTAAAATTGAAATAGATTGGAATATAATTTTGAATTTCGATATGTTAATATTAAAGTCTATAACTTATTTTTGTAAAATTCATATAAAGTTGAAAATTATAGTCAAATCACTATTCATTATCATTATTATAAAATTAAGTCTAAATCATATACCAAACATGCATACAATTACCGGAAAGTTAATTTGAATTTTGTATATATATATATATATATATATATATATATATATATATTATAGATTGTATACAATTACCAAGGATATTTTTTATAGATATACAATATTGTATATTGTATATGTTGTATATGGTCCTTAACTTATTAACCTTAATAAACACAATTAGATTAAGTTGTTTAAATGTAACAATATAGTCAAAATTCAAATGTATATAAAAATAATATATTTTAGTTAAATCATTATTATTAATATGGACTATTAATTATAAATTAATGGTTAATCATATACCAAAAATGTTTAGAATTACCATATTCGAAGCATTAACCTCCACTGACCTTAAATATGTTAAGTGAAATTTGAGTGCGTGATCAATTTTATAACTATCCATCACATATACTTATTTATGTAAGATATAATATAAATAGAAACGATAACAAAATTTTGAAATTAGAATCTTAAAACTAACAATATATTTCAAACCCGGGTAATATTTAAAACGAAAGTACAAAATAATTTGTAGTAGTTGTAGAGATTATAATATTGGATTTAAAATTAAAATAAATTCGAAGATAATTTTGAATTTCGATTTGTTAATATTAAAGTCTATAACTTATTTTTGTAAAGTTCATATAAAGGTTGAAAATTATAGTCAAATCAATATCATTATTATAAAATAATGTCTAAATCATATACCAAAGATGCATACAATTACCGGAAAGTTATTTTGAATTTGTAATTTATATATATACACAATATTGTATATTGTATACAATTACCAAAGATATTTTTTATAGATATACAATATTGTATATTGTATATATTGTATATGGTCCTTAAGTTATTAACATTTATAAACACAATTAGATTAAGTTGTTTAAATGTTACAATATAGTCAAAATTTAAATGTATATAAAAATATATTTTAGTCAAATCATTATTATTATTATGGACCATTAGTTATAAATTAATGGTTAATCATATACCAAAATTGTTTAGAATTACCATATTCAAAGCATTGACCTACACTGACCTTAAATATGTAATGTCAAATTTGAGTGTGTGATCAATTTTATAACTATCCATTATATATACTTATATATGGTGATAAATTGTATAACAATAATAAATTTTTTAAATTAGAATATAAATAGAAATCAAATAGTTTTATAAATTATAAAAATACGGTAATATAAGTTATGTTTTAAAATATAGTCAAAATTTAAATCTATATAAAATAATATATTGTAGTTAAATCATTATTGTTATTATGGACCACTATATATAAGGAAAGTCAATATTCAATATTGATGTTAATTAAAGTGTGATTGGGATCATTAAAGTATTTAAATTGCCATATTCATGTTAATTCGGTTATTTAAACAAATAAGTAAAGTCAAACTAAATCAACTGTATTAATGGAATAATTAAATATGTACATGAATATACATGATTATTCAAAAAATAAATATCTATATATATATATATATATTAAAACAATTGAGTTTTATTGAATAAACTCTATTGTTTCCATATATAACATTCACTTCTATGATTTTCTTAACAATTAAATAATTTAAAAATTAATTAAATTAATCAATAACCCACAATTAATTCACGTACTAAGATATTTAAATTATCTATAAATTAACTTTTAGCTAAAACCGACAATTTTAATATTCAGATTTAAATTTCATACTGAAATCGAAACTAACACAATGAATGTTCAATTTTAATATTCAAATTTAGACCAAAACTAACAACATAATTAATTCTTATCCTTACTAAATGTATTTACTCTAAATCTAAATCATCTATAAATAAAAACCGTGTAATAACTATTTTCAAACCCTCAAGTATTAGATGTCCAATTTTTGAAATTTCAAATTTCCACTACTTATTTGACCTCATCTTATACTTCGAAAACCATTTCAACAATCATTTCTATAAATTCGGTATTCCATATTCGTTTGTTTATATCATCATTTTCGCTCTTTTGAAGCTGTTATAACTTATAACTACGACTTTGTATTCAAATTTCTATCGTTTGTTATTGTTTGTAAGTGAAATTCACATATTAATTTAATTATGTTGTCCTTATTTGATCTTTTGGTTGTTATGTAGGCATGTTAGCTTGAGAATTGGATGTATGCAAACTGGTTAAGTGAATGATACATGTTAAAATTTCTGTATTGTCAGTTCTACTTAAATATATATCTCTTGTTCTTATTGTCGGTGTACCTTGAATGAAACTTAATTATTTGAATTGTTTGTATTATCTGCAGTTCATCTTATATGTTGCACACATCTTGCTGCTACATAGGTAGGTCGGATCATGAAGTTTGAGGACCATTCGGAGACTAGCTCGAGCCATGGTAGGACCTGGTCACCAAATGCGTGTTCTGATTGATGTAAGATTTCTTGAAATTCATATTTACAGTTTTATTATTATATGTTGAGAGCTCCCTCTATTCATATTTACAGTTTAAGAACCATTTTGAGACTAACTCTAGCCATGGTAGGACTAGGTCACCAAAAGTTCCACCTGCACCTTCCAAGATTCAATGGACATGATGAAGGTTTTGAGATATGCGAAAATATTGTTGATTTATTTCCTTATCGAAATTATTATGATAATTATTCCGATTACATCCATTGATAATTCTTACTAATTTTTTTTAATAGTTCAGTGTATCTAACATTAATTTATTTTTAGTAATTTCAATTTATAGCCGCCCAACTTGGTAGATTGGCTAATTGCATGGAAAAAGTATTTGATGAAGATTAGGTTGATTATGTTTGTTCTGGTCATTACGAATGTATTTTAGTTGTTAATTTTCTATCATTTTTTATTTTATGTAGCTTAGACAATTCATGTAAATTAATTCATATATGACAATTTTTATTTACTGTGTTAAAATTTTTTAATCTTATCTTGAAAGTTTTAACAATTAGTTATTGTTCCAAAAAAAATGTAACGTTTTTTTATAATAATATTTACGATTATTTATTTTTGTTTTTAAAATTCAAAGCTAACTACTATTGCAACAATCTTTTGTAGTTTTTAGTAGTATTCAGTCTCAACTAACTATCCAACTTTTATATTTAACCAAATTTTAATTAGCATAAATGATAAATTTAATGTAGCTGGAAATTTTAAATAATTTGCTTTTAATTATACTCGAAAGTTAATAAGTTTTGTATTAAAAACTCATTAATTTATCTAACCAATTTAATAAGTGGTGTATTACTTATTTTATTACATTTAAAAAATCTTAGATATTTATTGATAAATTTCAATCATTTATACATTAATTTTTTTTTTTAAGAACCGAATTTGATCACTCTTTTTTATTTTTAATATTCTTCGATCTCAATAAACTTTACATCTTTTATATTTGACCAATTTTTAACTAGACATAAATGTCAAGAATTACCGATTCGTTTAAATTGTTCCGGCCAAATTAAAAATAAAATAATACTAAATAGAAAATAAAAACTTTCCATCTTTTATATTTGACCAATTTTTAATTAGGCATAAATGTCAAGATTAATGTATAAAATTAAAAAAAGAATTACCTAATGAATTTATTGTTAAATAAGGTAATGATGCTAAAGTGTTGACAATAATTTTGTGATAATTAAAAAAATTAATAGTATATTGTTTAGTTACTGAATTTTCAAGAAAAATGTAAAGTTTTTTATAATAATATTTACATTTATTTATTTCTGTTTTTACAAAACCTAAATTGACGACTTCTGCAACAATCTTTTGTAGTTCTTAATAGTATTCAATGTCATCAAACTTTCCATCTTTTATATTTATTTTTAATTACGCATAAATGTCAAGATTAATGTATACAGTTGAAAAAAGAATTATATAATGAAATTAATTTTAAATAAAGTAATGATGTTAAAGAGTTTGAAACATAATTTACTAAAGATTGCAGTCACTTTAATTAAATTTTAATTAGGGAATGACCTCTATGTAATAAAATTAAAATTAACTGGTTTAATTTTAATTATCTATATATTATTTTAATTTTACTTAATTAGTGAAATTAGTAGAATAAAAATTTATTACTTCGATTTAACTTAATACTTTTAACTAAAAAGTCTTTGAATCGAAATAAAAAAATAGTTTAATTACAAAATAATTTATAATATACCTTTATTTAATTATCTTACTATACTATTAAAATAAATTAGCTTGCCTCCACATGCCCCTTTTCTATTGGAAGATTAACTTTATTTCCAAATATATATTGCACTTCTCTATTTTTTACCAATTAAATAAATCAAAATTAAATTCTATTCCTAATAATTAAAATACTCAATGTATTCATTTAAGTCAATAATACCGGTTTTCAAGTTTCAATTCTTTCAACATCATTATACCCTTTCCTTCATACTCAACCTTTTAACCTAATCAACGAAATCCTCCATACAATCGGCTATTATTTTATGTCAATCGGACAATGATTTGATTGGATCCAACATGTTTAATTGACACCGTCGTTCGTCTAAATAAGGGCAATCGACGATAAACGGAATAGTTAATTATTTGAAAACAATCATTGATCTGATTACATCCAGGAAACGATTTCAGTAGACCCATGTCGAATGTTAATCATATATTCACTTCGATGGTTGTTTTACTGTCAATCGATGTTTTTTCTGGTTAGTATGTTTAATGTTTACTTCTTTATATTAATCTTAATTCTTAGTGTTAATTGATATCGTCAATTGATATGGATGTTTCATTGATTCGAAATATCAAATTCCATTATCTATTAAATTTTGTTTATTTGTATTTTAGATTAGATTTAGATTTAGATATTAACCTAGGTTAGCATTTTATATTGTTAGGATACTATGTTTAATTAACCTAGGTTAGTATTTTATATTGTTAGGATAGTATGTTTAATTCTTAATCTTAATTGTTGATGTTAATTGATATTTTTAATTGATAATTTATATGTTTCCTTTGGTTAATGGTTATGGTATTTGTTTCAATTTTAATGTGTAATTGATTCCAATTTTCAATTATGGTATTTTTTTCAATTTTAATGTGTAATTAATTCCAAATTACAATTATAGTATTTGATTTTTATTGATTCATATCATTACTAATACCTAACAACTTTTCAAAATCGGAATTTGAATTCACAGTCAACTTAATGTCTAATTTTGTAAACATGAATTATAATATAATTGAATTTATATCAGTTATGACTTATGAGTTATTATTATTTTTTTATAAATAAATCCCTAATTATTTTCTGCGAATTTACTATATTTATTAATCGGTTATTATACAAAGCCCTAATTGTATTCCCTAAATTAACTGTATTTAGACCTTTCCTTTTTTTTTAACAATTCAAACTTTCTAACAAATACTGTTTATCTATATATACTATAACCAGAATAAAGAGATTCACACACTTCTCACTTACTTACTCATCGATTCATATATGTATCATTGTCAAGGTTTCATTTTCTTTCATACAGATAATTTTTTTATTTCTAATTTTATTTGTTTCTAAGAATTATAAATGTTAATTACTGAATCTTGAATCTTTGCTTGAATTTTTACAAGATGAGATGGTATTATTATATACAACTATAATTGTTTATATTTCTTTTTTTTTCTTCCTCAATATATAAAATTAATTGTTATAATGTTTGTCTTATTAATAATGTTGCTAACCCGAATGAGGAGTATCTCATTATCGTCCTTCAATTCGCACGAGTCAAGTACTATGGAGGTATCATTAACAATTATATCTTTTATATTTTACCCTTCAAATTCTTTATAGTTAATAATTTTAAATTTACATATGTGTATATTTTTTGCCAGAAAATGTATATGTTCAAAACTCCTATGGTAACGCTGTTTCAAGGTTGCTGATCAATGATTACTTGTATGAAGTGCTTGATTACTAGAAAAGGTAATTTCTTATAACTATTTAATTATAATCTAATTTTATTCCATGTATACATTATTATTTATTTCAAACACCTTATGACTTGCTTTCTTTAAATAATAATCCTCTCAAGTCGATGTTTAAGTATCTAAACCGGTTGGTTCATCTATGTTGCTAACTGTTAAGGATGTAAGACCAATACGTATCATTTTGCATCCATGGGTGCTATGTAGTTTGTTTGTTGTCTTTTGTGTTTATCGACACTTCTGTTATGGATTTCAATGTTTTGGTAATGACATTGTCGTAGACTATTTAACATGTTTAGATAATATGGTATGCTGAAGTTTGTATGCTTTATCCTGATGATGATTGCAAAATGTAATTTTTGGTATTATGTTTACCTTACTTTAATATTGTCTTCAGCAATTCTATACATATAAACTTAATTAAATCATATATAACAAACTAGGAAAGTACTAATGTTAAATAAGACATAGTATTATGTAACATGAACGTATGTAATTTACTTATTCAATATTTTTGTCAACTATTAACATATATAAACATATGTTAAGTAAACAAAAGATGTGAATGATTTATTGCTTTCTGTATAATTTTGTTATTAATGGAATTACTATATGTTAGTTTAGACTTTTAAACATTAATAATCTATAATTTCAACCATATTTAAGTTTTCGATTTCAAATTAAATAGTTAGTTATCGTTTATTTCTTTATTTATTCAATATGTATATTTTAGAAAATTAGTATTAAATTTATAGTTTCACATATGGAAGTTTGTTGTATCAAATTATTAGATAATTTTAAATTTTAACTACTTTTTTATTTTGAGAGTTACATATAATTTGTAACTAACAATCACTAAAAATAGGAATAAATTCATCAATAAATGTAGATTGTTATTTTTTTTAATGTTGACATCTAATTAGTTAAAATTGGACCAAATTCATCAATAAATGTAATTTCATTTAAGTTTTTCGTTCAAATTATCATCAAAGTTTATGGTAATTTGATTTTGGTTATTTATTATGAACAATAATTCTGTTTTACATATGTCATTACTAACAAAAATCTCGGTCATTCCTTTTAATTCGTAATAAATATAGTTGAAAATTAATTTTCCAACATACTCAATATTATATAAAATACACTAAATAGTACAGTATATTGATTTGGTCAAACAAATTAAACAATCATAATGATTCTTTCAAAAGAGGAAACTTAATTTAGGCAAAATAAAATCCAAACAAACTTTTCATAACTTATTGAATTATTATTTATATAGAAAGGACATAATTTATGCTAACCATAGAAACTTGGTCTTTCCTTAAAATACTTTTACCATAAACTTTCACACATAAACTTCAAGCCTATATATTGAATACTTGAGCTTACAAAATATGTCACTCTTAAATTATCACTCCTAATACTTGGTGAGTTATTAACTCGGAGATTAAATAATTTGGAAGTGTTGATAACAATTTAAGTTCAATTATATTATAAGATTGAAGGTATGTACGATTTGTTTGTAAAATACGCTACTTTGTATAATCGATATAATTATACATCAGTCTATGTAACTTATTGTTCTCTGCATGATATAAGATTTCTAAATTTTCACATGTTAATCGTATTTTTTTTATTTTATACTTTAGATGTCTTCAAGATCCAAGAGACGGACTAATTCTCAATCATCATCTTACAATAAGAGGAATAATGCAAATGGTTAGTGAGTTTAATAATTTAAGGTTACTCTCTAAGTACAATGTTATAATAATAATAATAATTTTGTTTGCAAAACGTGCAGTCTCATCGTCTAGACAACCATTGCGTATCATATCCAACTGTAATAATTTTTTATAAACCATCAATTGATTAAAAATGTTAATATTTTATGACCGTCTTTTTTTATTAGATCTAATATTTTATTAGATGTACGGCAAGTAACATTTTTGCTATTAGTCATGTATTTTACAACGCAACATACTTAATTAATAAAACTAATTTAAAGTAACATTTTTTACTTAAAAGCAACATATAATAATACCATTTTATTAACTTTTTTACAAATTTTATATCAATTTATATATGTTTTTATTAAAACATCGAAATATGTCAATCCTTTTACATATATCTGCCGTGATTCTTATATATAATTATTTTAGCGTAACACAATAATAAAAATGATGCCTACATGTATCTAGATTAAAAGGTTTGACTTGAAATGTAAGACCCCGACTCCCGGTGGTCCCACAGTTGGTACTCATACACGATATTTACAAAAATGCTTAAACTTAAACAGTCCATTCCATTAAAATAATAATTCAGAGTATAGGTTCAGCGGAAAATTATTAAAAAAAATTCCCAAAATCAAATTGAAATGTATTTAATAAAACATTAAAAGAGAATGTTTAATTTTATTGAAACTTCCGACTAAGTATGCCTTCAACCGACCGAGTAGTCTCGAGTACGTCCAAGCGGTAGGCATCCTCCTCTTAACCTGAAAGTCACACTAACATGTACACAAAGTCAGCTTAAGCTGAGTGAGTTCAAGTTTAAATAAATAACATCTTTAATAATAATAGATTTTCATTCCTCAGAAGCCAAAGTAAGCTACGGTAGCCCCTGCAGAAAAAAAAATCATATCGGCATTAATAATAGGTAATCATTCTTATATATAAACATCTCTATACATGCTTTCCTATATAATATATATATATAAATATTTATATATAACATCCAATAATAACTTTCAGGGCCGAGAAAACGTACAACCCCAACACGTAACATTCCATTATCGCGTGCAAACACGAAGTTGGCATACGTAACATCCGTAGTCGATAACAACTACAAAATTCGCCAAATATTGGCCATTCAATAATATATATACATACACATCCATACATCATCCAATAATATCATCCCAAGGCCTATCCTATATAAATAAACCTATGCAAAATAATTTAAACGGTTCTTCAAGCAAAATAGTTGAAGTGTACATGCTAGCCCAAAACAAAAAAAAAAGTAAAAAGGGCATCATGAACTCACGTGACACAAGGCACGAAATCACCACGAGCTAGAGAATCCCTAAGTATCCCCACAACTCAAACGCCTGTCGGTTTATAAACAATCATTACTAACGACACCGAAAGGACTCATTTATCCTACGGGACATTCTAACACGGTTCGAGTACCTAAGGCCTCAACCTCATCAATCTCATTCATAACAGCTCCCGGGCCTTACTTATACCCACACGACTCTTAGATACTCCCAGGAACAAAGATTTCCCAATTTGCCCCCGGAAGCACTATGTGATACTAACACGCGCGTTTAAGAGTCGGTTAGGCTATTAACATCCAACTCAGCCCCATGTGGACCCAATATGATGAATTCACAGTCAACAAGTCCACACGACGCTACACGTGTCAAATGAGTCGGTAACTCTTAAGTACAAAGTACCAACTATTCAATAAACGTGGATTACCATTGTACCGACCCATTTGATTAACCGACAACCAATTCATCCCATCATTTTTAAGATCAATTTCTTACAGTCCACAATTTTTACCAAGGCTATAATATTCGAATTGGTTGTTGATTTCTTCCTATTAATGCGTTAGACATCACAAACACAAACTAGTCAACCGAATACTAGTTTTCAATTACAATTAGTTGACCAGTCAAACGAACACCAAAAGACATGATCTTAAAGTATGATATACTAGCCATACCTAGGAAGATTATAGTGTAAATGCCTCAATCACTTTAGTCCCGAAACTGCTCAAACGGACAGCCACCCGGTAAGACTAAAACAAGCAGTTTATGATCAATACGTGATACATAAAGATGGATTATGGTGTAATAGACCTGGGGAAACATAGAGCTCACCTTCAATAGAAGTTTTATGCCCACACCCTGGCTGTAAACAAGATGATTGCAGGGGTGAGCTACATCTTTGCTGGCCGTTCAATTTAAGAAAGAAAAAAAAAGTGAAGCATGTGTGGAACATGATGAGTGGATGAGTAGTTTAATAATGGTGAGCTGCTCTTGATGTCTTGGTCGGCTAAAGGAGGAAAAAGGTAAGAAGAGTAGTTCGGAGAACATGGTGAGTGCAAGAGTGGTTGAATGATTCAACCTGAATCATCTCTTCTGTATGATATAATATCAAAGTTACACCATGGCCCCTCCTACTTAAAGAATATGGCATTTGAGAGGAAAGCTAAATAATTTAACGGACCGGGATAACGAGAAGGAAATTAACGGGTGTTACAAGTCTACCCCCTTACAATGGGATTCGTCCCCGAATCCCGATGCGACAGGAACAACTGCGGATACTGTTTCATCATCTCATCTTCGGATTCCCAAGTAGCCTTGGAACCCTTACGGTGCTTCCACTGCACCTTAACCTGCCTAACTACTTTATTCCTCAAACGTCTTTCCTGACGGTCAAGTATAGCGATAGGCTCTTCTACATAGTTTAACTTACTATCAAGCTCGAAATCATCAAGAGGCACATGGGCCTCCTCATCTGTTAAACATTTCCTCAAATGAGACACGTGGAAAGTAGGATGAATCCCTGCGAGTTCGTCGGGTAAATCCAGTCTATATGCTACCTCACCAACTCGTGACAAGATACGGAACGGACCAATGAATCTCGGACTGAGTTTCCCCCTTTTATGAAAACGAATAATACCCTTCCAAGGAGAAACTTTCAACATAACACGGTCACCAACCTCGAACTCAATAGGTCACCGCCTTTTGTCCGCATAAGACTTTTGACGATCCTGAGCGGCCTTCATTAAAGCCTTTATCTTATCGAGTTTTTCAGTCGTGGCCTCAACCACTTCCAAGCTACCCAACTGTTTTTGACCAATAGAGCCCCAACAGACCGGAGTACTACACCTACGCCCATACAACATCTCAAACGGTGGCATTCCAATCGCAGCGTGATAACTATTATTATACGAGAACTCGACTAACAGTAAGTGACGATCCCAACTACCACCAAAATCGATAACACAAGCCCGCAACATATCTTCCAGTGTTTGAATGGTCCTCTCGGATTGACCATCCGTCTGATGGTGATAAGCGGTACTAATAAGAAGTTTGGTACCCATCTCCTCATGGAATTTCTTCCAAAATCTGGAGGTAAAGCCCGTCTCCCTATCCGAAACAATAGATACAGGCACTCCGTGCCTAGAAATGATCTCACGAATGAACACATCGGCCAGCTGCTTAGAATTAAAAGTTTCTCTAATTGGAAAGAAATCAGCGCTATTAGTCAATCTATCCACGATTACCCAAATTGTGTCATAACTACCCTTAGGAGTACGAGGCAACTTAGTCACAAAGTCCATCGTAAGATGCTCCCACTTCCACTCAGGTATTTCTAGGGGTTGTAGCTTCCCGAAAGGCTTCTGGTGTTCAGCCTTAACTTGTAGACACGTCAAACACTTACTCACGTACTGAGCCACCTCATACTTCATCGCGGGCCACCAGAAATTCTTCTTCAGGTCTTGGTACATCTTGGTCGCGCCCGGATGAATGGAATAGCGCGACTTATATGCTTCATCCAATATCTGGCTCCTGAATCCTCCATGCTTGGGTACCCATAAACGACCGTCCTTATACTTCACCCCGTCACCGACGTTTTCTAAAAATTTCTCCTGACCCCAAATACGTTCTGACATAATCCATTCCTGAACATTGGCTATCTGTTTTAAAATATCATGTCTGAGGATAAGCTGGTAAGACATACGAATAGGATTCGGTCTCTTCTTCCGGCTCAACGTGTCGGCTATCACGTTAGCTTTGCTGGGGTGATACATAATCTCCAGATCATAGTCCTTCATCAATTCTAACCACCGATGCTGACGCATATTCAGTTCCTTTTGTTCGAAGAAATACTTTAAGTTCTTATGATCGGTATAGATAATACAAGGAATACCATACAAATAATGTCTCCATAACTTAAGCGCGAACACAACCGCTGCTAGTTCCAAATCGTGAGTAGGATAATTCACCTCATGAGGCTTTAACTGCCGTGAGGCATAAGCTATGACTCGACTCCGTTGCATCAGAACACATCCAAGCCCCTGATAAGAGGCGTCAGAGTAATCAACCAGATCCTCGGTGCCATCGGGTAAAGCTAAAACTGGAGCATGCGTCAACTTGTCCTTTAATTCAAGGAAAGCCTCCTCCTGCTTAGAACCCCACACAAACTTAACATTCTTCTTAGTCAACTTGGTTAACGACGAAGCGATTTTTGAGAAGTCGGGAATGAAGCGGCGGTAATACCCTTCCAATCCCAGAAAACTACGAATTTCAGACGTTGACTTAGGAGGTTCCCATTCGTTCACGGCTTCCACCTTTGCAGGGGCGACCAGAATACTGCTCGAGTTAATGACATGACCCAAGAATTGAACCTCACGTAGCCAATAAGAACACTTAGAAAATTTCGCGTACAATTTATTCTTTCGCAAAGCTTCCAAAACTTCAGTGAGATAACCAGCGTGATCGGACTCACATTTGGAATACACAAGAATGTCATCGATGAACACAACAGAACGATCAAGCATCGGCCTACACACCCGGTTTATAAGATCCACGAACGTAGCCGGTGCATTAGTAAAACAAAAGACGTCACGAAAAATTCATAATGCTCATAACGAGTGCGGAAGGCAGTCTTAGGGATATCATCCTCACATATTTTCAACTGGTGATACTCGGACCTAAGGTGGATTTTTGAAAACCAACTAGCTCCTTGGAGCTGATCAAATAAGTCGTCGATCCTTGGTAGAGGGTATCGATTTTTCACAGTAAGTTTATTCAATTCACGGTAGTCAATGCACATCCGCATGCTACCGTCTTTCTTTTTGACGAACAAGACTGGGGCACCCCAAGGTGAGATGCTCGGTCGAATGAAGCCCTTGTCAAGCAAGTCTTCCAATTGAGTCATAAGTTCTTTCATTTCATTTGGTGCTAGACGGTAAGGGGCTCGAGCAACAGGTTTTGCACCTGGAACAAGGTCTATTCGGAACTCGACTTCGCGATCCGGCGGCATATCTGACAAATCATCAGGAAAAACATCCGGGAAATCCCGATAGGAACATCACCGACAGTAGCATCCTCGGTTTTCACGTTTATAGCATACGCCAGATACGCTCCGCACCCACGTTGCACCAATTTTCTCGCCTTAAGCATGGATATGATAGGTGGAGTTGCACCATTCCGATCACCGAAGACCATAATATGGGTCCCATCCGGGGCCCTTAGACGTACAAGTTTCTGACCACAAATGATCTGATCATCAACACTCGCGAGCCAGTCCATCCCAAGCACCACATCGAAATATCCAAGCGGCATCAAGTACAGTCGCACCGGAAATCTATACCCAGACAACTCGATGGTACAACCCTGAATAGCCCTAGACACGGATACAGACTTTCCTACGGCGACCTCAACATCAAACACATCAACTACGCGCTCGGGTAATTTATTCAACAAAGAACAGAAAGTGGTAGACACAAAACTTCTACTGGCACCCGAATCAAATAAAACGGTTGCCTGTATTTCATCAAGTAAATAGGTACCTGGTATAATATTACACTACTTACTTAGCTACTTGAACACACAAACGTTTCCAAAGGAAAAGAAATTCAAAATGGTAAATTATAATGACGTATTGGGAAAAGTACCCGAAACAACGTCCGCATCATCCTTTGCCTTTTTCTTGGTGATATTGAAGGCCCTCGCCCTGACCTTTGGCTTTTCTTCCAGTTTCCCCCTCGAGGAAGTTCCCGGGTCCCCACAAGTCTTGATAGTAGGGCAGTTTGATGCCAAGTGACCAGCTCCCTTACAACGGAAATAAGTCAACGTCGGACACTCGAAATAGGGGTGTCCAACCTTATCACAACGAAAACAGGAACTAGACCCATGCTTACATTCCCCTTTGTGTTGTTTCCCGCACTTCTTGCACTTTACAAACGCCACATCCTTCTTAAAATCCGAATTCTCAATCTTAGCCCTCTTCTCGGCCGAATTAAAGTTGTTTCCCCCGGGTCGTTTACCGTACGAATTTGAATTCCACGTCTTCCTAGTCTCGGTTGGCGGTAACTTCTCCCTCTGATCGTATAATGTGCCGGCTAGGGTAACCACTGAATGAAACGAGTTCATGTTAGTGGTCATCACACCCCTTCGAATATCCGCCGGAAGACCCTTCTCATACTTTTTAATCCTCTTGGCTTCAGGAGTAACCAAATCGGGACATAAGCGAGCCATCTTATTAAACTTCATGGTGTACTCCCGATGAGTCATACTGCCAGCCTCCAAGGTTAAGAAATCTTGTTCAATCTTATCCAATTCGTGTGGAGGACAAAACTGATCAAGAACCAACTTTTTCAACTCAACCCAAGTCATCCTCCTAATAGAACGATCACCCATAGCCTGCACCAGATTATCCGACCAACATAGCACTTCAGAACGAAACGAGGCAGTTGCGAAGGTCACCATGTCCTCCCCCTTACACTTACTAACCCTCAATACGACCTCCATTTCTCTCACCCACTGATGTGCTGCAATGCATCCTTAGTACCGTCGAAGGAAGGAGGGCCACACTTCTTAAAATCTCCATACGAACAACCTCGGCTAGATGAACTAAAGGTGCGGACCTCGTCTTCATCCTCACTCGGCACAAACACCTCTTCCTCCCCGGCTGGCATCTTCTTACCCATCCCTTCCTTATCCGAACTCTTACCCTGCAGTGATTTTTCCATGGCCCTGACAGCCTCAGTAACGATTTCGGGAATGGCGCTATGGAGAACTTGGTAAACCTCATCCGCGATAGCCGCGCGTATAGCAGGATCTAGGGCAGGGTTACCCTCTTCCTCATTGATAGGGGTTTCTTCCTGTTGCGGGGCTGGATCACCTCTCTCGGCCTCGGCACGTGGCTTACGACCACGACCACTACCACGACCACGAACACTTGGACGTCCTCTCTTAGTTGCACGATTAATAACCATGTCTTTTCCCTACAAATACAGAATTGTAACACGGTCAATGAACTTTAATGCTAACGCCATGAGAGTTAGCCATATCCTATCCATACAAAGACAGAACCCTAACATAGTCAGACACAAGTAGTATTTAGAACATGGAAGGTAAAGGTAAACTGCTAATAACGTTGATCAAGTGTTATTAGTCGTTTACTTCACCGGCCCGTCCTAAGCACCCCCTGCTCCTAACCATATTAGCATCCCATCTAACACTTAAACATTTAATCATATTCTGGAAACCTTAAAATTCAAGGAATGACAAAACAATTAAAGTTACCTCTTGGCGTGCAGCTACTCGCGGTTGGCATATTAGTCTTTTCCCTTACAGTTCGAGTCCAAGCATTCGGGGATGCTCGAATCCCTCGAACCATGGCTCTGATACCAACTTGTAAGACCCTGACTCCCGGTGGTCCCATAGTTGGTACTCATACACGATATTTACAAAAATACTTAAACTTAAACAGCTCGTTCCATTAAAATAATAATTCAGAGTCTGGTTCAGCGGAAAATTATTAAAAAAAATTCCCAAAATCAAATTGAAATGTATTTAATAAAACATTAAAAGAGAATGTTTAATTTTATTGAAACTTCCGACTAAGTATGCCTTCAACCGACCGAGTAGTCTCGAGCACGTCCAAGCGGTAAGCATCCTCCTTTTAACCTGAAACTCACACTAACATGTACACAAAGTCAGCTTAAGCTGAGTGAGTTCAAGTTTAAATAAAAAACATCTTTAATAATAATAGATTTTCATTCCTCAGAAGCCACAGTAAGCTACGATGGCTACGGTAGCCCCTGCAGAAAAAAAACCATATCGGCAATAATAATAGGTAATCATTCTTATATATAAACATCTCTATACATGCTTTCCTATATATAATATCCAAAAATAACAATCAGGGCCGAGAAAACGTACAACCCCAACATGTAACATTCCATAAGTGTACATGCTAGCCCAAAACAAAAAAAAAGTAAAAAGGGCATCATGAACTCACGTGACACAAGGCACGAATTCACCACGAGCTAGAGAATCCTAAGTATCCCCACAACTCAAACGCCTGTCTGTTTATAAACAATCATTACTAACGACACCGAAAGGACTCGTTTATCCTATGAGACATTCTAACACGGTTCGAGTACCTAAGGCCTCGATCTCATCAATCTCATTCATAACAGCTCCCGGGCCTTACTTATACCCACACGACTCTTAGATACTCCCGGGAACAAAGAATTCACAATTTTCCCCCGGAAGCACTATGTGATACTAACACGCGCGTTTAAGAGTCGGTTAGGCTATTAACATCCAACTCAGCCCCATGTGGACCCAATATGATGAATTCACAGTCAACAAGTCCACACTACGCTACACGAGTCAAATGGGTTGATAACTCTTAAGTACAAAGTACCAACAATTCAATAAACGTGGATTAACGTTGTACCGACCCGTTTGATTAACTGACAACCAATTCATCCCCATCACTTTTAAGATCAATTTCTTACAGTCCACAATTTGTACCGAGGCTATAATATTCGAATTGGTTGTTGATTTCTTCCTATTAACGCGTTAGACATCACAAATCACAAACTAGTCAACCGAATACTAGTTTTCAATTACAATTAGTTGACCAGTCAAACGAACACCAAAAGACATAATCTTAAAGTATGATACACTAGCCATACCTAGGAAGATTATGGGGTAAAGGCCTCAATCACTTCAGTCCCGAAACTGCTCAAACGGACAGCCACCTGGTAAGACTAAAACAAGCAGTTTATGATCAATACGTGAGACATAAAGATGGATTATGGTGTAATAGACCTGGGGAAACATAGAGCTCACCTTCAATAGAAGTTTTATGCCCACACCCTGGCTGTAAACAAGATGATTGCAGGGGTGAGCTACATCTTTGCTGGCAGTTCAATTTAAGAAAGAAAAAAAAGTGAAGCATGTGGGGAACGTGATGAGTGGATGAGTAGTTCAATAATGGTGAGCTGCTCTTGATGTCTTGGTCGACTAAAGGAGGAAAAAGGTAAGAAGAGTAGTTGGGAGAACATGGTGAGTGCAAGAGTGGTTGAATGATTCAACCTGAATCATCAGTGACATTCGTCAATTTCGGGTCACTTTTGTTATGTAAACCCGACCCGTTTGTAACCTGAACATTTCAAAAATATAAAATATTGGATCTACTCATTTAAAATATATAAAATATATAAAATATTGTTTTTTTTATATTATGCATTGTTTGACCATTTAAACATACCAATTTTTATGCAAACCATAGAAGAATCTTTATACCCAACCCTTCACTCATTCCCTATATATACACACACCCATCTTCTTCATTTTACTCTTGCTACATCTCCAAAAACTTTCTCAAAACTCCATAGATTCAAGGTTGTTATTTCTTATGTATTCTTGAAGTTTTGACTTCTGAAGTCAAACTAACTATAGTCTTTCATTATAACTTGTTCATCTAACATTACTAACTCTTGAATATGGTGGTACAACATATATATAATACACACCCCTTGTTTCCTTTATTTGTTACTTCACCGACTCTGGTTGGTTAAGTTTCCAATGTCATAAGGCAAGGCTTCATGGAGAACTTCGTGTTCTTGATATATATTTACACACACATAACTTATTATACATATCACTTATGACAAACTTCTAACCCTTTAGTTTGTTCATCTTATTTACAAGTTCCATGGTGTGGGTTTGTATAAGACTAACCTCGGTTTAACCGAAACTAGTCCAAACCGGAAACCGAACTTTTGTTTACTAGTTTTGTTAAAATAGTTGTTTAAACATGTTTATTGCTAGATTTGAGTTTCAAAAATCATTTTTACAAGTTCTTTGATATTAAGCATATGGAATCCATCTATGAACTCGTTGGGAGATGGAAACCAAACTAAACCGAAACTTTTGCTTAAAAGACTTGTAGTTAACTTTTTTGTTGTAAAATTTAAGTTTTCTTCATTTATAAACCAATATACAAGTTCTATGATATTTGGGCATGTAGAAACCATCTATGAACCATTTGTGAGATGGAGACCGAACCAAACCGAACTATACCGACTTTTACTCGCTTAAGACACACAAGTGTGTTTTTAGCTATCAAGACTTGTATATTTCTTTAAAAAATAGTTTACAAACTGATTTTAATTATTTTCTTAAGTAATTGGGATAGTTGGATCCAACTTGATCTCATAACATAGTTTGGACCGACAAAACCGAACACTCGATTAACTTGCGTTGTTAGTTCTAAACAATAGATCTACATACTTGGTTAAGTGTTAGTATGTTTTAATGAGTTATCTCATAACAATTAATATTTTGGAAAGTTGACTTTGGGTTTGACCATTTGTCAAGACCCGAACCGACAACCCGAACACTCGTTAAAAACCCGTTTTAGTATCTTTAGCCTAATGGAACTTGCATTTTAGTATTTTCCCCACCTTATTACTTAACATTGGTTAAGTAAATATTAAGGTTAGATACTTTAACCCGGTTTTGAGCAAACTTACATTTTTTAAAAGGGTTATTATTATAAATTCTTAAATAGTTACATTTTAAACCTTGAACTTTAATTGATTAGTTTTTGCAACAATTATTTTATTTAAAGATCTTCAAGACAACCTTTCTAAATCTAAGACTTTCTTTTATTTAGGCTTCATACGTTAAACTCGTCGTTCCGGCAAATCTCCAAATAATCAATCTTTCAAGTTTATTACTTGAACGTGAGTAACTTCATACCTCGTTTTCTATCTTTTATTTTGGGGGTGACATTTCAACTTATCTAAACTAAATGTTTTATACTTGGGTCTTAAACCACAAACGTTGTTGTATACCTTACTTGAATAATTGCTCGATTTGGTGTTCTATGCTTATTTGACTATGTGTTTATCGCTTTTGGATGGTGGAACTATAAATCCTAGACCATTTGGCAACCCCTCATGGCAAGGTGTCGTTAACGTAATGCAATTAACGATAACTATAAAATCCTAAACTATTTGGCAACCCCTTATAGTTGGGTGTCGCTAACTTGTTAGCGATAACTATTTATCCAAGTTTATAGCTATTATTTATGGTTTTTGTATACTAGTTTTGTTGCTTTTCATACTATATATCTATTGTTCAAACTTATGAATTGCTCACCAACCTTTGTGTTGATAAACTTTATTTTATCAAATGTTACAGGTTTGCATCTAGGTTGATTATGGAGTTCGGTGAAGAAAACGTCACAAATACCATTAGGATATTAGCAAAAATAAACAATATTTGATTTGCTATATTTTGTTATATTTTGTTGTATTTGAGTTATGAATATTTGGTTATGTGATGTTGTGAAATGAAATGAGTTTGTTAAATATTGTCGCTTTAAATAGTGTCATGCGCTTATGAGCAATCGTTGCACCCCGGCATGTTCCGCCGCCTTTGGTCGGGGTGTGACAGATTGGTATCAGAGCCAAGACAATTAAGATAGGTGGTTAGATGTAACGACCTAGAATTGTTATGCATAGGGTCCTATACGTGTGTTCATACGTGTTTACTCTATCTAATTGTTCATATCTCATGTTTATTTATTAACTTGTTTAAAATTCACCAATATCGTAAATGATCACATACACACATTTTCATAGTATTTCCAAGGTATCCTTACCTTAAAACGCAAAAAGTAGATTTTCATTGTGTTTTATGGATTACAAGATTAACTTGGATCCCGTTGTTTCAAATCCCTTAAAGGTTGCGTTTATTTCGGGTTTGTAGCCATCATAGGAAACGAGAAATTATAAAATGACCATTTGACAAAAAGATTCCAAGAATCGAAGGTGATTTACTTACCTGGGATGGTTGAGTTATAATGCTCGTTTTCTAGGCCATAAATCGTGTTATAAATGTCAATACTTTAAGTAGTCGAATGCGAGCGTTCCGGTCGCCATCCTAATTTTTGGTTTCAAAACAATAGAACTACGGTGATTTCGTGGACTAGTGTTTTGACATGACGTTGTATCTCGATTTATTGTGTTATTATCATTATTTGAGTCGAAAACATGAAAAGTTTCGGTGGTTCGTACACATGTTTAGACTCCAATATGTTGTTTTATATAACTTTTTAGTGTTGGAATATCAAGTCATGGTGGTTCATGCACGATTTTTCCAACTCTATAAATCTCAAAATCTCAAATTTTTAAGCTTTAAATTCTAAAAAAAAAAAAAAACCATTTACTATTGTTTTCGGTTTTGTTATTTATAAACAAAGTTTTATATTTTATCTAACACTAACATCTTCTCCATACTAACTCTAGGATTCACAAATCAAAAATCGAAATCTTATTTTATTTTATACACCTTTATATTCATTTCCTTTTTACCCAAAAACTTATCCCATTTTCTTTATAATTTTTTAGCATGCCTCCGCTAAGACGCCAACCGCGCAAGAACTCCACTCGACGTATGGCCGCCATCATCACCAAGCAAATGGCCGCTGTGATTCCCGAACTAATAACCCAAATACAAGCAAACCAACCCGCACCCGTTGTTGCACCCATTGAGCCCAAACCCGCATCCTACCTGCTTAAACAATTTACTAGTGCCAACCCGTCCGAATTCTATGGAACCAACTGTGTGACTATGTTGTTGCAGTGGTTCGAATCTGTGGAGAATGTGTTTTTACACAGCGAATGCCCCGAAGCGAAAAAGACAAACTTCGCTTCAAGCATGTTTAGGGGAACCGCCCTAACATAGTGGGGTAGTGTCATGCACCTCCAAGGTACGGATGTGGCTATGGCTCTTCCATGGGCCGAGCTCAAGGCGCTGATGAAGAAGAAATTCTGTCCTAAACACGAGCTCTAAAAGCTTGAGGTAGAATTTTGGGACCTAAAACAAGAAGGTGGTGATAACGCCGCTTACTCGCTCCGTTTCCACGAGCTAAGCGTTCTTGTACCTCACTTGGTCACCCTAACCGAACGTGAAATTGACAAATATATTGGGGGTTTACCGATGAAAATCCGGGACTCAGTCATGAGTAGCAAACCCGCGAACCTTGAGGAAGCCATCACGTTAGCCGGTTGGCTATCGGAAAATCACGTGAAGGAGGGTACCCTAACCCTCAAGAAAACAATCGAGAAAGCCAAAACCGAGCCCGCTCCCCAAGCCAAGATTGAACCCGCACCACAAGCTATAAACTACTCCAACTCCTCTCGACACAACAACAACAACAAGAAGAAACCCAAGACTAATTACCGAAACTTTGCCGTCACCCACCCTCAACAACCACAACAAGCCCAAACACTTCCCCAAAACCGAAAACCTTATATTGGTAACTCCCCACTATGTAACACATGCCAACTTCACCACCCAACGAACTCGTCGTGTCGCCATTGTACAATTTGTAACCGATTTGGTCACTTCCCCAACACATGCCGATCCACCCAACGAAACCAACCCAACCAACCTAACCCACCAACCCAACCGAAAAACTATCCCCAAAATGCCCAAAACCGCTATGCACCATACCCATCAAACCAACCCCAACAACCCCGAGCTTGCTTTAATTGTGGTGATCCCAACCATTTCCGCCAAAATTGCCCACATTTAGCTTTTGCCAACCAAGCTCAAACCGTAATCATACCATACTACCAAACACAAGCTTACCAAGTTCAAACTTACCAACCCCAAATTCCCCAACTCAATGCATCACTCATCCAACCCATCCAAACAATCCAAGCACCACCTCCACCTCCACAACAAGCACATCAAGTCAACCATGGTAATCAAGGGCGGGCATTTATGATGAATGCAAATCAAGCTCAAGTGGCAAACGATGTTGTGAACGGTATGTTTTTGGTGAACTATCATTTGGCTTTTATTTTATTTGATACCGGTGCCGATAGAAGTTTTATTTCTTTGAAATTTGAGTCGAAACTTGCGATGCCTCGAACTAAGCTTTCCCGACAGTTCTCTGTTGAAGTCGCCAATGGCAATTCTATTACCATCAATTCCGTCATCCGCGATTGCTCTCTTATTCTTTCTAAGCATAAATTCTCCATCGATCTCATCCCGATGCAAATGGGTAGCTTCGATGTCATAGTAGGCATGGATTGGTTGTCTTTGCACCGTGCCGAAGTCGTTTGTTTTGATAAATTCATTCGCATTCCGCTTGTCAACGGCAAGGTTCTTAAGGTCTTTGGAAACACAACGTCTCGAAGGCTAAATCTCATGTCGTGTGCTCAATCGAAAAAGTACTTACACCAAAAGTACGTTCCGTTTTTAGCTCTCTCGGTGACAAAAGACAAAAAGGAAAGGAAGATCCAAGATATTCCTATTGTTCGTGATTTCCTTGATGTCTTTCCCGATGATGTTACCGGTCTTCCTCCCGTTCGTCCGATTGAATTCCAAATCGATCTTGTGCCCGGCGCGATTCCCGTGGCCAAGGCTCCTTATCGTCTAGCCCCGTCAGAAATGCAAGAACTATCAAACCAACTCGAAGAACCTTCCGATAAAGGCTTCATTCGTCCAAGCTCTTCTCCTTGGGGCGCTCCTGTTCTCTTCGTGAAAAAGAAGGATGGTTCGTTTCGTATGTGCATCGATTATCGAGAACTCAACAAACTTACTATTAAAAATCGTTATCCATTGCCACGTATCGACGACTTATTCGACCAACTTCAAGGCGCAACTTGTTTCTCCAAAATTGATCTTCGATCGGGTTATCATCAATTGCGTGTTCGCGAAGAAGACATTCCAAAAACCGCTTTCCGTACTCGATATGGACATTTCGAATTTTTGGTTATGCCCTTCGGGTTAACAAATGCACCCGCGGTGTTTATGGACCTCATGAACCGCGTTTGTAAACCATTCCTTGATAAATTCGTTATTGTCTTTATTGATGACATCCTTATCTTCTCTAAATCCAAAGCCGAACATGAACATCATTTGCGTTCCATTCTCGAGCTCCTTAGAAACGAACAACTCTATGCCAAATTCTCCAAATGTGAATTTTGGCTCGAGGAAGTTCAATTTTTGGGACATATCGTAAACTGCAAAGGTATTCATGTTGATCCTGCTAAAATTGAGGCTGTTAAGGATTGGAAAACTCCAACGACTCCCACGGAAATTCTATCCTTCCTCGGTTTGGCCGGATATTATCAGCGTTTCATTAGGAATTTTTCCAAGATCTCTTTGCCTCTTACCTCTCTCACCCATCAGGGACAACCCTTCGATTGGGGTTCGAAGCAAGAGGAAGCCTTTTGTACTCTCAAGGACATGCTTTGAAATGCTCCTATTCTAACTCTTCCCGATGGAAACGACGATTTTGTTGTATTTTGTGATGCATCCCATCAAGGACTTGGTTGTGTTCTCATGCAACGAGGTCAAGTCATCGCATACTCATCAAGGCAAATTAAGGTCAACGAGAAGAACTATACGACTCACGATCTCGAACTTGGTGCCGTCATTTTCGCTCTCAAAATATGGAGACATTACCTTTATGGAACTAAATGTGTGGTTTTTACCGATCATAAAAGCTTTCAACACATTTTTGACCAAAAAGATCTCAACATGAGACAACGACGATGGGCCGAATTACTTAGTTATTACGACTGCGAGATTCGCTACCACCCCGGTAAAGCGAATGTTGTCGCCGACGCCCTAAGTCGAAAGGTTAATGTTAAATCCGTTATGCTTCTAAGCGTCATTGTTCAAACCGATCTTCAAATTCGTATCTTTCAAGCTCAACGCACCTCCATTGAAGAAGGTAACATGTATGACGAAATGTCATGTGGAGCCGAACTTCAACTCGAAACCAAACCCGATGGTCTTTTGTATTTTCTCAATCGTTTGTGGGTTCCCGATCGCGATGACCTTCGTACTTGTATTCTCGACGAAGCTCATAATTCGCATTATTCTGTTCATCCCAGTGCGGATAAGATGTACTTCGATCTTCGTGCTACCTTTTGGTGGCCGGGTATGAAAAAGAGCGTAGCGTTGTTTGTATCTAAATGTCTTACTTGCTCGAAAGTCAAAGCCGAACATCAAAGACCTTTTGGTCTACTCGAGCAACCACCGATTCCCGTTTGGAAATGGGAAGACATTGCTATGGACTTTATCACCAAATTACCCAAAACCCAAAAAGGCAACGATAGCATTTGGGTGATCATCGATCGATTAACCAAATCTGCTCATTTCATTCCGATCCGCGAGAAGTATTCTGTCGAGCAGCTTGCTCAAATCTATGTTCGGGAAATCGTGTGCCGACACGGTTTGCCATTGTCTATCATCTCCGACCGCGATGCCGTTTTACCTCTCATTTTTGGCGTTCACTTCAAGAAGCTTTGGGAACACGTCTCGATCTTAGCACCGCTTATCATCCTCAAACGGACGGTCAATCCGAACGTACAATCCAAACACTCGAGGATATGCTACGAGCATGTGTTCTTGATTTCGGTGGGAATTGGGATTCTCATCTTCCGTTCATCTAGTTCTCCTACAACAATAGCTACCACTCTAGCATTGATGTGGCTCTTTTTCAAGCTCTTTACGATCGTAAATGTCGTTCCTCGATTTGTTGGAACGAAATCGGTGAAGCTCAAATCACGGGACCCGAAATGGTCCAAGAAGCCACCTACGTCATTGATCAAATCTGTAAAAATCTCCTAACCGCTAGAAATCGTCAAAAGAGTTACGCCGACAAACGGCGAAAACCGATCGAATTTAATGTTGACGATCTTGTCCTTCTAAACGTATCTCCTTGGAAAGGGGTAGTCCGTTTTGGAAAGAAGGGTAAACTAGCTCCTCGTTTCGTTGGTCCTTTTAAAATTCTTGAGAATGTTGGGAAAGTAGCGTATCGACTTGAACTACCGCAAGAACTTGCCGGTGTTCATCCGACATTTCATGTTTCGAATCTCAAAAAGTGCCTAGCCGAGGGTAATCTTCATATACCCCTCGATGAAGTTCATGTTGATGAGTCTATGATTATGGTTGAACGACCCGTTGAGATTATGGATCGCAACGAGAAGAAAACCAAGCGTAGTCGTATTCGGTTAGTAAAAGTTCGTTGGGAATCACGACGTGGCGCAGAGTTTACTTGGGAGCGAGAAGACGCAATGAAAGAGAAGTATCCACATTTGTTTGCATCGTCGTCTTCATCTTAATTTCGGGACGAAATTTCCTAAAGTAGGGAATACTGTGACATTCGTCAATTTCGGGTCACTTTTGTTATGTAAACCCGACCCTTTTGTAAGCCGAACATTTCAAATATATAAAATATTGGATCTTGTCATTTAAAATATATAAAATATATAAAATATTGTTTTTTTATTATGCATTGTTTGACCATTTAAACATACCCATTTTTATGCAAACCATAAAAGAATCTTTATACCCAACCCTTCACTCCTTCCCTATATATACACACCCATATTCTTCATTTTACTCTTTCTACATCTCCAAAAACTCTCTCAAAACTCCATAGATTCAAGGTTGTTATTTCTTATGTATTCTTGAAGTTTTGACTTCTCAAGTCAAACTAACTATAGTCTTTCATTATAACTTGTTCATCTAACATTACTAACTCTTGAATATGGTGGTACAACATATATATAATACACACCCCTTGTTTCCTTTATTTGTTACTTCACCGACTCTGGTTGGTTAAGTTTCAAATGTCATAAGGCAAGGCTTTATGGAGGACTTCGTGTTCTTGATATATATTTACACACAAATAACTTATTATACATATCACTTATGACTAAATTCTAACCCTTTAGTTTGTTCATCTTATTTACAAGTTCCATGGTGTGGGTTTGTATAAGACTAACCTCGGTTTAACCGAAACTAGTCCAAACCGGAAACCGAACTTTTGTTTACTAGTTTTGTTAAAATAGTTGTTTAAACATGTTTATTGCTAGATTTGAGTTTCAAAAATCATTTTTACAAGTTCTTTGATATTAAGCATATGGAATCCATCTATGAACTCGTTGGGAGATGGAAACCAAACTACCCGAAACTTTTGCTTAAAAGACTTGTAGTTAACTTTTTTTGTTGTAAAATTTAAGTTTTCATCATTTATAAACCAATATACAATTTCTATGATATTTGGGCATGTAGAAACCATCTATGAACTATTTGTGAGATGGAGACCGAACTATACCGACTTTTACTCGCTTAAGACACACAAGTGTGTTTTTAGTTATCAAGACTTGTATATTTCTTTAAAAAAATAGTTTACAAACTGATTTTAATTATTTTCTTAAGTACTTGGAATAGTTGGATCCAACTTGATCTCATAACATAGTTTGGACCGACAAAACCGAACACTCGCTTAACGTGCGTTGTTAGTTCTAAACAATAGATCTACGTACTTGGTTAAGTGTTAGTATGTTTTAATGAGTTATCTCATAACAATTAATATTTTGGAAAGTTGACTTTGGGTTCGACCATTTGTCAAGACCCGAACCGACAACCCGAACACTCGTTAAAAACCCGTTTTAGTATCTTTAGCCTAATGGAATTTGCATTTTAGCATTTTCCCCACCTTATTACTTAACATTGGTTAAGTAAATATTAAGGTTAGATACTTTAACCCGGTTTTGAGCAAACTTACATTTTTTTAAAAGGGTTATTATTATAAATTCTTAAATAGTTACATTTTAAACCTTGAACTTTAATTGATTAGTTTTTGCAACAATTATTTTATTTAAAGACCTTCAAGACAACCTTTCTAAATCCAAGACTTTCTTTTATTTAGGCTTCATACGTTAAACTCGTCGTTCCGGCAAATCTCCAAATAATCAATCTTTCAAGTTTATTAGTTGAACGTGAGTAACTTCATACCCCGTTTTCTATCTTTTATTTTGGGGGTGACATTTCAACTTATCTAAACTAAATGTTTTATACTTGGGTCTTAAACCACAAACGTTGTTGTATACCTTACTTGAATAATTGCTCGATTTGGTGTTCTATGCTTATTTGACTATGTGTTTATCGCTTTTGGATGGTGGAACTATAAATCCTAGACCATTTGGCAACCCCTCATGGCAAGGTGTCGTTAACGTAATGCAATTAACGATAACTATAAAATCCTAAACTATTTGGCAACCCCTTATAGTTGGGTGTCGCTAACTTGTTAGGGATAACTATTTATCCAAGTTTATAGCTATTATTTATGGTTTTTTATACTAGTTTTGTGGCTTTTCATACTATATATCTATTGTTCAAACTTATGAATTGCTCACCAACCTTTGTGTTGATAAACTTTATTTTATGAAATGTTACAGGTTTGCATCTAGGTTGATTACGGAGTTCGGTGAAGAAAACATCACAAATACCGTTAGGATATTAGCAAAAATGAACAATATTTGATTTGCTATATTTTGTTATATTTTGTTGTATTTGAGTTATGAATATTTGGTTATGTGACATTTTCGATGTTGTGAAATGAAATGAGTTTGTTAAATATTGTTGCTTTAAATAGTGTCATGCGCTTATGAGCAATCGTTGCACCCCGGCATGTTCCGCCGCCTTTGGTCGGGGTGTGACAACCGAGTTTCTTGCAAAAGTTGCATGTGATCAATGGAGTATTTTTGGGAAAGTTAGTTGGTCTTAAACATTTCCCGTGATGTCTTTTGCCACAACTTTGGCAGATTGGTCTTGTATATTTAAAAGACCCTTCCTCCTTTTCTTTGCCTTTCTTTGTTTTCTTTTCCTCAATTTCATCTCTCTTTTCCTTGTCATTCTTATCCTCTTCTTGATTTTCTAATAAGACCATTCATAAGATAACCGGCTAATTCCATGGCTGAATCAGCGGTTTGAGGCAAATTAGATCTTACCATATCTCTAATTTCCCGAGGTAAACCCCAAATGTAGCGGGTTACTTTGTTGGATTCGGGTATTACCAAGTGTGGTACCAATCTACAATACTCATGAAACTTAGTATAGTATTATCTGAGATTAGTTCCTTCCACCTTGAGGTTCAAAAACTTAGTTTGAATAAGATCGATTTCATGCATGGGAGAGAACTTTCGTAACACCAGTTCTTTGAATTCTTCCCACTTCAATTGATACATAGTTTCTCTACCCTTTGACATGATCAGGGTATTCCACCATTCCAAAGCTTCACCTCTAAAGTGGTGAGAGGAGTATTGAATCTTTTCGATCTCGGTACATTTGCTGATGATAACAATGGACTCAATTTCTTCAAGCCATCGTACAGCTGATATGGCACCTTTATCGCCATAGAATTCCTTTGGTCCAAATTCCTTGAAGTTCTTGAAACTACTGCCTTGAATTACTAATTGTTTCTTGAATTTACGATTGAATTTGCTCTCAGCGTTGGAGCTATGAACACTTTCTTCATGATGAGAAGGTTTCTTATACGGATGAGTTCTCGATGATTTATTTGAATGTTCTATTTTATTTTTGTGTGACCCTTTTTGTGTGACATAAACTTAAAGTATGATACACTAGCCATACCTAGGAAGATTATGGGGTAAAGGCCTCAATCACTTCAGTCCCGAAACTGCTCAAACGGACAGCCACCTGGTAAGACTAAAACAAGCAGTTTATGATCAATACGTGAGACATAAAGATGGATTATGGTGTAATAGACCTAGGGAAACATAGAGCTCACCTTCAATAGAAGTTTTATGCCCACACCCTGGCTGTAAACAAGATGATTGCAGGGGTGAGCTACATCTTTGCTGGCCGTTCAATTTAAGAAAGAAAAAAAAGTGAAGCATGTGGGGAACGTGATGAGTGGATGAGTAGTTCAATAATGGTGAGCTGCTCTTGATGTCTTGGTCGACTAAAGGAGGAAAAAGGTAAGAAGAGTAGTTGGGAGAACATGGTGAGTGCAAGAGTGGTTGAATGATTCAACCTGAATCATCAGTGACATTCGTCAATTTCGGGTCACTTTTGTTATGTAAACCCGACCCGTTTATAACCTGAACATTTCAAATATATAAAATATTGGATCTACTCATTTAAAATATATAAAATATATAAAATATTGTTTTTTTTATATTATGCATTGTTTGACCATTTAAACATACCCATTTTTATGCAAACCATAAAAGAATCTTTATACCCAACCCTTCACTCCTTCCCTATATATACACACCCATATTCTTCATTTTACTCTTTCTACATCTCCAAAAACTCTCTCAAAACTCCATAGATTCAAGGTTGTTATTTCTTATGTATTCTTGAAGTTTTGACTTCTCAAGTCAAACTAACTATAGTCTTTCATTATAACTTGTTCATCTAACATTACTAACTCTTGAATATGGTGGTACAACATATATATAATACACACCCCTTGTTTCCTTTATTTGTTACTTCACCGACTCTGGTTGGTTAAGTTTCAAATGTCATAAGGCAAGGCTTCATGGAGGACTTCGTGTTCTTGATATATATTTACACACACATAACTTATTATACATATCACTTATGACTAAATTCAAACCCTTTAGTTTGTTCATCTTATTTACAAGTTCCATGGTGTGGGTTTGTATAAGACTAACCTCGGTTTAACCAAAACTAGTCCAAACCGGAAACCGAACTTTTGTTTACTAGTTTTGTTAAAATAGTTGTTTAAACATGTTTATTGCTAGATTTGAGTTTCAAAAATCATTTTTACAAGTTCTTTGATATTAAGCATATGGAATCCATCTATGAACTCGTTGGGAGATGGAAACCAAACTAAACCGAAACTTTTGCTTAAAAGACTTGTAGTTAACTTTTTTGTTGTAAAATTTAAGTTTTCTTCATTTATAAACCAATATACAAGTTCTATGATATTTGGGCATGTAGAAACCATCTATGAACCATTTGTGAGATGGACACCGAACCAAACCGAACTATACCGACTTTTACTCGCTTAAGACACACAAGTGTGTTTTTAGCTATCAAGACTTGTATATTTCTTTAAAAAATAGTTTACAAACTGATTTTAATTATTTTCTTAAGTAATTGGGATAGTTGGATCCAACTTGATCTCATAACATAGTTTGGACCGACAAAACCGAACACTCGCTTAACGTGCGTTGTTAGTTCTAAACAATAGATCTACATACTTGGTTAAGTGTTAGTATGTTTTAATGAGTTATCTCATAACAATTAATATTTTGGAAAGTTGACTTTGGGTTTGACCATTTGTCAAGACCCGAACCGACAACCCGAACACTCGTTAAAAACCCGTTTTAGTATCTTTAGCCTAATGGAACTTGCATTTTAGAATTTTCCCCACCTTATTACTTAACATTGGTTAAGTAAATATTAAGGTTAGATACTTTAACCCGGTTTTGAGCAAACTTACATTTTTTAAAAGGGTTATTATTATAAATTCTTAAATAGTTACATTTTAAACCTTGAACTTTAATTGATTAGTTTTTGCAACAATTATTTTATTTAAAGATCTTCAAGACAACCTTTCTAAATCTAAGACTTTCTTTTATTTAGGCTTCATACGTTAAACTCGTCGTTCCGGCAAATATCCAAATAATCAATCTTTCAAGTTTATTACTTGAACGTGAGTAACTTCATACCTCGTTTTCTATCTTTTATTTTGGTGGTGACATTTCAACTTATCTAAACTAAATGTTTTATACTTTGGTCTTAAACCATAAACGTTGTTGTATACCTTACTTGAATAATTGCTCGATTTGGTGTTCTATGCTTATTTGACTATGTGTTTATCGCTTTTGGATGGTGGAACTATAAATCCTAGACCATTTGGCAACCCCTCATGGCAAGGTGTCGTTAACGTAATGCAATTAACGATAACTATAAAATCCTAAACTATTTGGCAACCCCTTATAGTTGGGTGTCGCTAACTTGTTAGCGATAACTATTTATCCAAGTTTATAGCTTTTATTTATGGTTTTTGTATACTAGTTTTGTGGCTTTTCATACTATATATCTATTTTTCAAACTTATGAATTGCTCACCAACCTTTGTGTTGATAAACTATATTTTATGAAATGTTACAGGTTTGCATCTAGGTTAATTATGGAGTTCGGTGAAGAAAACGTCACAAATACCGTTAAGATATTAGCAAAAATGAACAATATTTGATTTGCTATATTTTGTTATATTTTGTTGTATTTGAGTTATGAATATTTGGTTATGTGACATTTTTGATGTTGTAAAATGAAATGAGTTTGTTAAATATTGTCGCTTTAAATAGTGTCATGCGCTTATGAGCAATCGCTGCACCCCGGCATGTTCCGCCGCCTTTGGTCAGGGTGTGACATCATCTCTTCTGTATGATATAATATCAAAGTTACACCATGGCCCCCTCCTACTTAAAGAATATGGCATTTGAGAGGAAAGTTAAATAATTTAACGGACCGGGATAACGGGAAGGAAATTAAAGGGTGTTACATGAAACCAATAATAATACGTATAACAAAAAATATTATGATGAAAAAACAATATTAAATTTTCTTATTGTAATATTTTTAAAATAATCCAAACATTTTTTTACATATTTCAAACCTAATTGAATCCTTGTATACAAGTTACTCAATTGGGTAGGCGTTTTATCGAAGTAAAGGTTATTTCGGGTACAAACATCGGTCATCGCACTTACTTAACTCGTAGTACACTAACTCCTTCAGATAAGAAATTGCCAATCAAGTTGAAACGAACACAATTTCCTGTTGCGGTTTGTTTTGCAATGACAATTAACAAAAGTCAAGGCCAGTCACTAGCAAGATTTGGAATATATCTTCGACATCCGGTGTTTACACATGGTCAGTTATATGTGGCTTTATCTCGAGTGAAGAGTAGAGCCGGAGTTAAAATGTTTATCTAGATAAGGAGGGTAAAGTTACAAATAAAACTACAAATGTGGTTTATAAAGAACTGTTTAGTAATATATGAAGTTGTTATTTTTAATCTATTGAATGATTGTAAAATTCCTTTTATTTTCCTTTGAAAGTTATGTTTAATAAAGTTTTAATTTTATTACCGACGTTCTTAACAATTGTATATTCTACTATCGTCGCCATATGTATGTATGAATTGTGTTTTTCACTTTCATATTATCGATTGATGTTACAAATTTAATTGTTTCCACCCGTGGCGCCCACGGGTCAATAACCTAGTACATCAATATAAAAAATACATCTTATGAAATTAGATAATATCAGTGGGACTATAACCTGAAATAATAAAATCAAATATTAATATTGATATTATGGATTATTTTAATTATAATTAATAACCGAAAAATTTTAAAAGTGTTACCGGAAAAACGAAATTCTGAGAATGACCATGGTTTCTCGGATTTTTTCGTAGAATTTAAATTGAAATTAGGCTGTATGACTTGTGACATTCACCTGAAATTATAAAGTAGAATATCAATGTTTCTGTTATGGAACATTTGATATTTAATTTATAACCGAAAAATTTAAATGTCTTACCGGAAAATATGAAATAATGATAATAACCATGACATCTTCGTTTTTTATTAAGATACTAAAATCAAATTTTCCATAAATCAATCGGGTAAATTACCTGAAATAATAAAGTTTTGTTATAACATTGATATTATGGAATATTAGAATTATAATTAATAACCGGATAATTTAAATGTGTCTTACCGGAAAAACGAAATAATGATACTGAATATGGATTGAAGCTGATATATATTTAGAACTTAGAAGAAAAAAATGTATAACAAAAAAACAGGAAAAATATTAAACTTCAAATAAATATAAAACACCCGTTGTTATAGGTATAACACATAAACGGAAAACTTACCGGAATAACGTAAATACGTAGAAATATTAGCTTCATCGCCGTTTTTGATTTACAACCTAAACCGATTTTAAAAAAACCAGTTAACAATGAAAATAAAGATAAAAATGTTAGATCTACAATAACCAGAAGAAAATATGATGTTGCCGGAAAAAGATATAACCTTACTGGAAAATCATATAACATTGTTGGTGTGACATTCGTGACAAAACGAGGTATACTATATTCATTACATAACAAGTAAACGATAAATCGGTTAATTCGTAGTGCTTAAACGAGTAACCGACCGATACTAATTATGACCCGTATACATACTGAGGGGTCATATACGAGTTATATATATGTTATAGAGGCTAACATATTGATATTTAGGCTCCAGTACGTTTAAAACTCTTTAAACGAAAAAGGTTTCGTTTATCGATACGCTATAAGCTTAAACACAATCGTTAATATCAAAACGAGCATTGTAGCATCCGTTAAGCCGAAAAAGATTTATAAAACACTTATATGACATGTTCTAAGCAATCCGTGAAAATATTTTGGACTTTTACAACGAGTCAGTACGTTTTTCTTATTTTACAAAACTAGGCTGAAAAACACTCGTTTTCGCGCTGGTTTTCGCACTCGAACTAGTTTTCTTGCGAAAAACAGAACCCGAACTAAATTTTGGACCGACTTTTACGTGTGGCACGAAAACCGAGGCACCATTGGGCCAAAAAGAGGCCCAATGGGCCCTTGTTAATTGCGGCCGCTAGAAGGGGAAATTGGCCCCCTTTGTATAACTTGTTATATAAGCTAGAAATTAAAGTTATAAACTATACCAAACACATCCAAGAACCCTCTTACCTGTGTTCTTCAAGTTCCAGCCAAGGTTTGAGGTAAATCATTCAATTTTCATTGATTTCATTCTTGATTAACATAGTTTAAACATGAAAAATTAATCCTTGATTAGTTTTAAACATGTTTAACCATCCAAAAACCCTAAAAATCAAGTAAAACCATGTTTTGATGTTAAACATGTTTACAAACCAGGAACATATACTTTTTTGGTCAAAAACGCGGATTAGAACATGAATACAACGTTTTTACGGTTAAAAAGTTCGGTTTGAACCCAAAACCGAAACCCTAATTATCAAGCCTGTCACATGGATGATTTATGCATGGTTTGATGTTATATGATATGTTAATACACTGAGTTTGCAACCCGAGACCCGGAGAGTCGTTTAAGCTAGCAAAACTCATCGAAAACCGACAAGGTAAACCCATAACACTCGTTTAGGGGCTGTTTAGTATTATGTTGTGACGTGCTTGGTGTTAGCTTGTGAAAACTTTCAGGGACATTAAGTATCATATAAATGAGTCCCTGTTCAAATTTGGTAATTTCTCGATAAACAGAGTATATTTGGTGAATTTATTTCTGTTTATGAGCGTTTATTTGGGAAAATAGCTAAACATATTGAAAAATTATGAAACTTGGTTTTGGAGTTTAATATGTTATGGTAAGATCACTGGTAAATTTTGGGGATCATTGAAAATTCCTAAGTATGGTTTGTGCAATTATGGTTTAACCGAATTTTAACAGCCGAAAAACGCACAAAAAGGCATTTTTTCAAAAGAGTTAGGTTCTGGAGATTTTTCAGGGGCTATTTAATAACATTGAGGCCATTTGTAAAAATTATCGGATTTTTCGGAGGTCGTTTGATATAAACAGGCCATTTATTACACGATTTTAACCTATTAAATGAATTTTTATAAATAAATAATTAATCATAAAATTTCTGAAAATATTTTTAAAATATTCTCCATGTCTTAATGTATTTATACAAAAAATTACATAATTTATATATAAGTACATATGTAGTTATGATTAATCAAAGATTTAAATTATAATTGTTTTAACGAAACCGGCAGTTTTGTGTTTAACGGACTGACTGGTATGTCAAAATGTCAAAAGTGGTCAAATATCATATTTTTGAAGGATATTGATAAAAACGAACTTTTTACGAGAATTCCGGACAATTCGGGTGGATTGTGCGCGTTTTGTATAATCAAACCCGTGTGAAAACGGAAACGAACCCTGCGATCAAACCAGATACCGAAACCTTAAAATTCTTTCATAAATCAAATCATTTTATCAATCAATATATATACTTAAGTTTATGTGATCTTACCTAATCCCGAAACGTATAAACAATCAACTTGGCTAGGCTCGGGAAACGGTGAAACTGAGCCAAATCCAGTTTTTAACATTTCATAGTATACAACGTCACAATCTAAGACTATGGTCATGTTCTGGGCCTAACAGCTATACCCAGATTATCTATACAGCCCGAATTAGCTTGAACACTGTACTAGTATTAACGATACGATACCGTTTATAGGAATCAGGCTATAAGCGAGGCACCTGACTAGTGATACATAATTTCTGTGCGAACTACGATAAGGTGAGTTTCACGACCCCCACTTTCTAAACTGTTTTACGAACTTTTGGGGGTGAAAATCATGTTTACATATACTTATATACTTGAAAACGTTTGATGATGTGGATTATCTAAGTACTAACACTTGACAAGTCCCCACAAACACAAGTGATTAACTTCGTGCCGGTGACGTGTGGATAGTACTATCGGTTTGACAAACCCAACTGACAGAGCAGGTGGGGTATGCCCGAACATATGTAAACCCAGTTGCACATTGTCATTATCTTTTTACATACTACTATGTGGTGTTAGACATAGTACATACTTGGGGCAAAGTGGCTGTTAAATGCCAACGGAAGTGCATGGGCAGTGGAGGCCATGCGTTATAGCTCGTTGCGGTTTCACTTGTGGCTTAGTATAATACATCATACACATACATATATACATACACATTGTAAACTTTACGAACTCGTGTACTGATTTCGTTGATACTCGTGAAACTTGAAACTCACCAACTAGACGTAGTTGACCCGTTTTAACATGCTTTTCAGGTAAAGCAGAAAGTGGAATGATTTGCTTACGTGCTTGGTGTTAGAAGAAGAGTTGAATAGCTGTGAATAGACGCAGATATATAATATTAAATAAAAAGCTCGTAAACCGGTTATGTGATTCTCATCTAGTTTGTAAACATGGTACCAACCCATGTAATATGATGTAAATTAGTTGTTGAATTTCTTTATAAACAATGTTGTTGATACCAGTGTTATCTGTTACATTCCCGTATTATGCTCTTCCGCAACTACCTAGCGGGGTGTGACAGTTGGCCATTAAAGTATAATATATAACCTTACCGGAAAATGATTAATCTCGATCAACATTACTGGAATATAGAAGATGGTGGAGCTAGTAAGTCAAGAGAGAGAGAGAGAGAGAGAGAGAGAGAGATTAAAATGATTAAAATGATTATGGTGAAAAATTGTAAGGTTTAAATAGTGTGCGAGATGACACGTGGCAGAATATTAGAGCTCATGAGAATGGAAACATGCTGACTGGATTGCATATGTGGACAACCTAGAAGAAGGCCATGTGTCCACATTGTATTGCTTTAATAGTATTTAAAGATAGTTTGTCTCATTTTGATCTTTATTTTCAAAGTTTGAGCTCAACTTGTGAGTTGTTTTTCAAGCTTGGTTCGGCTCGGTTACTATTTATTAATTACTTCTTATGTGTTGCTAGTTATTTTTATATTAAACTTTCAGTTATAAATTATATATATGCAATATATAATACATAACTAAAGGGCAAATTAAGACGCTAAATATCACGTGTTATTCAGTTTTTCTTAATATATTCACAATTTTTACCCTTTAACTTTGACTACCTTATGAGAATTTTAAATATTTATACAAATCCCCCCCCTCCCCCAAAATATCTTTAACCCTCAACTTGAAAATTCTATTTATGTTTCATTTTTTTTTTATATTTTTAATATATAAAAAAAGCAATGAGCTCATTTTTGTCGACGTTTTGATATAAAAAACTTTCAAAACCGAAGTGTTTTTTAAAGCGTACAAAGTCAACGAATCATTGTAAAAATTATAACTCTTGATGCATGCTTTAAAGTAGTTTATAGGGGCATAGTGGTCTTTTGTGTCACACCCCAACCTACGACGGAAATGTCAGGGCGTGAACTGATTGCCCACAACTCTCAAGGTACTATTATGCAATATTGAAAATTTCAATATCTATTTATTAAATTCAAATAAAACAAATATTCCATACAATATCCAAACAAAAACAAATAGTGCAAAAACCATAAATGATTGTCTCATTTAATTTCTCTAACATTATTCCTTAAGTGATCTTCCAAGCTTGAACTAACTTCACACCATACGATAAACTGCATATGCGTTGAAAATAAATTAGATTTGTCAACACGAGGTTGAGTGAGCAACACGCAGTTTAATGTACATATAATATATAAAATATAAGTATTGTAACAAGTCAAATGAGATAAGCAATTTAACCAATGAACAAAGATAAATGAGATGTCGAAAAGTACGAAGTTATTACGACTGCCGTATGATCATACTATTCTGAGATTATGTTGGACCTCTCCGAATGCGATTCACATTAAGCATGTAAGCACGTAACAAGTATGGCACAAAATTGTTAACACAAATTACAATAGTTGCAGTTTGAGTATATATATAAATAAGAAATAATATGTTGACGCATATGTCCCCAAAACATTGAAAGCGATAAAATAGGGGAATGTGGTACTCACCTCAATAGACGAACAATGGTGAATTAGAATATTAAGAATAACAATCGAGGATCACGCGCTGACGATAAAGCCTATAAAGGAAAAGGGAAATACGGACACGCTAAGTTAATGTACAAGATAGATTATGAGAGCTCGATAATTATATTAATTATTAAGTTAATATTATACCCTTTTTAATCATAATTAATATAATTATATATAAAGATATTATATGTAAAATTATTATATATAAAGTACATTATAATATTTTTTTCATATATAAAAGTAAAATACATCTTAAAACATTGATAGGTTTATAAATTATATAAATATACTTATATAAAATTTGCTTGTTATATATATTTATATATGTTTACGAATACATACGGACTAAGGACGCGAGAAAACAAGTTGTATTGTCGGTTTTCTATAAAATAATTTATTTAATAATAATTATTATTATTAATATTAATGTTATATTTAATAAAATACATTTAAAAAATAATGTTATCAAATTTTAACAAAAAAAAATGGGGTGGCACGGGATCAAACCCGCGACCTGCCATCTCTAACCCAAAGTCTTAACCAGCCGGGCTAACCAGTACATGCAACATAAACCAGAACCCAAAAATTATAACACAGAAACAGATTAAACAAGGTTTGATCATGAATCCTAATAGATTCAACTGATATAATCCGTTGATGTTAAACGAATTAACCATAGGGCTTTTGTTTAGTACGTGATCGCGAACCGAATACACTATCAATTTACCTCTTTAACGATCTGTAATAGGTTAATTAATGAAGAACAAAGCCGGCGATGAGGAGGTCAAGAACAGGGATCAAATGAACATCAAACCGAGTCGGGTAAAATATGAATTCAAAAACCCGAGTTGCTACATTTTGACACAATCAAATACACAGTTATGTGGTCATATATATTAGTAAATAGTTATAATCAATCCCTCTAAATCTCATAGTTTTATCAGTTTTACAAATTGCATATTAATAAACTGTTTTTACCTATTTTAAATATTAATTTAAAAGATACTAAGTCAATTAAATTAATAAACCCTTCTTACTAAAATTTTATAATCCAAGTTTTAAATAAATAACTACCGTGTGAAGGGTACAAACTATGTTACATTTAACTTTTATTTGAAAACTATGTTTAAGTTAAAGAATACATTATAGAAACCAATATTTTGGGCCAAGTAACTTAATAAATTTATAAGTTTTAATAATAAAAATAAATATTAACTGTTAATTGTTATTTGACCATCTAAATCAACGTGGGGTATATTGTTTTTAGGTGGAAGCAATGTTGCAAAAGTCGCTATGCGCTTCCAGGACGGTCGACTAGGGAGTTGCGAGTACTCGGTCTAGGTGGGGTGTACTCCCCGAGTACTCAGACATGGTATTTTATAAATAAATTCATTTTTCAGAGATTATATATACGTCAAATATCAATAGTTTACTAAATATTCTACAAAATACAAACGAAAAATACAAAAAACAATCGATAACACGTACATATTAGTTCAAGAACATGTCTTAGTTGATGAAAGACGTACCTAAATCGAACTTAAATAAGAGGTTTGCGAGTTTAGAACTTCGAATTGGATGATAACAATTATGGTTGCGAGTTTAGAACAGAAATTAGGTTGCGTCTTAGCGTGATAAGAAAAGAAACAGTGGTGGGCTTTTAGAGAAATTGAGGTTTTTTAATAAAAGTCAAAATTTTGTTAAGACCGAGTTAGACCGCCTAGGCTGAGTAGAGTCGCCTAGGTCGGAGTTGGACCGCCTAAAACCGAGTTTAACCGCCTAGGGCCGATTCATAGTTTTTTGACCTTGGGGATGAAAAGCGTTGCAGTGCCAAGGAGCGCCTAGGCATCGAGTACTCGGCCAATATTGGGTGGGAGTGATGCTTCAATGCAGGGATGATGTCCGTACCATACATGTACCCGTACTTGTACCCATACCTAAAATTAGTAAATCTGGGTACCGGTACAGTACATATACCCAGTTTATGGTGCGGGTACGGGTACATGTACTTTCGGTTACGGCACTCGTTTTAGTACCACTTTATTATTTTTTTAAGAAATCTACACTAAACTTGGTATCGGTGTCGTACAATACTAACAAAAACTACAAATGAAATAAACCATAATATAAAATCCATTTATAATCAAGTAATGAATTCCAAAACATACAAAGTCCTCTCAAAATTTTTTTATCAAAATGTTTAAAACAAAATGATCTTATGTAAAAAAAATTAACTTGTGACAACCCTAATTTAACTAGATTAATTAATAAAAGTAATTAAAAATAATAATACTATTGTTACCATATATGCCGAAAATTAATAAATTATTCTATATATGTTTCTTTTAAAAGTAAACCATATTTAAACCTAAATCTCATTTAACTCATTTTATTATTCAAAACTATAGTAGCTAAAGATTTATTAAACAAACTTATCTCAAATTTCTAAATTCAAATATCAATTCCTAACACCTACAAATCCGTTGACAATTAATTTTGAATTGTTAATAAACACAAAATCCTACAACTTGTTATACAAGTTTATAACAAGTTTATCTAAGTCTTGTTATTCCTATCTTAATATGTTTGGCCCTGAAGAGGTAGGTCCCAGCAGAGCCCAGTTTGACCCGCAAGACTCACCTCAAGGAGGGACGTCTGCGCAGTTGAACCCGCAAGACTCACCTTCAACAGGGACGTCTGCGCAAAGGCTAAACTCGCAAGACTCACCTTGAAGAGAGACGTCTGCGCAGAAACCAACTGGATCCGCAGGACCCACCATGCTCAGAGACGTGACGTCCTTACGCGCAGTACGCAAGCTGTTCCCGCAGGAAAAGCCTCCCAATGGTCGACGTACTCCGCCTGTTCCCGCAGCAACGGATACTAGCCATCAGGGAAGGCTACCCGCGCAGCAAGGCTACACGCACAAGGCACTTAACTCTTAAATAATTCAGTAATGTCACCTGAAGAAGGAGTGAGCAAGCCGGGAATACTCCCGCCCAAAGCCGGGAAAACTCCCGCCCAAATGAGCCAGTCCGTACGCTACTGGAGGATCTTTTGTACTGTACCTGACGAGGTATGGACAAAAGATCTGACCAAAGCTGCGACAGCTCACTGACAACAGTACAACGAGCAGCATGCTCTATTACTTAATGTCACTATCAGCCGCTGCCTACTCACCAACCTGTCGTAGCACGTGCATAGCCTGCAGTTGGTGGAAAAGGAATAGTACACAGCCGGCCTGGTCACTATCAGCCGCTGCCTACCCACCAACCACTAGCATGGCATGTGCGTAGCCCACAGTTGGCAGAACAAGAATACTATTCAGCCGGCGGTACCTTCTTGGAAACCTACCTTCGGCTATAAATACTCCAACACCTTGGAATGGTATGGACATTATCTGATATCTCCATATATTATTTTATCTTCTCTAGCAATCTCTTAATATACACTTATATTCAAGAGCAATCTAGTCTGATTCTCACGCCGGAGGGTGGTCACAAATAGGTACCCCCCCCCTTCTCAGTGACGAGCTCACGGTGTCTGTTTTGCAGGTCATCAGAAGAACCATCTTTGCCGGACCTAACCCCTCGTGGGAAACATCTATTTAACCCCCAGATTATCCGTAATCTGCCCGAGGTCAATTAGTGTTTATTCATTGGCGCCATCCGTGCATAAAAGCTAGAACTAATTTTCAGTTTTTTCAAACTTCTGGAAAGATGGTTAAGGTTACTTCGTTGCCAAAGCCAGCGAGTGACGAAGAAATCCCGGTAACCACAACCCCAGCCACTGGGGGGAACACCGGCGAATACACAATATTTACGAACACTACCCCGGTTACCCAAGCCGGGGCAAGTGCAGTAAATTTTACGAACACTACCCCGGTTACCCAAGCCGGGGCAAGTACAGTAAACAATCATCCCCTGGGATTCATTGATGCCCAGTTGGAGAGACAACAGACGAAGCTCCCCTGCCTCAATCAAGTCAAAGCGTGGGCCGAAGCACGTCAGAAGGAATTCCAAGCTGAGTTGGATGAACGCTTACGTTCACTCCAACAGGCTGACGAATTCGGAAGCACTCGACAACAGCTCAACATGAGCAATGAGTGCGAGTACTTGGACGATGATTCGGAGGAATCCGACACCGACGCAAACCCTCGCCATAGGGCGAAAGGGAAGCGTAAGGAAACGGACTTCCAACCGAGAAGGAATTTTGGAGAAACCTTCAAACCAAAAAACGCGGGTGGAAACCCACGTGACTTCTCAAAAACCTTCAGACCAACCGCTGCAAATGCGGGAACCTCCAAGTTTGCAAGGGACATTGCGGAAGCAATCGCCCCAAGAAGTGCCAAACAGATGTCCAACATCGGCACTTATGATGGTATATCCGACCCAGACGATCATTTGAACAGATTCATAGCGGGGGCAACCGTCAGCAACTGGATGGAACCCACGTGGTGTTATATGTTCCAGATGACGCTGGTTGGAGCAGCCAGAGCGTGGTTCGACCGTCTACCGGTCCACCACATCTACGATTGGGCAGACTTCCAACAGAAGTTCAGCCAACACTTCAGTCAACAAAGAAAGTACACTGAAGAGCAATGGACAATCCTCAACTGCATCCGAGAGGAAGATGAGTCTTTACTAGACTTCATCACGCGCTTCAATTCAAAGAAGCTAAGTCTGGGCAGTATTAGCGAAGATCTTGTTCGCGCTGCTTTCATCCAGGGCGCGAAAGACCCAGAGCTCATCCGCACCTTAACGGGTAAAGATGGCATGTCATCCACATGGGATGCCATCATGACAGCAGCTAAACGCTTCGCGGAAACGGAAAAGCAACTGGGTAGAGATCTTCCCCAAAGCACAAACCTCTACACCCAGAAAACAAGAGAAAATAACGTCCTTACCGCCCGACTAAACAAAAAGAGGAAGCTAGGTATTTGGCAGTCAAGGGTAAACTTCGACACCTCATCCGGCTCGCACCCTCGGTTAGGCGGAAAGGACAACAGGCAGTCGTCGAACCGGAACCCCCGGTGGACGCCGCTCACCAAAAGCGTCACCGAGATTTTCGACACCGGGAGGCTCCCATGGCCAAAGGCTCCAATAATCCGAGAGCGTCACAACGCTGATCAGAGCAAATTCTGTGACTTCCACAGGACAAAAGGCCACACCACCGACGAATGCATAGACTTGAAGGACATCATCGAGACATTCGTCAGAAATGGAGAACTCGCACACCTCGTGGCGTAAAGGATGCTGAGCAGGCCAACGCGTGTAGAACCCCAGTTGGGAAAAACACGAAACTGCAGCTTCAATGTTGGAGACTACATACTGCGTAAACAACGAGATTCCGAACCAAGTGCATATCGGCTCGATGGCACTCCCATCCAAACAACATGGAAGGGAGCTCAATTACACAGTCTGCATGTGGATCAATTCCAAACTTGTAAAAGAAAAGGCCCAGAGCCACTTCTAATGGAAATGATTCTCCTTATCACATTGACACTGATAATCTTACATTTATACTTATGAACTTTCCACACTGATATGCCGGTCTTCACCGCATACATAAGTGGGGAAGTAAGTCGTTGCGTGTGGAAGGCGGCAAAACCCGCATAAACACAAAAAACGGCCAGCCTTCACGCAGGTCAGTTATAGGTAAAGTTGGGTCATCCCACTAAATGAAAGTGCCGGTCCTACCCGCACAAATCATGATAGAGGAAACCGAACTAACCTATTGACAACCGCGCCTCGAACGGTTAATTTATTCAAAACACTGATATGCCGGTCTTCACCGCATACATAAGTGGGGAAGGAAGTCGTTGCGTGTGGAAGGCGGCAAAACCCGCATAAACACAAAAAACGGCCAACCTTCACGCAGGTCAGTTATAGGTAAAGTTGGGTCATCCCACTAAATGAAAGTGCCGGTCCTACCCGCACAAATCATGATAGAGGAAACCGAACTAACCTATTGACAACCGCACATCAAACGGTTAACTTATTCAAAACACTGATGTGCCGGTATTCACCGCATAAATAAGTGTGAAGACATCGTTGCGTGTGGACGGCGGCAAAACCCGCATAAACACAAAAAACGGCAAGAATTTCTAAGGAAAAGATGAGGAAACCTTCACGCAGGTCAGTCATAAGTAAAGTTTGGTCATCCTACTAAATGAAAGTGACGGTCCTACCCGCACAATCATGATAGAGGAAACTGAACATTAACCTATTGACAACCGCGCGTCGAAAGGTTAACTTATTCAGAACACTTAGAAATTCTAAAGGAAAAAATGAGGAAAACCTCCACGCAGGTCAGATATAGGTAAAGTTTAGCCATCCTACTAAGTGAAAGTGACGGTCTTACCCGCACAATCACGAAATAGGAAGCAAAACTTTAACCTATTATCTGCCACGTTGAAAGGTTAACTTATCCAAAGTACTTAAGAAATTGCTAAGTCAAACTAAAGTATGCACAAGCGAATCATATATTGTTTATGCGGCAAAACAAGTGCCAAATTAAACTATAATATGCATGAGCAAGTCGTATAACGTTTACAAAGCAAGAGTGACGGTCCTACCCGCACAAAAGATTTATATTCCATAAAATTCAAGTATTACAAGAACGGCCGGGTATCTACCCGCCTACAAGAGTGTAAATCTTTACAAAAACATAAACCTATCCTAACAGTGGGAAGGGATCTAAAAGATCAAGCTTCAGGGCCACTCCCTCCAAACCCACTTGTACCCGCACCATTAGTTGGCTGTGGCGGTTCAAGGAAGGTCTTGAGAATGGTTAGCCCATCATCAGCAGCAGCAACTTCGTTCACCTTCTCCACCACCGGGTGCGGGAAGGCGGCATACTGGTTCACTGCTTGGTCATATACAGCTTCAGTATCCACATCATATAAAGGGAAGTTGGAAGGCGGGATGCCCTTCTCAACGAACCCTAGACCAAGCAGGAAGCCAGCCTTTTCCCCATCCTCATGAGAAGCGTTGAGGGCTGTGCTCATGGCATCGTCGTATGATGTGTCCGTGAAGACCCGATGCACAACCTACAAAACAAAAATACAAGTGTCAAAACCTTTTCTAAGTATCAAGAAAAGCGTAAAGACATTATGAAGCTATGCATACCTGCACAACGCTTCTCGTTGAAGCCATTCCTTGGTAACCAGAGCCTCCTGGAGGGCGGCTTGAGCTTGGTTACGGGCGCGTTCGGCTTCACTTTTGTTAAGGTTAGCAAGCAACACTTCCTTAGCAGCAGCCTCTTCAACGCCCTTTAGCTTACGCTCAGTATGGTCAAGCATACCCTTCTGGTCCAAGATCTCTTGAAGCTTCTTGGCGTCTTCCATGGCCAAGGCATCATGAGCCTGCTAGAGCCTCTCTAGTTTGGCTTTGAGCTCCTCATTCTCGGCACGCAGAGGCTCCGAAACAGCTTCAGCCTTGGTGGCCCTCTCGGTTGCGTTCCGCGCAGTTTCCTTAGCCAACCGAAGCTGTTCGTTAACAGCTTGGGTTGCCTTGGAACGGGCCTCGAGACGGGCCTGAACTTCAACCTCAAGGGCCTTGAAGGCCTTCTCCTTCTCCGCAGCAACGGCGGAGAGTCTCCTGTTCTCCTCCCGGATAGCCCGCGCCTGAGCTACTTCTTGGATACGAGCCGCCTTTAACTTGTCGTTTTCACGACAAAGCAGCTCGACGCGCGGCTGCATCCGGGCAAGGAGAATTCGAAGCTCGTTTGTCAGCCTACCCTCCTGGTAGCTCGACATAGCTTCCCCCAGCGCCCCACTTGGAGCGGCGTGGCGCGTTCACTCGACGCAGTCCACAGCCGTCCGAAGGGTTGTTCCTCGGCTGATGTTCCAACGTTGAACATACACTTCATTGGAATCCGACACTGTAAAAACAAAAAGCAGTAAGGAAAAGATGATAAAAAAAAGAGAGAGAATAGGCCAAAATAACCCTACGCACCTGTAGGGTCGACAACAGGACGGTAGCCGCCGAACCCATCACCCGATGTTGGTGCAAGATGTCAGTAGTTCAGTGTCAAGTGTCTGTAATCGTGTTAGTTAGATTTATATTTTGTATGTAAGCGAAGTTGCTAACAAGTTCGCTGATATGGGCGAACTTGTTAGACAAGCGAAGTTAGGGACAACTTCGCCTGAACATGCCAGGCGAAGTTGTCGTGTCTATATAAGCTGTTAAGGTTATGGATTAAAAAAAAACTAACGAATTCAGTTCATTATTCAGAGAACGAGTTAGAGAGAGTCTGTATTTGGTGATCTTTGTGTCACGTGTTTACGGTTGCAATATAACGTGTTTGTGTTTATTGTAACGTGTTTAATCGTTTTGTCTTCTACACTCGTAACGTCTTACGTAGGGATTCCGAACCTACGTAGAACGCGATATCTCGTGTAGATCCGGCTGGGAACCTACAATTGGTATCAGAGCTTTTTGCTCGTGATTGTGGTTAGGGATTATCACGCGGGTGTAGAAATCGTTCCGTTCGACTATTCGCGGGACGAGTTTACTGTGTTTTTGTGTCCTACTCACCTCCTGAAATCATAAACAACCCTTTACACCGTTACAAACCTCGCAAAATCCAGAAATCAAACCTGCAAAAACCATCGTGTTCATCAGGCGAAGTTGCCGTCACTGTTAGTAGGGTTTCAGCGAAGATATAAGGTTAAGCGAAGTTATCCACAACTTCGCCTACCTTCTCAAGTTCGCTTATCACAAACGAAGTTACCCACAACTTCGCCTATCTCACAAGTTCGCTTACCTTAAGCGAAGTTATTCACAACTTCGCCAAATCAGGCGAATTTAAGAAAGTGAGCGAAGTTCAGAATCAGCGAAGTTCAGACTTAAGCGAAGTTATCCACAACTTCGCCTACAGTACTGTTAAGAAGAAAATTTTTATTTTTCGGGATTCTTTGTGTTTCGTAAAAGATGACTTCAATAAACATTACGGAACTGGTAAAGATGGAAGTGGAAGCGGGTTCGGCTACTAAGGCCCCAAAGATGCTGAAAGGAACCGACTTCGTGGCATGGAAGGATCGGTTTGAACAATATGCCAAGTACCAAGATGCTAAAATGTGGGTGTGTATACAAGATGGCTACATTCCACCAACTGCTGAATATGAGGGTCGTGATCAGATTAAGAAATACAGCAAGATGGAAGAAGAAGAGAAGAAAATGTATGAGGCCGAAAGCAAAGCTCATGCAGCAATTACAATGGCTCTTCCACAAGAGATTCTGCACACTTTCAGAAAGTACAAAACTGCCAGAGAGCTTTGGGAAGCGCTTGAAAACCGTTTTGAGGGTAATGTGGGAATCCGTGCTTCAAAGATTAAACTACTTAAAACCCAGTTCTCGGTCTTCAAGTATCTGAAGAATGAATCACTTGATGATATCATCACTAGATATTATCATCTGATGACAGAACTTAGCAATTATTCTATTACTTACAAAGAATATGAGATTGTTGAAAAGCTTCTTGATGCTCTCCCACCGAAATGGGAGATGTACACCGTGTTGATGAGAGAAGACAAAGACTTTGCCGACTATGATTTGGAAACGGCAGTAAACAAGCTACGAACTTTTGAACTAAACATGGTTCGAAAAGAGACATCTACTGATCAGATTCAAGATCCAGGAATGTATGGTGCAAAGGTCAACTCAAGTTCAAGTTCGAAGTCTGATTCGTCTGCTTACTACTCAAAGGGAGAGTCGGGCGCTAACTCAACACATGACGGTCATGTATCTCTCAACATGAATGGTGATGTGTGCTTTGTAGCTGGTGGATCTATTGCTTCTAGCCCTCAAACAACCAAGAGTAGTTTTTCCCCAGGTGTTTCAAACAACAACTACTCGAAGATGCACATGAGTGTTAAATCTGCTGAACAGCAGTTTGCTCTCTACGCATCTTTCATTGCTTCGTATGAAAATTACATCAAGGGTAAAATTGTTGATCCAGCAACTTTGGATGAAGATTATGATCAGATCGATGCTGATGATCTGGAAGAGATGGATCTGCAGTGGCAGATGGCGATGATTGTGAGAAGGGTTAAGCGGTTTATGAAGAAGACTGGTAGGAAGTTTGTTGGTGAGAGACCAGGGTTTGACAAGTCGAAGGTTAGGTGTTACAACTGCCAACAGAATGGCCATTTTGCAAAGGAGTGCACAAATGAACGTGTAGAGCGCAGTCAAAATAGGTCTACACAACAGAGTGGGGGTGTCATTGATAATAGAGCCATGATATCCAGACAAAATGGAGAGTACAACTGGAATCTGCATGCTGAAGAAGTGTTCGAACAGGCCAATTTGGCAAACATCGAGACTGCAGATAGTGAGAAAGTGACTGGCGAAAATGAAGCTTACATGGCAGAAGCTCAAAATGAAGCTAACATGGCAGATGTGAAAGACCAGCTCTCCGAGGTAAGTACCAAAATTCATTGTACTAAATGTGAAAATCTGTCTGAACAACTGAAAACTATAAATGATCAGTTTGTTAGTTTGGATGCTGAATTTAAAACGTTAAAAGAAGATCATCATTTCACTAAAGCTAGAGAAAACAGTTATAAAGTAAAAATAAAAGCTAGTGAAAAAGATATTAGAAGTCTGAAAGCAAATTTAGCTGAAAAAATACAAGTTATTGATCTTAGCTATGAAGTCTTAGAAGAGAAAACCAAACTAATAGCTGAAAGGGATAAACAGATAGCTGATCACCAGGTGAAAGTGGTGGAATTGAATAGGAAACTTGAGAAATTTAGAAATTCCTCCGCTATACTTGATCACCTCGTTAGTGATCAAGGTTCCCCAGTTAAAAGGGGAGGAATTGGTTATCATGAAGTTCCACCACCTTACAATCATAATTACACTTATGATCCTAGTAATCAGAAATCTGTCGATGTTGATTTTGGTCAGACAGTTCCGGTTAAGGTTACTATTAAAGAACCAGAAGTTAGTAAAGGCGAAACAAGTAAGCCTGTTTCGAGTGTGAAAATTTTTGTGCCTAGTCCTGTCTCATCTAACTCGGACAAGTCTTCCGAGTCGAGTGAGACAAAACAAGAGGCAGTGTTACCAAAAAGTGGGGAGAAACATAAAACAACTGAAAAGAAATCTCCACTAAACCCGTATGTCCCACCTTATGTGAGACAAACGGGCAGTAATACAGCCTCAACATCTAAAACAACTATGGAAAAGAAAGTTGAACACAGGAGTTGTTTCAGATGTAATCAATTAGGACACCTAATTGCTGATTGCCCTCTGAAGCAGAAATTCAGAGGTGTGAGGCCTTCAAAATCTGAGAAAAGAAACAGTAATCAATATAATAGAAAAAATGAAAACCCATCAAAATTCAGAAATTGGTCTAATTCAGGTTTTCAAAGAAATAGATCTCAGTTTTTTACTGCTAACAACCAAACCATAAGTAATAATTCATTTAATTCACGACGGTTTGGATGGCCTCATAGTCAATCTCCAAGAAGGTATCCGCTCAGGACTTATAGAAATTATTCTGATGCTAACTTTGGACAGCCAAGGTACGGGATGTATCGACCCAAGACCAAGAGGTCTTGGGTCCCCAGATTTTAACCCTCTGCTTTAATCGTGCAGGAACAGTTGAACAGGGCTGCAAACAATCTATGGGTTGTGGATAGCGGCTGTTCCCGGCACATGACGGGTAACAAGAATTTGTTACACGAATGGAAACCTGTTCAAGGAGGAAGAGTGAGTTTCGCAGGAGAGAGCGGTGGAAGGATCACAGGAATTGGGACTGTGACGAATGGAAAGATGACTTTAGAGAAAGTGAACTTTGTTGAAGAATTGAAGCAAAATCTGCTGAGTGTTTCGCAGATCTGTGACAAGGATTACACCATGCATTTTACCAAGAATGAGGCGATTGTGTTGCATCCTGGTTTTAAGATACCCGAGGATTGGATTGTTATGAGGGCTCCAAGAGAGAAGAATACGTATATCATGGACATGAGGTCGACTGAAATGGACACAGAAGAATCGTGTCTTTTGTCAAAAGCGACTGAATCGGAGTCCGAATTATGGCATAGGAGAATGGGGCATATTCATCTTCGGAAGATGAACTACATTGTCAATAATGGGTTGGTGTTGGGTGTTCCCTTGAAGAATTTCAACTTCGAAGACCAATGCTTATCATGCAAGAAGGGAAAACAACACAAGAAATCCCATCACACCAAGAAGATTAATTCTATAGTCAGTTCCCTAGAACTACTTCACATGGATCTCTTCGGTCCAGTGAATGTAAAAAGTCTAGGAGGAACATCTTACTGCTTGGTGATCACTGATGATTTCTCTCGATATTCCTGGGTATATTTCCTGAAGTCAAAGGATGAAACTGTTCAGATGGTAAAGAATTTGATTACCAAGGTTGAGAATATCATGGGAAAAAGGGTTAAGTACATCAGAAGTGACAATGGGACTGAGTTCAAGAACTATGAGATGGAGATCTTCTGCTTACAGAAGGGGATTGAACACCAGTACAGCGCTCCGTATACACCGCAACAAAATGGAGTGGCTGAGAGGAAGAACAGAACTTTAATTGAAGGAGCAGAACCATGCTGGCTGATTCGAAACTTCCCGTTGTGTTCTGGGCTGAAGCAGTTGCAACAGCCTGTTATATCCTTAATAGAGTGTTAACTGTTAAAAGATTAAATTAAACCTGTTATGAACATATGCATGGGAGAAAGCCCAACTTGAGTGGTCTTGAACCATTCGGGTCACCGTGTTCGATATTAAAGACCAATTCTAAATTTGGTGAAGTAGCTGACGAAGGAATCTTAGTCGGATACGTTGTTGGGACTCCCAACAGACGGGTCTTTAATACATCGACCAGCAAGGTTGAGGTGGTGTGTAACACTGATATCACAAGTTACAAATCACCAAAACCAAGCACGGGACCCGCCGCGGTTTTCGACTATGATAGACTTTTTAAATCTTTTAACATGCCTTATTTGGATTTTGCAGAAGTTGAGGAAAGAATTGCTACGAAGATGATATGCGATGAGGAAGACACTTTGGTACAACGACCACAGTATGATGAATGTCAGCCTTCCTCGTCAAATGCTGTCAATACCCCTGCTGCCTCTACTGAAGAGGAATTCATCAATCCGTTTCACTCTCAATATCAATCACCCATTGATGAGCTATCTTCGAACTTGGAAGATAATCTGAATGTCAGTTCGGTTCCGACTACGAGAATTCACAAAAATCATCCTCTGGAAAATGTGATAAGTGATCTGTCCGATGGTGTACAAACAAGACAAAGCTTGAATGAGCACACCTGTGTTTACACAAGCATTAAAGAATCAGGCATAATCAACGAATGCTTGTACACCTGCTTTATCAGCCAGATTGAACCAAAGAACTATCAAATGGCTCTCAAGGACAGCTCGTGGGTTGAAGCCATGCAAGAAGAATTAGCCCAGTTTAAGAAGATGGAGGTATGGAACTTGGTTGCAAAACCAAGAAATGTGCATGCGATTGGCACAAAATGGGTCTTCAAATGCAAGAGAGATGAGAAAGGGATTGTTATCAGGAACAAGGCGAGGCTGGTTGTTAAAGGCTTTAATCAGCAAGAGGGGATTGATTACAATGAGGTGTTTGCTCCTGTGGCAAGATTGGAAGCCATTCGGCTGTTTTTGGCATTTGCTGCTCATAAGGAGATGAAGGTTTTTCAGTTAGATGTGAAGAGTGCGTTCCTAAATGGTAAAGTCGATGAGGTTGTGTACGTTGATCAACCTCCGGGTTTTCCTGACCCTGACTTTCCCGATCACGTGTACAAGCTAAGTAAAGCGCTGTATGGACTACATCGGGCACCTCGAGCCTGGTACTCAACGTTATCCGACTACTTGCTTGAGAATGAGTTTGAAAGAGGTAAGATTGATAGCACATTGTTCTTCAAGAGAAAAGAGAGCGACTTTCTACTGGTGCAAGTCTACGTAACATTATCTTTGTTGCATCAAAGGAAGCCATGTGTCAGGAGTTTGAGGCCGTCATGAAGAAGAGATTTGAAATGAGTGCTATGGGTGAACTAACTTTCTTTTTAGGACTGCAGGTTGATCAGAAGAAAGATGGTATGTTCATTCATCAGACGAAGTATGTCCATGATGTTCTCAAACGTTTCAAGATGGAGGACAGCACTCCATACGATACTCCAGTCTGCGTCAACCACAAATTAGGGGCTGAGTCAGACAACGATGCAGACGTGGACCCAACCCAATATCGGGCTATAATAGGTTCTTTAATGTACTTAACTGCTTCTAGGCCTGATATAATGTTTGCTGTTTGTCTTTGTGCTCGCTTTCAGGCAAACCCAAAGGAATCTCACTTGAAGGGTGCGAAGAGAATATTGAGGTATCTCAAAGGCAAACCTAAGCTGGGGTTGTGGTACACAAAAGGAGGAGACTTGGATTTGGTCGCCTACACAGATTCTGATTATGGAGGGTGCAATCAGAGTCGGAAGTCTACAACTGGTGGATGTATGTTTCTTGGTGGCAGACTAGTGTCCTGGCAATGCAAGAAGCAGACCTCAGTCGCAATTTCAACCTATGAAGCAGAATACATGGCAGCATCCAACTGCTGCTCCCAGGTTCTTTGGATTCAACAACAGTTGCGCGATTATGGTCTGAATTTTACTCTTACTCCTATTTGCATTGATAACACTGCTGCTATCTCAGTAACTAACAATCCCGTTAAGCACAGTAAAACTAAACACATTGACATACGTCATCATTTTATACGGGATTGTGCTGAGAAGAAACTGATTGAGCTTGAAAAGGTTGATACGCTAGATAATTTCGCTGACTTGTTTACGAAAGCGTTTGACAAAACTAGATTTCAAAACCTTGTTGAGCTGAATGGGATGATCAATCCCGAGTAACCATGCTTTATGTTTTTGTTTTTTTTAAAAAGAAAAAAAAAACGTCACTATCGCTTAGAATTATGTCGGCTGCCTCAGTTTGAAGGACATATCTTCGGATATGTTTGGTCCTCATTTCTACTTGTTGAATATAAGGATAGCCATTAACCAGATGACTGAAAGTGACCGGGGCGGTTTATGATGTGTTTTTATTCTTTCGCTGAAAATTAGTCCATCATACTTAGTTAGAAGAACACATACTTGTATGTGGTCGGTCCAGCTGATCCATTGGATCTTCGGGATAGCCGTTTACCTGAAAACTTCAATTTGATCGGGGCGATTGAAGTTAAAAATTTTTCCGGGAGATGAAATTATTTTTCAAGTCTACTACTTCGTAAGAAGTACCTTTGCTATGTTTAACAGAAAATTGATCCAACCTTGGAAAGTGATAGATATACTGATTCTGTGTTCTTAACTAGTGAAGTTATTAGGCCTAAAAGACTTTAGAACATTCATTGTATGTCATGGTAGCTTTTTATGGTGCGTAAAAGTAGAAGTGATACTAACTAAATCTACTCGATGTTACGTGGAAACTCCTTAAGAGTTTTGCATGTCTTCATATATATCTTTCCGTATGATAGGCAGAAAAGCTATTACCCAGTCATACACGAGCCCGTGAGTGTTCTGATTCCCGTGATTATAGCGTGTCAAGACACTTCAGTGATCCAGATTCGGGACTAGCAGTTGTTTACCACTTTGAAGTTTAAAAAAAAATGTGAGTTATTGAGACATTCTAGAGTACTTACTAGTTAATCAAGATGCAACAAAGAGTACGGGAAGAAGAGACTAGAGATCGAAGAGTACTTATTAGTTAATCAGACACTACGGGTCGAGGTCAACTCGGGGTGACTTGGGGAAAGCCAAATACGCTTTGAGAATAGATAGGAGGCATCATAATCTCTGAGTTGTTGCCCACTTAAGTTTTGAGCTTAATTGAACCTAACCCGTATCACAGAAACAATGAAAACCATTCTAAGTCATTTACCTGCTTACAACCTGTTTCTTTATGTCATAATACAGCTAAACACGGATCTGTGTGACAGTCACGTAATAAGTATGATTCCTGTTCGGATATTTTCTAAAACATGGAAGTCCCTGTCGAGACTGAAATTTGATCCCGTGTACTTTAATTTTTCAAATTTTCGTTACTTTTGTAGTTGTTTGATTTTATACCTGGTTACTTGGTCTTGATCGTATCATTTATCTCTTTAAAGGATGTTTTTAAACTTAATTGCAAATTGTTCAAAGTATGGGGTTGTTTTGAAAAATTTTAATATCAGCGAAATTGTGTATAACTTCGCCTGCAATAGGCGAAGTTATCCATAACTTCGCCGGTACATCTGTGATCCTATATAAAGAAGTTTTTAGGTCAAACCTGTTCATTATTTCAAAACCTCAGCGAACTTATTCTTTCCTGTCAACCGGCGAACTTATCGTATTATCGTTCGATTCAATCTGTGTTCATTCTTTCTCGATTTCATTGTCGATTAAAGGTCTGTAGGGTTTATAGTTTCATATAATCATTGTTTTTGAGGTTAATCATCGGTCGTTTCGACTCGATTATCGACCTCGTCTTTCGAACCTTAACACCCGATTTTCAAACTTACTTTCACGTGATAGTAAACATATTAATCGTCCAAATCGACTTAAAAACTTGTGTTAACTGGCCGAAATCTTCAAAATTGTCCAAATCGATTCGATTGAACAGCCTTAACTGTCGCCGTTTCATATTCGGCGAAGTTATAGTTTAGGTGAAGTTATCCGTAACTTCGCCTGAGGTTTAACTTCGCCTGATAATAGTTTTTGAAACAGTTTATGAGGCGATGTTGTGGTTAGGCGAAGTTCTCATTAACTTCGCCTGGACCTTTTAACTTGACAGTTAACAGACGAAGTTCAAGTTGAAGCGAAGTTGTTTCCCAACTTCGCCCCACCTTTAACTTCGCCTGTACAGAATAAATCACAACTTCGCTCATGGTAACAGGCGAACTTGTGATTTGCTTTGACGTTTATATAACTTAGCATGTTTGTTGCAGATATGGCTGCTGTAGCTGGAGCAGGTGGTGCAGGCGGTGATGACGGAGGTGATAACCAAAGACAGTTCTTTCCGGGTCACAACATGTATATAACATTAGACCCGGAGGCGAGCGGAGTTGATGATTTCCGCGAAATCATCACGTTTCTGTTACGCTCGCGTATATTCCACGCGATCACTACAACACTGCCGATATCCTTGCCCAACATTGAGGATTTTTGGCAGACCATGGAATATGACTGTAGAGTCGAGCCCCCGGTGATGCGCGCAACAGTCAACAATCAGATTGTTCAGTTCTCTTCTGAACAAATCCGGGCAGCTTTACGGTTTGGAAATGAGACAAGGGATGACCCAACAGAGTTTGCGGCTCCTTTCCGTGATGGAGCGTTTTTGAGGATGGGATACTCTGGTCCCTTGGGGGATACGCAGAGAAGGAAAGGTTTTTGCTTGACCAGTGGCGCTTTCTCATGCATGTCATGATAGTATGCATGTCAGGGAGAAAGGCTGGAACTGATGGCATGGGCACGACCATGCAGTCGGCGATGACTGCTCTGACTTACAACAAGCGATACAGCTTTAGTCAGATGGTCTTCTATGAGATTGATCGTCAGAGAAGGGCGATGGCGCGTGAGAGATTCATCATGTATCCAAGATTCCTACAAATGATCTTGAATCATGTTGCTCCAACGCTACCTCAGCGCCGTCCGATCAGATACGTTGAAAGTGTGAATAAACGGATCTTCGCCCAATGTAGATCTTCGAGTGCGAGGAGCAAACCTGAGCTCCGTTCTCGCCATACTCCACTGTTTGGGTACTTAATCAACCCAGAGTATGTGCCTGCTCGTGGGGACGAGTTTCGGGAACCGGCACCACAACAGGCAGGAGCACCTCAAGTTATACCTGCTGCACCTGTTGTGTCACCGGAGGAAAACGTGGACCTTGATGCTGAGTTTGGAGGTTAAGGCTACTTTGATATGGAACGGGTGGACCCTGGAGAGTATGTGCAAGTCTCGGTTGAGAGGGTGTCGACTGTGAATGTACTAGGACAGCTGCTACGGTGGTTGGTTCTGATGAGGCAAGAAGAATTATGGTAACTCGAGAAAGACTACATGGGAAGAGAAAGAGAACTGATGATGACAGCGAGTCAGACTATGAGGAAGAGGTACAACAGTTAATACGCAGATCAAGAAGGGAATGGATAGGTGCAGGTTCTGGAGCTGGTGAGGCTCGAGGGTGGTACGTTTCACCCCACCCGCACTATCCAGTATGACAATGGTTCCCTCAACATTACAGGTTACAAAGCCAAGCGCTACGGATGTTCCCGTGGTGGCTACTTCATCTACATTTGGCCTCCCACCCACTACTTTCCAACTATCGGCTCCTGAGATTGTCCCGTTGCCGCCTCCAACTCTTACTCCAACGGAGGTCGTGGCACGCTTTATTGAGTCGACTGTTGTGGCCACTGCAGGGTTATCGGTGACAATACCACCTGCGGTTATGTCTATTTCTACTTCTGAGGTCCCGGTGACATCGGAAATCCCTCCTCAGTACACTCAAGATATATCACATATGAGGTTCGATTTCAATGCAACCTTATCAGACTCTGAACGAATAGCATCACTTGAACGGGTCGTGGCAGAACAATCAAGGATAAATCTTATCCAGACCCAGGCTATTCAACGCCTAGTTGCAGAGAATCAGATGCAGTCGTCCCTGCTGGTAGAACATGGAAAAATCATAGATGCTCTGAAGGAGTTCTTGGCATCTCAGGGGGAGACGAGCTGTAAAGGCGATGAGTTGAGGACCAAGAGACGAAATGATAGAGACGATGATCCCAATGCGTCGAAAGATGCAGGTGGTGAGTTTCCAAGAACTGATTAAGCTCTTGGAACTTCCACAACTCAGGGGGAGTCGACAACTGCAGCTGGTGATGATGATGTGGTGGTAGTGGACGTAGAGGAGATGGATGATGAGTTGGTTGGTGATGATGATGTACTACCGAGTGATGAGATAGAGAAGATTGGTGAAGAGATAGTTATTGATAATGAGATTGAAGAGGGAGAGATAGTAGAGGAGAATGTGGAGCATGAGATACCAGAAGTAGATAAGGCAGATATGAATCAACAGATTGGAAGTGATGAGACGGAATGGGAAGAGCAGCCTAGATGGAAAGAAGGCTACGCTCAGTGGTTCGTCAAAACGAAGAAACCGGCGGTCCCTACTATGTTTAAGAAGACTTACAACATTAGAGGCTATGCTGAATCGAGAAAAGGGATTATTTGCTGGATATACGATGAGCAGTTGAGGCTCTTTGTTATTAAGAGGTATGATGGTGTTCAGTACTTCAAAAGACTTTTAAGATCGTTGAATACAATGCCAGAATGTGAAGTGAAAGACTTAGCCAGATTGGGATTGATAAACCGAAGTGATGATAATATGGCTAGAGTTATTGGGAAGATTGTTTGGAAGGAAAGTATAAAAGAGAAGAAGTTTGAGCTGTTGAAACCACAAAAGGGAAAACTTATCGAAGACAAAGATCGTGGATTGAGAGCAGATGGTAAACCTTGGATGATTATGAAGTATAAGCCGATCTGGTGCCTTAAAGAAGTGCCGATGAAACAGATGCCCAAGGATGTGCTCAAAGATCTAAAGTGGTGGTATGTTGATTGTGAAACAGCTGAAGCAGTGATGGAAGACGAAGATGAACAAGAGCTGCTAAGAGTTTATGATCCGATGCATCTAGTGAACTTGTCGCAAGCTGATCTGCAGGTGCTGAATGAGAAGAAAATCTTTTATATTCCTGCTTGGAAAGACGAAGCGAAGAAATATCAAAGAATTGTATCAGTTTGTGTACGCGAAGGAGTTCATGCTTGAAGATGAAGATGCAAGGTCGTTGAAGATTACAAGACACGTGTTTGAAGATAAAGAGTTGAAGCTACTGCCAAGGGGGAGTCTGTTGGTGCAAGATGTCAGTAGTTCAGTGTCAAGTGTCTGTAATCGTGTTAGTTAGATTTATGTTTTGTATGTAAGCGAAGTTGCTAACAAGTTCGCTGATATGGGCGAACTTGTTAAACAAGCGAAGTTAGGGACAACTTCGCCTGAACATGCCAGGCGAAGTTGTCGTGTCTATATAAGCTGTTTAGGTTACGGATTAAAAAAAACTAACGAATTCAGTTCATTACTCAGAAAACGAGTTAGAGAGAGTCTGTATTTGGTGATCTTTGTGTCACGTGTTTACGGTTACAATATAACGTGTTTGTGTTTATTGTAACGTGTTTAATCGTTTTGTCTTCTACGCTCGTAACGTCTTACGTAGGGATTCCGCACCTACGTAGAACGCGATATCTCGTGTAGATCCGGCTGGGAACCTACACCCGAACCTAACGGATATCCATCCAAGAGGTCAGGCAGATGGGAAGGAGGCAGAGATTGGCTAGAAGCCCCAAACATACCTGCTGAACCGGCCGGGGGCGAGGTAGTCGCCGGCGCCGGAGGCACGGTCGAAGCCGCTGCGGTAGAGACCATCGGGGGTGAACTCACTGGAGGTGAACTCACAACCGTGGCCGCCGCTGCGGAAGAACCCGCAGAAAATATCACCGCCGGCTCAGTGAAGGATTCCGTGAAGATCGCACTGACAGCCGGCGGGGATGATGTTACAGTTGGAACAGTTGCCTCAACGGGATGAGCAACTGAACCAACACTTGAAACAGGCGCAGCCGCCTGGGTCATCGCCTCGGGTAGGTTGACCAAACCTACCGTCATGGGTCCAGAGGTGCTCCTCCCCGCACCACTTTGGAATGCAGTTGCATCCACGCCTGCATGAAGATAAGATAGTTAAATATAATGGCGGAAGGATATGCAGTTAAAGTTAAAGTTTACACTTACGAGTCCTCTTGAGCTTGAAGGTGCGAATAGGCGGGGACGAACCCGATGGAGCCGGCCTCTTCACGCCGGTCACCGTCGTACTAGGCTGCCCGGAGGTGACAGCTGTCTCAACCTCCGGAACAGTGGTCTCATCACCACCAGGGTTCCCCGCCACCTCTTCACTCTCGGTCTCTGACTCTGACCGATTCCCCTGATCGACAGTGGAGGCAACCTTCGCCTTACCCTTCCCGCCAACAGCCTTCTTCTTCCGCGTGAAGAAAGGACCATCTGCAGATTCCTCATCAGAAGATGATAAAATTAGAGGAATTCCAGCAGAGGTTTGAGCATTGACAGGGCGAGGGTTAAATAACTCCTTACCTGGCCGCGTGGCGCTCATGATCGGGTGGCCCGGCGGGTAGACCTCCACAAACCGATCCGCCGTTTGCTCCAAGATGGGAAACTCGTTCTCATCAAGAGCACGGGTACCCATCCGAGCGGGACCACCAGCTTCCCGCGGATGCAGGAGCGATTGTAGGTCGTTTCCCTCTGAAAACAAAAGAAAAACTGTTAGAAGAAAACTTTAAGTCAGCAAAGAAGATGAAGCATACCGTAAGGGATAGAGTTCAAACCGTATTCAAGGACGATGGGAACCTGTGGCGCCTCCGCCCCAGCATCCTTCCACACCCGGCTCGTACCGAGCATCACCAACCCGGACTCCGCAAAGCGGTAAACCGGAGACTGGACCCGGGAAATCTTGGAGAACCATTCCGCCTCCTGGTAGTTGGAGGCGTGAAGGTTCGGGAGAGCTCTCCCGTTCTTGAACGTCATCGCTATGGGGACGACGCGAGCGGAGATGTAAAAGAACTCCCGCTTCCAAGACCGAAGACTGCGCTCGGTAGCGCAGATCTTTAAACCTTTGATCCAAGTGACCAAGGTATACCACCCCTGGATGCACCTCCAGGAATAGAAGGTCATCAGGCGGTCAACATGGGGCTCCACGCCCAGAATGAGGCACACCCATTCAAAATGGCGAATCTTGGCGATCGCCATTGGGTGTACCTCCGTCAGATGTACACCGTGTCTCTCCAAAACACGGTACACAAACTTCGTCAATGGGAACCTGAGATTCCCATAAACGAAGAATGCGGCATACACCCCTATCTTGCCCTTGGGGGTATCGTACACCGTCTGATGAGGCTTAGGAAACTCAGGCTCGAAAGGCTCGAGCATGAACTTCCTAACAATGTACTGGTACAGGTCGACGGTAAGAGCACACTGGCACCCACGCGCCTGAAAAAGCGTCTGGAATGACCATATACTGTCACGTCGCCATAACTTCCTGCACGTCCTGACACTGTCAGAAGAAACCGTCGGACGACGTTTCAACAGTTTGGACTGTTCTTATCCTTTTCACCAACTTTTCGAATTTCAAAAAGATTCAAAAAGATTCAAAAGTAAGCGGGCCTATACCCCTTACCTTGGCAACCAAGTAACTATAAGACAGGTGCGAGTACAGTGTTAAGGCAAAACCCTTCACATACTTAGCACCTGCAGGGAATTGAAGCCAAAAATACCTCGGCAACCAAGTAACTATAAGACGGGTGCGGGTACAGTGTCAAGGCAAAACCCTTCACATACTTAGCACCCGCAGGGAATTGAAGCCAGGAATACCTTGGAAGTAAAGTAACTATAAGACGAGTGCGGGTATAGTGTCAAGGCGAAACCCTTCACATACTTAGCACTCCGCAGGGAATTGAAACCAAGAAGGATCTTCTGGGCCGTGCTTGCGGAAACGGGAATAACATCCCCGCATAGCGGGAACGTCGAGAACTAGATTGTTTGAAGCTCCAAGATGGAATTGGTTGTTTAAACATAATTGATCACTATGTTCAAAACTACCAAAACCTCATGGAGAATCTACACAAGTGGAACTCAACGCTCCTGACTTGCGAGGAGGTTACAGACCTACCCGCATCATACCCAAAGATCAAGCAGAAAAGTCGGGAATTTCTGCACGTGACATTAGGACTTCCGCGGGAAGAATCCCCATGGAAAACCTTAAAACTAAACCCTTTTCAAAACCCTTTGCTTAAGTCCAAAAGTTCACCTCACTTATTAACAATTCATGAGAAGAACATTGGACTGGGGGGACTTGAAGAGGTAGGTCCCAGCAGAGCCCAGTTGGACCCGCAAGACTCACCTCAAGGAGGGACGTCTGCGCAGTTGAACCCGCAAGACTCACCTTCAACAGGGACGTCTGCGCAAAGGCTAAACTCGCAAAACTCACCTTGAAGAGAGACGTATGCGCAGAAACCAACTGGATCCGCAGGACCCACCATGCTCAGAGACGTGACGTCCTTACGCGCAGTACGCAAGCTGTTCCCGCAGGAAAAGCCTCCCAATGGTCGACGTACTCCGCCTGTTCCCGCAGCAACGGATACTAGCCATCAGGGAAGGCTACCCGCGCAGCAAGGCTACACGCACAAGACACTTAACTCTTAAATAATTCAGTAATGTCACCTGAAGAAGGAGTGAGCAAGCCGGGAATACTCCCGCCCAAAGCCGGGAAAACTCCCGCCCAAATGAGCCAGTCCGTACGCTACTGGAGGATCTTTTGTACTGTACCTGACGAGGTATGGACAAAAGATCTGACCAAAGCTGCGACAGCTCACTGACAACAGTACAACGAGCAGCATGCTCTATTACTTAATGTCACTATCAGCCGCTGCCTACTCACCAACCTGTCGTAGCACGTGCATAGCCTGCAGTTGGTGGAAAAGGAATAGTACACAGCCGGCCTGGTCACTATCAGCCGCTGCCTACCCACCAACCACTAGCATGGCATGTGCGTAGCCCACAGTTGGCAGAACAGGAATACTATTCAGCCGGCTGTACCTTCTTGGAAACCTACCTTCGGCTATAAATACTCCAACACCTTGGAATGGTATGGACATTATCTGATATCTCCATATATTATCTTATCTTCTCTAGCAATCTCTTAATATACACTTATATTCAAGAGCAATCTAGTCTGATTCTCACGCCGGAGGGTGGTCACAAGGAGGTACCCCCCCCCCCTTCTCAGTGACGAGCTCACGGTGTCTGTTTTGCAGGTCATCAGAAGAACCATCTTTGCCGGACCTAACCCCTCGTGGGAAACATCTATTTAACCCCCAGATTATCCGTAATCTGCCCGGGGTCAATTAGTGTTTCTTCATGCCCTACCTTATTTCCTGGGATATATTCACGTAAATTCCAACCTTCGTTCTCCCAAATACTAACCTTTCACACACAATCTCCTCCATCGATCTCCAAGCCTAGAGAACAAGAACAATAACTAATTAAGGTATCAACAAAACTCTTTGTTTATTCATTTGATTCTCCAACTCAGATCATTAAACCTAATAACACATGCTATTAAGATTGATCATCAAAAACGTCCAAAAAGGTGTTCAAGGAGTCTAGGGGCAGCAAAGCATCATATCATCACCATCAAAATTTAAAACAACAAAGCTTGTCTTGGTATGAGATCTTAAACTTTGTTTCTCGTTTCCAGATCTTGTACACAAACCTAAAAGCTAAAACCCTTAAATAATAACTATTAGTTTGTTAAAACATGAACCTAAACTGAATTGGTCATGTGCATGATAATAGGAACCGAAAGATCCATTAAAACTCGTTTAAACACGCAAACTGTTGAGAACAATTTGCAAACAGATTCGAAACCTAAGTTTCATGGTAAACTCTCTCTTTTTTGTTTTTCTGATGCACTTAATTAAATGTTTCTAGTTTAGGGTTTAGTCTAAATGGCTTCGGGTCAGTTTTGAGTCACACAACAAGATTCAAGCCGGGTTGACTCGTTTATTTTTATAACTTTTTTTTAAATGTGCTTTATGTCTAAATTCAAAGGAGGAAAGAGCATAAGGCCATAGTTTTAACGTAGTTGTTTTACATATGTATGTATCGATCAATATGCAAAATATCAGGTTAAAAGGTCGTGTTGTGTTTGGTTAATATGTCTACCATGACAGGGTTCATGTCAAATTTTAAAGTTTGTGGGGGGTTCAACCCCAACTGGCCTGCATGCAAACATGCCTTTAACATTTGTCTTCCTAGTTTGTCAATTCGTGTTTACTCTTTGTTTGTGACACATATATATGTGTATGTGTATATGATATGTATGCATATGTGACATGTATGTGTATTATGTTAATTAATGTAACTTGTTATTCCATTTTGTGGTTGTGTTAAATAATTTAGTAATAAATTTGTACAGACACTTGAAATGCTAGAGAAGAAAGAAAATGTACTTAGGAAAAAAGCGACTGCCGAGGTTGAAAAGGCCAAGGAATTCACTAAAGCACATAATAAACGCGGTATATATAATACAATTATTCAGCTACAATACAATGTTTAAATCATTTGAATTTGTTAACTATACTGATATAAAATATGGGTACTCATTTATTCAGCCGCAATACAATGTTTAAAGCGGAAAAGACTTTATGAACAGCAAATTGAACAGCTTGGCAATTTTCAATTGCGCGTATTCATGATCAGGTGTGTTTAAAATAAAAATTGTTAGTTATATGCTTTATTTAGACAAACTTTAATCTTACTAATCTATGTATATGTGTCCAAGATGATAACGCTTGAAGGTGCAAAAGCCACCACAGAGACGGTGGATGCCTTGAGAGCTGGAGCTAAAACAATGAAGGAAATGCAAAAGGCGGTGTAAGTTTTTAGTTTTGTTGTTAACTTGATATTTATATAAGTATTTTACGAGTTTAATATGTCATTGAGATACAGGAATATTGATGATGTGGACAAGACAATGGATGAGATAAATGAGCAAACGGAGAACATAAAACAGATTCAAGAAGCATTATCTGCACCTATTGGCGCAGCGGCTGATTTTGATGAGGCATGAATTTTTTAAATTTATTTTAATTAATAAAATCTGATGAGCTGAGGTGGAATTTATTAATTGTGAAAGTGTGAAAATGCAGGATGAGTTGGAGGCTGAACTTGAAGAGTTAGAAGGAGCTGAGCTGGAAGAACAGCTTCTGCAGCCTGCTACAACTGCACCGGTGCATGTGTCAGCTTTCAAACAACAAAGACGTCCAGATGACGAAGATGATGAAGATGAGCTGGCTGCATTGCAGGCTGACATGGCACTTTAAAGGTCGGTTTCTCGTTTTAAATCAACTTTTTTTCCTTTCATTTCGTGGAAGATGACGAAGATGATGAGATGATCAACTTTTTTTTCCTTTCATTTGTGATGCTATTTTCTTTGTCGACAAATATAGTCAATGTCATAACTTATACATTAATATATAATTTTTTGATACATCATGAGAATAAAAGTAGTTTTTCTTCTTATTGTTTAAAACTGATGATGTTTGTTGTCCACTGCAGCTTCAACTCCCACTTGGAAGAAATTGTAAAGACTGGATTCCAAAAACTGTCGGTGTCATAAATCATTCATATCAACACGTATTGTTTGTGTGATAACATTATTTTCGAAGTTTATCTTATTTGGAACGGAAAATAATACTTTTCCCAGTTTATCGGGTTACTAAATTCTGTCATATTTTTGGTAGTTCTTTATACACTTCTCCCATCTCTTATTACCCTATCAATCCTTCCGTTACCAAGTATTTTAGGTCCATCGATTCTTTATGTTGCATTTCCATATTCGGCATTTATCTTTGTATCTATCTTCAGGTATACCCTTCCTTACAATTAACTTATTCAAAGAAAATTATTATGTAGTCTGGATGTTGTTGTAACATAGGGTTATCATTGAGAATTTTGTTACCACGATGAACGCAGATTAGGAAGATTAATGAATTGTGTAGATTAATTACAAAATGTGCATCGCGTGTTAGTGTAGTCAAGCTATCACATATTGTGATGCCAGTTTTGATAATTAAAAAGCAGATTTAGGTCTCAGTCGAGATCGTCGTTGTTTCTCAATTAACACAACAAATTGAACTGGAGTTGGCTATAAGCATACCCTTGTATGCTGAACATACCCTAGTGAGTAAAGTAGGCAGTGTGACTAATTTAGTATTTGAAGAGGTTAAATCAAGTAACAATAATAGGATGGCATATATGTTTAGCACAACTCATTAGCTCCATACTTAGAATAAGAGCCCACGCTTTGCGATGATGCATTTATTACCTGGTATAGTTGAATAAGTTAAACCAGATTTCAAATCAGGTCGTATAAACTTTATTCGAATTCAGTTGTTAATATCATGTAAATGATAAATGCATCTGAAATACATTACAAAACATACGCAAATCAAGAATAAGGGTATCTCTATTCTTACTTCAAGATATGCATGATTAACTTATGAACTTCGAGAATAGCTAAAGTAACTGAAAACACATACAAAACAGTTTATAAAACAAGGTCCTATCATCTACACCCTGGCATGTGTTGCACAAGCAATCGAATGAAAATAACCAGCAACTGCTGCTGCTAAAAATTGTGCAGCTAAGCAGGAAGACCTCTGAGTGTAATAAGATTATCATTAGCCTTTTGTTCTATTTCTGGTCGATCTTGACCAACAGTTTCCATGTTTGACCTGTTGTTTTCTTCTGTTTTGGTACCGGCTTCACTAGTAATTAATGATCGGTTATATCCATCAGAAAGGAGTGGACCTTATGGAACTCCAGCTGGTGCTGACGGGCCGGGTTGACCATAATCATTTTTGTTTTTCTTTCCCGTTTTGACTCAACTAAGAACCATCAACTTCTTTCAGGTCATATTTTTCATCATCATTGTTTGCATTCTTTGAGTTATAAGATTGGGGATTTTCAAGTTCGGGATTTTCGGTTTCAAATTCGGGGTATCTGGTTCGGATTTTTCAGGCTCGTGTTTGTTGGCAACTTCTGTTTCTTCTTGCTTTTCATTTTCTTTATCAAGTTTTCCAATGGTACAAGGTGCAGCTAAGACAACTTCTATGTAAGAAAAGTGTTTTCCTACTTCAACGCTTATCGAATTAAAACATGAGAACACTTTAAGGCTTGATCATGTGATGTGGGGCTAAACGTATTTGACTTCGGATTAGGGTTTTGACTCAGGATTGGTCGGTTTTGGACCGAAGCTTTGACCTTTAACAAACATCTTTGCAGCAACAGGTGGCCGTCTGGTGGAAGTAACAGATTTGACTTTAATAGGCTCTCTTTTATAATCTTCTTTCTCCATCTTAAGGATGTGCTAAACTTCAAGTGTAACACCTTTTATATTCAGCTTCAACATTCTCACGCTAACAACAATTTAAAAGATTCAACAACATTTGTACCGCTAGAATGTTAATAGTGAAGACCAAAGTACAATATATATTATTCATTTATTTGTTAAACATGGCACTCAGTATTAACAATACTGCAATAAGGAATGCAGAAGCAGAACTTTAAGCGGGTTTCACATGTACTTCCTTATCATCTATGCAAAGCAATTTTATACACCTGAAGGTTAAATAATTGAAACAAAGACACAAAGCTATATAAAAACTGTTATTTTTTTTATCTGAATAAACGTTTTAAGTATAAACATGAGCATAACCAGCCACTAACCATTATTAAATGTGACCACACAAGTAATCATATTATGGCTTTGGGTTTACTAAGGGTTTTGTCTTGGCTTCTGATATGTCCTCAATCCCACCTCCATCATAGACCCACGTTTTATTTAGCTTGCATGTATGTTTTGTTAATTGCATTTAGTACCCACTTTAGTAGTTATTTATTAATGCATGTAGTGGGTAGTTAATTACAATTCCACTATGCCATGTTTCCTTTTATTGTTGCATTGTGAGCATATATAAGGCCTCTTTGTTATATTAAATGTAAGAAGAATATTAAGAAGAAAATTGTCTAGTTCCTTATCTTATTTTTTGGAGTCTAACCCGCTCAAAGGGTCTATCACTTGGGGGATTAGCCATCTCGAATCGGCTTCTATCAATGATGCTTTCATTCCCGAACCAAATTCCTCCACCTACTTCAAGGCCTCACCGTACTCCGCTTAAAGAAACCATAGTCGCCTTTGCCAATGCCGTCTCCGAACAAGCGGTTGCGATGAAGGAGTACTCTTCCGCCTTGGATACCTTCGTCACCGCCTTTGCCGATGCCCAAGCCGCTCAACTTGAGCAAACCAACCTCTTATTGTCATTCGCCAAATCACTCCTCAATACCCTTGCTAAGCCGGAACCTTCACTTGAATCGTTTACACCACCACAACAAGCACTGCCGCCTTCAAAGCTGGAAATACAAACCACCCCAAAAAAGCACCACAAACAAGCAACACCACTCAAAACCTTAGAACCAAAAGCCTTACCCTACGTATTCTCTCATAGCAACCATAAACAGCCCTCAAAACCAAACTTGAGCATACCAATACTCACCATCACAAACACCCACACATCGTCCAAGTTTCAGCATACAATAAAGAGAAACCAAAGGAAACCGGAACACGTGAATGGCAACCCGTTAACGTTGCCCCGTATGTGGTTGTCCGACTCGAATGGCAACCACCGTGGCGCCCCATTTACACTAAACATAGCGCTACCGAAAGACGCAAGTGGCGGCTGCCATGGATCGAGGATTCCGTCCTTGAGGACAAGGACGTTTTTAGAGCGGGAGTATTGATATGTCCTCAATCCCACCTCCATCATAGACCCACGTTTTATTTAGCTTGCATGCATGTTTTGTTAATTGCATTTAGTACCCACTTTAGTAGTTATTTATTAATGTATGTAGTGGGTAGTTAATTACAATTCCACTATGCCATGTTTCCTTTTATTGTTGCATTGTGAGCATATATAAGGCCTCTTTGTTATATTAAATGTAAGAAGAATATTAAGAAGAAAAATGTCTAGTTTCTTATATTATTTCTTTGGAGTCTAACCCGCTCAAAGGGTCTATCACTTGAGAGATTAGCCATCTCGAATCGCTTCTATCAGCTTCCGATGAAACCCGATAGCGCGTTTAACTTAATGGATCGTGCTCATGCCAACCCAACAGGTTCACGGGTTGACCCTGGTAACATTTGACCTTTGAATCACCTCATATATGTCCCTGTTTTACTAAGAAAAAAAATTAGTAAATGACAAGAAAAAATATAGATAAAACTAAAATAAAACCATCAAAAACAGCATTAAAGTTAAAAACACCTAAATTTATACTCAATAAATATCAAGCTAAAAGTTAATCCTAATTCTTAATTTATTTAAGGTAAAAATAATCAAATGTGAGCAATAATCACATAAAAGCATAAAATCTCAACCAGATGAATAAAGATAACTTATGTACCTCGTGTGGTGCTTCAATGTCTCAGTCCAAACAGGGCTCCTTCAAGAAGCGTTCTGCCTCACAGTGCACCCTGAGATTTGGCTATTATATCAAATTCATTTACATCGCGCTTGATGCAACCATGTACGATGTTACATGGTGTTTTATACTTGTTTTGTACATGCAACACCTATTACATGCATACAAATCTAGTCCTAAGCATCCATAATTAGACATAAAAGTCTGGTATCGGTTATCTTGTACAAAAGCAACTAGTAAATGGTCAACATGCACAGATAAAATGAGTACCTATTCTCTTTCTTGTAATCCCAAGCTCTGTGCATAGGCTTTCCAAATCCCGACCTATCATGATCCAACTGACTTTAGTGGTGGATCCAAGAAATTTTCTTACAGGGGTCGGAAATTTTGTGAGTCGGTTGTCTATAGTTAAATATTAATTTTTTTGGTACCTTTGGGTCAGATCAGATCGAGTCGGGTCACATAAAGAAAAAAATAAAAAAAAGATTAAATTATAAATACAAAACATAATTACAATAATCACGAGGCGTATAGAGGCAACAAGGCCTCGAGCCGATGCGCCAAAATGCACCAATTTATGTATGCCATAAAATATGAATAATTTCATATATTTTTTATATATAAAAAGAATGACGAAGCCAGAAACTTTTAACTTGATTAATATGTGTGTATATGTGTAATATTTATATAAAATAAAAGGATAAAATAACAAAATAAACTAAATGACAGTTAGTTTTTTTAAAGACAAATAAAAACAACATGTATGACTCATGATACTAAATTACTTAAATTACTTGAGGGTTATTTAAATTATTAATGTTCTATAGAAAAAAACAAAAAGTAAATGTGGGAATTATGCATTCAGGTACTAAAGGCCACATCTCACTGCAACTCCTTATCGAAAATTTTTCCTGTAACATTTCTTCTTTTTACATTCTTTTTTTTTTCTCATTCATTTCACAGTATTTCACAGGTGTCGGTGTCAAAATTTTACAGGAGTCGATCGGGATTTTCTCATACATGTAACACTAATAAATTTTTTTTACAGGGGCCAGCCGACCCCGTGGTGAAGCCGTAGGTCCGCCAATGACTGACTTACCAATAACCTGCCATATATACAACAAAAATAGAAAAGGTAACATTTCAATAAACGTTTGTAGCATAAGTATTGTATAATAAAAAAATCACGTAACAGGATTAACAACAAAGCATTTATTCGCGAAATCTGAAACAACATATCACCACCTTTTGGTTGGCGTTTCCTTAATAATAAGGTTATATAGTTGCTGAACGTGTTAGCCGACACAAATTAACTATTACCCCTCTTAGATATAATTCAAAAGGCTTGATTGCAGTTTTTATTCTTGTGATGGAACCCAAAACACAACTTTCAATCATTTGGTGGTTTTTTTTTGCAATTATTGTCCCAGTGGTGGTCTTTTTTTTGCAATTAGGTCCTCCATCAAGTGAAGCCGTTAAAAAAATGCGCAGTTACTAAAGTACCCCTGTTCACTGAAATTAAAACCTACCCACGTCATCATTTGTTGGCCTTTACCTCAAAATATTGTTCGTCTTCTTCTTCTTCGATGACTCAATCATCTTCTTCGTCGTCCCAATCTTACTCCAGGTATGACGTGTTGGATGTCATCTGCTCATGTGGTGATGCTACATGCTATCGATTTTCGAAGACTGAAGCTAACTCATGTCGTTGGTTCTTCTATTGTGTAAGTGTTGCAATAAACAAAAATTGGTGGAATAATTATTGTTAAGGATGCAATTTAGTTCGATTTGGTTATTTTTGTCAATTAGATTAATTTGTTTATGTCACACCCCGACCAAAGGCGGCGGAACATGCCGGGGTGCAACGAATTGCCTAAGAACACAAGACACTATTAAAGTGACAATATTTAATCAACTTATTTAAATTTATAAAATCATAAAGAGTCACATAACTTGTTCATATAATAATCGAATTTTATCATAGCAAATAATATATTGTTCGTTTTGCTAATATCCTAATAGTCTTGATAACGTTTTTCGTCAAGTCCTCGAGTCAACCAAAAGTCAAACCTGTAACATTGCATAAAATAGAATTTTGTCAACACAAAGGTTGGTGAGCAATTTCATAATTTTGAACGATAAGTATATGATAGGAAAATTCCACAACTTGTATACAAAACAATAAATAATAGCAACAATTTAGATAATGAAATCGTTAATACGAATGCATTAACGACACCTTTCTATAAGGGGATGCCAAATAAACTCGGATTTTATGAAATTGTTAATAAGAATACATTAACGACACCTTTCTATAAGGGGATACCAAATAGACTCGGATTTATGTGAAATCGCTAATAAGAATACATTAACGACACCTTTCTATAAGGGGATGCCAAATATACTCGGATTTATGAATCAACCAACCAAAAGCGGTAAACACATTAGCAATTAAGCGTGTACACATATAACACAAAATCGAGCATTTATTTAAGTAAAGTATACAATAAAGTTTGTGGTTTAAGACTCAAGTATAAAATATTTAATTTGAATAGGTATGCAATATCACCCCTAAAACGAAAGATGGAAAAAATGGGGGGGGGGGGGGGATGAAAGTACTCACGTTCAAGTAATAAACTTGATTGGTAAATGACGAGTAACCGGAATGATGAGGTTTAACGAGCAAAGCCTAGATGAAAGAAAGTCTTCTGTTAGAAAGGTTGTCTAGGAAGTCTTTAAATAAAGTAAATGATAGGAAATGTAAACAATTTAAAATCTGAGGTTTAAAATGTAAATATTTAAGAAATATAATAATAGTTCTCTAAAAATATAAGTTTGCTCGAAACCGGGTTAAAGTATCTAGCCCTTAATTTTACTTAACCTATGTTAAGTAATAAGATGGGTAAAAATGCAAGAATGCAAATCCCTTTATATTATAGATACTAAAACGGGTTTTAACGAGTGTTCGAGTTGTTGGTTCGGGTCTTGGTAATTGGTCAAACCCAAAGTCAACTTTCCAAATTAATGAATGTTATGAGATAATTCAATAAAATTTAAGTAGACTTAACCAAGTATGTAGTTCTATTGCTTTAGAAGTAACAACGTCCGTTAAGCGAGTGTTCGGTTTCGTTGGTCCAAACTTTGTTATAAGATCAAGTTGGATTCAACATTCCAAGTACTTTAAGAAAATAATTACAATCAGTTTATAAAATATTTTTAAAGAAATATACAAGTCTTGATAGCTAGAAACTCACTTGTGTGTCTTAAGCGAGTGAAATCGGTTTAGTTCGGTTGGGTTCAATTTTTATCTTGGAATAAGGTCAAGAATGGTTACCGCATGGCCAAACATCAAAGATCTTGTATAATAATTTTTAAAAGATGATACTTAAGTTTTACAACCAAAAAAGTTAACAATAAAGTCTTTAAACGAAAGTTCGGTTTTCGGTTCGGATCTTGTTTCGGGTTAAAACCGAGGTTAGATTCTACAAAACCATAACCATGGAACTCAACAAATATGAAATACAAACTAAAATGAGCAGAAGTTAAGCATGGTTAGTAAGCATAAACAAGTTATATTATTATATATATCAAGGACCACGTGAGTTCTTCATGAAGCCTTGCCTTACGAGGCCCGACACCCCACTGACGGAGACCAGAGAAGTGACCACCAAAGGTAATAATGGGTGTATATTATATATATGTTGTATAACAAGCTTCAAGTGTTAACAAGTTAATTAAAATGAAAGACTATGGTCAATTTGACTTTGGAAAGTTGATGGTCGGTTAATTTGTATATGTTTTAGTTCGTTTATTATTTAGTTTTAACTGTTTATTTTAGAACTATCGATACTTCATATGTGTTTAATTGGATTTCAGGTCATAGGCGTTAAAGTACTCAGTATGGACCTGTTGTGACACGGAATGAAGACCCGGGATGTCCAGCACGCAAAACGAGAAAAAGAATGATGATTGTTGTAACTGGGTCCCATCGCGGTACGCAATGGGCCTGCTGAAGAACCCATCGCGTACCGCGATGGGTAGTAAATTAAGAGTTGACTTGTGGTCAATCGCGGTACGCGATGGGCCATAGAAAACCCCGTCGCGTACCGCGACGGGTGTGCAGACGGGATTTTCAGTTTATAACTTGTTTTTCATCAAGAAAAAACCCTAACTCCGTTTTGACAAACCATAGGCGATTCCAGCAGCTCCAAGAGGCGATTTCCACTATCCTAGCTCGTGTCAAGACCATATCTATGATCCATATATGTTGGAATTGATCTGCCCAAGACACATATTAGAGTTGATGTGGCTAGTACGTATTGATCCAAGTCGGGTCATATCCAATAACAAGCTAGACAAACACCGAGAATATTTGTTTATGTATGATATGATCATAAGTAAATGAATATTGACACTTGAGTTATTTGGAAAAAGGTTTTCTAAATAAAAATGTACTTGTGTAATAAACAAATCATATTGATGATTTATGTTTTATGAGAGAACATTACATGTTGTTAATTAAGTTGGTTAAATAACAATATGTGAATAATGGTTACTAAGCATGTCATCCAACATGTAATAAGTTTTGTTATATCTTATAAATATATATATGGATATATATTTGTGTTATAAAACAAAATTAATAATATTAATAATGTAAAGGAATCTCTTGCACTTGATATTATTTTATTATTAAAGTTGAGGTAGTGGAGACATGCAATGGATATCATTGGTGGAGAGAAAGATGCTTTTGAATAAAACCAAGTCTTTCTCTTTCCTTCTTTCATATAACATAATTAATTATACACAAGTAACAAAGGTTTCTCTCTTCTCTTTTCCTCTTGGATTTTCGGCCAAGGAAGAAAGGCAAGGAAGAAAGGGTTATCAAGTGTTCAAATCCTAGCTAGAAGTGGTGTCTTGTTGGAGCTTGGGGTATACTAGCTTGAGGAGCTTCCATATTCAAGTTCTTGCCTTTCAATCATCATCCTTTTCACACTTCTTTGGTTACTTGAAAGGTAGTTTAACATGCATGAACTTATAGTGACATGCATGTGTTTGATAGTGTGTAATTCGTATTTGGATCCGGGTTTGGGTTTTGCATGTATTGAATTGGTTCTATACATTAAAACTAACAAGATTTAAAACTTATATCCGCTGCGTTTTTGGTAAAATTAGGGTTTTATCACTTTGATAATCTTGTTAAAACCCAACAATATCATCCGTATCGAAGATTTGATGATGTCTCGGCTCGACTAATCTCTTAAAATCGCACCCGGGATGTATAGTTTGTAACCTTTTATAGTTTTTCTCATGTGATTAAGAACACTTGTGTATTGATATTGATGATTGATATATGATTATTGATGTTTAGTATTTATGTGTGTTCGGTCGGTTTAGGTTTACGTTGGTCTGAATGATCTGTTACCAGTTGCTAGATAATTAGTCATATAATTGTTTGGTTAGATTGAATACGATAAAACGTATAATTACCCTTAACTGAGTCACACTGGCAAGGACTGTTTGATAACCAGTGCCGTGTGTAAAGTAATTGTTGACGTCTAAGGTTTTGTCTGGTTGATCAGTTTTCAGTTAATCGTTAATAATAAATCTGTTAGGTTGCATGAGATACTGTTTGGTTGCTTACTTGAATTCCCGTGTGTGGTTTGCTTTGTTAACTGCTTAATACTTGTTTACTTGTTCGTTGCTTAGTTCTCTTAATTTAAACTATTGATTGTGTGATCAGCACTAAAACCGTTTACTTCATAATATTAAATCTGTTACACGAATTGCATTGACCACATACTCCTTGTGATACGATACCCTACTTGCTCTATCTATTTAGAATAATTAGGTTTTTGATTGACTCAAACGATGGTCATCAAAAGGGTTTTTTCTTAAAGAAAAACAAGTTATAAACTCAAAATCCCGTCTGCACACCCTATGGCCCATCGCGTACCGCGATTGACCACAAGTCAACTCTTAATTTACTACCCATCGCGGTACGTGATGGGTTCTTCAGCAGGCCCATCGCGTACCGCGATGGGACCCAGTTACAGCAATCATCATTCTTTTCCTCGTTTTACGTGCTGGACATCCCGGGTCTTCATTCCGTGTCACAACAGGTCCATACTGAGTACTTTAACGCCTATGACCTGAAATCCAATTAAACACGTATGAAGATCGATAGTTCTAAAATAAACAGTTAAAACTAAATAATAAACGCACTAAAACATATACAAATTAACCAACCATCACATCCCCACACTTATCTTTTGCTTGCCCTCAAGCAAAACTCTAAAGCAAACATCGACCTCCATCATAGGTATGTAGATTTTCGACATTAATACTAGTAAGGTTTAAGATCATACCCAGTTTTCCAGACTGACACTATTTTTAGATTGACATCTCACAAATACGGTTAAATGCTATAATAAAAACAATAGAGCCGCCCAGACAGGTGTACTTTATTTCCGGTTAAGGCACACATGCTCATACCACTCGTAATATAATATCTCTCCTCTCGGTTTAATATCTGGACTAGCAAAAGATGTGCCAGTATCGCTCAACTGTCAATATCACTCATAAATACATATTAATCCACCAAGCTGCTTTGGCATAAATGCAAATCAAGAGGTCTTAAAAAGGTTTGTAACGGGCCAGGTGTAAGGGTATGGAAGGGAAATATTTAAGTAGCTCAAACGATCCGACCCGGCTTATTACAAAACATCTAAATAAACGAAACTACTGTACAACTAACAGACTGATTATATACATCTAAATAAGCAAACTAACAATATACAGAACATCTAAATAAGCAAACTACAATGAACTGATTTCACACTTTTTTTTGGTACTAAAACGAACTTCAACGAACAATAGAATACATAACTGAATATAAACAGACATCTTTTTGTCTTTTTCTCAATTTTTTTTTGGTTTTTAAGCATAATAACGTGATGCTTAACAATGAGATAAATACAAATACAAAACAAAAGCAAATACAATTACAGATACAAATAAACCTAGTAAGCCGGATCGTCTCGTAACATAATGTCAGGGTTGAACAAACGAAAAATAAGTCCAAGAAATGTTTTCTATGGGACCCAACCCCCCGCCCCTCACATTAACCTCACCTCATATGTGTAATAATGAGGCCCCAACCCCCCAGTACCCACACTCGCACTCATCCAGACGAGGCTTAACCTAGTTGCCTCTATCACTTTTGCATTTTGCCAACTGTGATCCCGTAATCCATGAACATCAGTGTAAGCACTCAAATGACATGTGTGTACTATATCTTATATGTGTATTATATATATTTGGGTCAACTCACACACGTACCGGAGGAATAGGGTTGACGATATAAACATGTGTACATGTCCCCATGACTCGTTATTCCCGCCTAAACGACCCCATTTCAACTTCTCGTTATAAAAGCATTTGTGAGTAAGACTAATGAGACGCTGAAAAACTAACCATGACCAGAAACCTATGACTTGGCATTAATGGCAATAATTAACAGTTAACAACTTTGGTTTCTGAACACTCTTCGAGGTACTATCGGGCTAAAATTTGTCAAATTTCTCCCATCCCCACACTTGAGGTTTGCATTGTCCTCAATGTTACAATACTTAACATTTTCCTCAAAGTTAAAAATGATAGAACGATTAATGAACATTTGAGGGACGGGGTTAAAATTGACTTTTTGACTATTAAGCAATTTAAAATTTTCGGGGCTCATGTGAGGCGGTTCTACTAACAATTATACAATTACACTTTTAACGTTTAAGACAATTAAAACATAATAAATTATGAAAATGAAATCACCTGATATCAACGTGACTGGAGAAGGACCAGTCGGCTCGTGAACTCTCATTTCATCCAATTACCAAACTGACAATCGAACCTGCAAAATCTCGAGATGTGTAGAAGCAAGCTTCTCACAAGTGTAAGACATAGGTCTTTTAAGAGTTTCGAAAATGAATAATTGTTAATTTTATTAAAACAATTACCAAGCCAAATTAATTCGTTTCATAATGAATTCTGTTAAATTAGTTAAAAACGTTAAAAGACCTAACTCACTTTCGTAGGAATCACGATTGCATTTGGCGTATGCAACAAGCCCTGTAAACCCCCCGGTAGCCCGGGAGGACGAGTGGGGTCTCGTGAGGGTTTATAGTGAACTATACCCACAAAGTTCGATTACAACAAAATATACAAGTAAAATCAAACACAACAGCAATCAAAAGATATATAAACATATAAGCCCAACCAGTTACCCAAACATGATTCCCCAAAATATAATATAATATAATATAATATAATACAGACCATGATACTAATAAAAACAAAATAAAGTGAAAATGGGTAACAAAAAAAAACTGTGCTGGCGGATCATCATCTGCGTCGTCCTACGGCTCCACTGGCGGGTCCACCGCAATGATCAACGACTGTGGGAGCGGTACCTGCGAAGAAACAAACAATAATCGAAATTAGTCGTCATGGCGGGCCAGGTGGGCCCGCGTCTCCTCCCGCTGTGCCAGAATGGTCTCTAAAATCTGCTGCTGCTGCTGATAAATCATATCCAATGTGACTGGCTGCTGCGGCTGTGAAGATGATGATGCAGATGCCTATCTCAACGGATGTTGCTGCTGAGGTCGCTCAATGTGTGGAGTCGGACGACACTAGCGGCGTGTCGGAATACCCCTCTGAAGCGAAACAGCAGCCTCTAATCCCTCAGGTGGTGGTGCCTGTGGACCCCGTCGAACCGGGACTAAAGCTACTGGATCATGCTCGTCAATGATCCCGGCCCAACGTGCCTCCTGTAGTCCGAAAACGCCTATATCTAGCCCCCACGTAAAGTATCTCGTCGGATAACGCACAAATACCCCAAGTCGCTCAGCGATCCTCGTAATATAAGGCCCCAAAGGTAAGCGTGCCGAGGATCCCTGAAGTCTGCTACCCCAAGCGAATGACGTGAGCAGGAGCATCGCCACATTGGCCGGGCACTGGCCAATAATAGAATATAAACACAGCAAATCTAAGTTGCTGCACTTCTCGTGGCCCGCATGTCGGCCGACGAGAGTACAAGCAACGATCCTGTGAATGTAGCGATGGACAGGGTCCCGAATAGACGACTCCACAATAGAACTGGAGTGGGCCCCGTCGGCGATCTCCACCCAATACTGGCCGAGTTGGGCCTCCGTGAGCCAGTTCTCACGGGGGTCCTGAGCATGTATCGTGTAACCACGTATGCTCTGGAGGAAGGCAGGCGCCTGAACCTCGTCGGCCGTATAAAATCCAGTGGCCACGGCGAAGTCTGGGACGGACATCTCGTACAGCTGTCGTCCCAGCGAAAATGATACTGCGCGTGGCTCACTGAACTCCGTGGGCGTGAAGTCAAATGTCGAATAAAACTCACGTGTGAGCTCGACATACGGAATCGAGTCACACGCAAGCGCATCTGCCCACGGAGCAGTCAATAAATCATGTACCTGGTCGTAAATCCCCAACTGACGCAGCAATGTCCAATCAAATGAACGGTGGTGAAGAAGCTGCATCTGTCGGATCCGCTGTAGTCTCGTATACTCGTCTGTAGTCATGTAAAATCGGAGAACCTGATGCGGAATGCGTGCATCCCCCATAATGTTTGCTGGCTCAATGCCCTCTACAATCTGCACCTCGTCACTATCGTAGCGGATGACACGAGGGTCAGCCCCCCGCCTCTTGCGGCGTGTGCGCGAGGACTCTGGTGCATCAGCCATATCTGCAAACTCAAGCAAACAAGTTGGATATGCTAATATGGCGACGACCGTATAGCATTTTGGTCGCGGTCGTCCCATATAATAAAATAATATTAAAATATTAATAAAAAAAATTAAAATAAAAATAAATAAAGACGAAAAATTCGGGGACACCCTATGCGTACTTCTATAAACCAGATTAACCATTAAAACTGTCAAGGTATCCCCGAGACTCGATTAACAAAACACAAACAAACGCGAAACGACACGACTCGATTAACTACACACAACCAAACAAAACAAAGACAAACTGACATACTTAACACAAACTGACTAATTGTCTCGAAAAACGTGCAAAGCAAACACAAATATGTCGAGTTGCCAAGAACATGAAGAACAACCTTTAATCTTAAGAATTTTGAGAAAGAATATGAAGTATGAGCAGGGATTAATGGAGAAGAGGGTCTTGCATATATAGGGTAAGATTGAAAGGGTTATGCATGAGGTCTAATGTATAAAAAATCATTTTGGATAATAGGATGTAAAACACAAACAACAAACAACATGTTGCTGATCTGACGGGCCTCGCCCTACGCGACCAGCCTCCCTGCCCTGACCGCGCGGCGCGGCTTGGTCCGGGGTGGTGTGGGTTGGTCCAGCTTGTCTTGCGTGGTTCGTTTTGCGTCCCGAAAGTTCGTCTTCGATGTAATTTGAGCGTTTTTAAGGCGTTTTCGAATCAGTAAAAGGGGTTTTCAAATTGAACAAGCGGGAATGATTTAGTAACATAAAATTCAATATTTTATATATTTGAAATGTTCGGGATATAAATTAGGTCGGTTTACAACATAAAAACAAATACAAGATAACCCGAAATTGACGAATGTCTCGTTTAAGTCTTTGTTTAATGTGGTGAGAATGTTCTATAATCTGATTTAAGTTTTTCATTCTCCATATTAGAATATAGAAGGGGAGTTGTGGTTGGATTAGGTGTGCCGATACCTCAAATTGCCCTAGATGTGAAAGTAATTACTTCTTTGACTAGGACAATCAACAAGAAAAAAGAATTTGCCAAAAAGAAAAGCTTATGAAGCCACTAAATTAAAGGGGGGAGAGAGAGTGCACAGATTTAGGTTCATTCTTCGTACCTGGTCCAGCCTCACAACCCTTCGCGAGTTAGTAAGAAGTCTGTCTTGTTTGATAAGATGGAATTTGGCACAGAAAAGAGAGTGCTCGCCTGACCAAGAAAGACTGCAATTACCTAGATATTTGTTCCTCCCCTTCTTCGTCTTTAAGGAGAACCGTTTGACGGTTGGGAAGAGAGAGAGCGAGAGAGTGCGCATATATAGATTCATTCTTCGTACTTGGTCCAGCCGCACAACCCTTCGTGGGTTGCTAAGAATTCAGTCTTGTTGGGTAAGACGAAATTTGACAATGAATAAAGAGTGCTCGCCCCCTATCAACAAAGACCGCAATTACATAAATAACGGCTCCTCCTCCCCTTCTTCGTCTTCAAGGAGAACCGTTTTTACGGCTAGCGGGGGAGAGAGAGAGCGTAAATATGGATTCATTCTTCATACATGGTCCAACCTCACAACCCTTCGTAGGTTGGTAAGAATACATTCTTGTTTGGTAAGACGAAATTTGACAACGAAAAGAAAGTGCTCGCCCCAGGCAACAAATACCGTAATTACCTAGATAATTTATCCTCCCATTCTCCGTCTTTAAGTCAAATTGTTTGGTGGCTGGTGAGAGAGATGGATAGAGAGCAGATATAGATTATGCTTGGTAAGACGAAATTTGAAAAAGAAAAGAGAGTGAGTGCTCCCCTCAGCCAACAAAGATCGTAATTACCTAGATAACTGCTCCTCCTCTTCTCCGTCTTTAAGGCGAACCGTTTAACGGCTAGATACATATATATATAGGATTGGGATTATGAGAACTATTTTGAAATTGAGAACTTTGATAACCATTTTGGACCACAAAAAACCCAAAAATAAAAAAAATCATAGAACAAAAAAAAACGCAAATATAAAAAGGTAAAAAACCAAGGTTCTTATTTATTATCCCGGTTTAATAGAAAAAAAAACGTTTCGGTTTAACTAAATTATACATATATGTATTATATTTTCATATAACATACATGTTTTTTTACACACATATGTACAATGTAAGGTAAATGATGATAATATGCATATGTCTACATTGTGTAACTAGAGATTAAATGAAATTATACATATGTGTAGAACATGAATTTTTTTTATTGAAACTAGAATGAAATATAAAAATTTGATTTTTTTTACTTTTTTAAAATTTTTGTTTTATAATTTTTTTAAATATTTTTAATATAGGGGTTTTTTTAATGATCTAAAATAGTTCTCAAAATTCTCAATTTTCAAAGGGTTTTCTTAAGATCCTTACCATATATATATATATATATATATATATATATATATATATATATATATATATATATTAATTAACCAAACTGAAACTACACATTTTAAAACTTAAGATTCGCTGGGAGTGATATTGCAGTGAGCGTTCGGGTTCAAAAGAGGCATTAAGGTACATCTTTAAACCATTCTTGTCCATAATTCCAAACATCTCCACTGCATTTTCGGTTCAGATACGGTGGGAACAAAAAAGTTTATAAGCATGGATTGAAGTCTATTATTGAAGTTTGTGTTTTATGTTTTAATTAATATTGTGATATTCTATTGGTTATTCCTCTTCTTTTCTTCGCCGTGAAACAAAGTGTTTCACGGCGAAGAAAAGAAGAGGAATAACCAATAGAATATCACAATATTAATTAAAACATAAAACACAAACTTCAATAATAGACTTCAATCCATGCTTATAAACAAAAGTTAGTAGGTCCAAATATAAACGTAAGCATTACACCAAAGCATAAGCATTGATAAACAAAAGAAGTAATAATAATTCCCAAAGGTAAACACAAATTAATTCTCATAAACTTTAATTTGAACCGAGTCTTTCTCTTCCGAAACCAAGAAGGACGTCTTCAAATTTTTATCATTCTTCAATATCAGCTCATTACCCTTGTCATCAACATGGGTGATCCTAAATTTCCGACCCACAATTTCGTATTCAAGAGCAACTCTTTTCACCAAGTTTGCATACGAAAGTTCACTTTCCTTTAACGGGACCACAACAAGTTAACCTTCAAATTCAGCATAAAACCTTTTAAGAGGTTTATCAGTTGGTGGTTCAATGGATTGAGCAACAACAAGGATCTTCTCCTCTGTCTTTAGAGCATTCTCATCCAACACCTCATATTATGTGGAGATGTGTTTTTATAATTTAAAGAGTGATTAAAGGTGTTATGAGTGAAGAATATTTATATTTTAGAAAACGTAGTGATTTTTCTGTATATTTGTAAAACTATTGTTCACCCCTATAATTTTTTAATATATTTTGAAAGTGGTTGTAAGTGATTGAAAAAGAAATGGTAATGATAAATTATTTAATTAAAAAAGAGAAAGAAAATGTAGTGTGTTCTAGTGTAATTTTAGATTTAGAGATATGATGTTAGATGAGAATGCTCTTAGTCTTTTAGCTACAACAAAGTAAGCAATCATTAATACATACACTTTATGTAAACTAGTAATAAAAACAAGGCCAAGGTGGGGAAACGAGGTGTTTTCCGTTTAAACATTATTAAAAATATTTTTTTAAATATTATAGCCTGTAAAAAAATTATATTTTAAAACATTATTTAAAATATTTTTAAAACATTAAAAATATTTTAAAAGGGGGAAACAAAGTGTTTTCCATCTAAAATAGGTGCGTTAGGCTGCCTTGACTAGGGAGTAAACGAGCTGACCCGAACGTCATGTAACGTGGTGCTATAAGGTTTGTATGCAAAAAAACTCTATGTGGGCATTAAATGTTATGCTGCCTTTGGTAAAAAGAGATTAAACATGAACTTGCCCTTCGGTAATTCTTAACAAAAACAAACATCATAAAATAGTGACAGCCGTCTATGTTGCTTATAAGGTGGAAAACCAATTAAACCCCAACAATTATACGGTCAAACGATGATGTTTCATTAATCACTATGAAAATAATTGTTTTTGGCATATTTTACTTCTCTTGCTTAGATTTTAGTAAAATATACCCAAGCCGTATGCTTTGGAAGAAGCTTGTACAGTTTGGGAAGGGGTTTTGATTGATAAAAAAGAAGAATCTATTTCAACCGATATGCCCTTAGGCACGGCCATACATAACATAGAAATCACAACTATTATGAACTTTAACAGACAGTTTATGCATATATATTAGTAAACTAGCAAATCTTAACATTGTTTGGAGGGGAAGAATTGGAACCCGAAGCCAAAGAGGTTTTAGAACCCGAAGCCTAACGGGTTTGGAACCCGAAGCCAAACGGGGTTTGGAACCCGAAGGTAGGAGGATTTTGGAAGACCCGTAATTCTTCGTATTCCAATTTTTGGTCAATTTTTGTAACACACTGTCGGAGGTAACAGGCTTCCAAGAAAATCTTTGCTTTACATTCAGTAATCTCTTGTTCAACACCTTGAGTTTTCAACATCTTGAGTTTTCAACGTATATTCCCTCTCTGTAACCATAACCAAATATACATAAATTATTATTAATTCAATAAAGAAATTAAACTGACATAACAACAAAAGACATTGATCTTATTATTACCTCCGACAAAATATGCAACATCGTAAATAGGTTGCCCGTAATTCTCAATAAGTTTAGCGACAAGTTCAGCGTCTATCACATACACCCACGGTTGTTGCTCACCGGCGGCTGGGAATGGGGAGTCGTGAAGCACAATAAGATTAGTGGCAACTTCCAAATTCACCACCAGTTGTTGCTCAGTTTGGTTGTTACTCGCTGGCGGCTGGGGATGGGGGCGTTCATTGTTTGGTTGGATAGGGTTTCAGTAGTGTTATGTTAAGAGTTGTGTCTACAAAATAATATTTTAGGGTTTTTTATTATCCTCTCAAAACCTATTAGGGTTTTGTTAGGCCCAATAACTTAAGCCCAACATATTGAGCCCCCGGCTTGCTTGTTTTGCGCATATATATATATATATATATATGGTCGGCTCTTGGGAAGTAAAATTGTACTAATTTTGTTATTATTTTTCTAATTTCGTCAAAATAATGTTAAAAGTGGCGGATGGTTAATCATACGTTATGTGGTGACGTTGACAACCGAAACACAAAGGTGCATGCACAAATAAGCCGGTGTCCCGATGGTTAAGTGCTATGGCTTGATGCAAAACTATTATCGAGCCGAAGATATCACCCGAAGCAGCCTCTCTGTTAAGAATAAAACAACCTACATAGAAAATGAATATTCGCAATTTGAGAATTATGATCGAAGGCTCAAATTGAGAACATACTTGAGCTTTATTACCATGAACAAGAATAAACTTGACAACTATCAAGTAAACGTGATATTATGATAGCAATTGTATTTTGGTTTGTAGTGTATGTGTATCATTAATATAGTTGCTTTTTATTGGGTATATAACACTCATACAAAACCACACCAGTGTTTTGTTTTTACTTATGATAGCTTGATTAACCAACATCAAGTAAAGGTTAATTTCTTTTAATACTTATGTTTTACTGTGCGTTTGTCTCACGTGCTTTTTATCCATGAATGATTAGATAGCCTCTTTTGCTAACATTGCTGTTACCACACATCTACCATTGGCCATGTATTTTTAGTTTTTTACCAAACATAATCATTCTGTGCTGATTTTATAAGTCCCATAAACAGGGTGCAAAAGTATTTTTAGTTGTACTACTTTAGGCTGCTTGAGTTCTAAACTTTTAATGATTGAACTTAAATATCTTATAATTATAAATATATTTTCCATATGAAGTATAGACGCATGCTGCATATCTGTATTTGAATGCAGCCAACAGACTTGGAAAAACCTGATTATCTATTACAATAGTTATTACATGTTAGCTTTGAAAATGGTTGTTTTTCACTGACTTGTGAAAATCCATTCCAACCAAATTAATATTGATTGGTGTTTGTCTATAAGTGCTTATTTCAACGTTTGGATTTGTTTTCCGTGGCAGGTTAAAAAGCTTCTTGATGAGGGAATGGATGCAAATGTGGCAGCACTGGGTCCAAAATCTCACGGGCTCACCCCTCTCCATCTTGCTGCAAAGGGTGGTCACGTAAAGGTTATGGATGGACTACTTGAACGTGGTGCCAATATCGACGCTTGCACTAAAGGCGCATGTGACTGTAAGTAACAATGTCCCTAGTTTACTCACCCTTCTAGCATTCTTGCTGTTGGGGTTTCAACGGTGGTTTGGAAGAAAACGGTTAAACAAAATCTAACCCGTTTTAAGTCTAATGTATTCGTTTAAGTAAACATTAACCAAATTATTATTTATATATAAACGAACCAAAAACGCAGCGGATAAAAGCGAGTAAAAACGAACCCGAAAACCCAAAACTAGTAACCGGTTACAACTATTACGAGTACGATTAATAAATCAAACAACCATAGATAATAGTTTAGTTTTATACCTCGGGAAGAACACTGAGGGATAACGAATCGAGCTAGGTAAACGACACAATCAATAACCGACAATGGTTCCGGCAATCAGTGCAGCTCCTGACGGCGGCACCGGTGGCTAGCAGCGGCGGTACGGCGTCGGTGAAGGTGACTAAAGCGGAACAGCAATGGTGGCGGCGTTCGGTGGTGAAGGAACAACAGCGAACAGCAGCAGCAAGGTATTCCGGCGGCTGCAGTTGGGCGGCGACAACTAAAATTCGGTGACCGGATATACGGTAGCGGCGCCGGAAAAAGGGAAACGGCAGCTAATGAAGGTGGTCGGCAAACAACGGCAGTGCAAGAGGCAGTGGCAGTAGTTGTCGAGCAATAGTGGTTAGCCGGAGAGGTCAGTTGGCCGGAATCGAGCTCGCCGGAAAACGGCGCCGGAGGTGGCGGTTGGTAGAAAAGGTGATTAGGGTTTTGGATGGATCCTAAAAAAACTATATTATTATATTATATATAGATGGTAACTTAGGGTTTAATTCAAATTAAATCCCCAATCACAATTCTATCTATGTTAATTAATTGTATCGGGCCTAGTTAACAAGGAAGTTAGCATTAGGTTCGTTATCCTCGGTGTAACTCATATCGGGTCACAATCAGGTTGGCCCGCGTTGACTTGAACCAAACCGACCATATTTTCCAACACTTGCATCAAATATCATTTGCTGATGTTACAAGACGTAACAATTTCAATTCATTTGTAGGTAAATGGGTTGACATAGTATTCCCTTAAAACGGTTTTGTAGGAAAGAAAATAGGTTTTTAATGACTTATTTATAATAATATTGTTTTGTTTTTTTAAAACGCAGGGACTCCACTTCACACTGCTGCAATAGAAAGAAACAGGAGAGCAATAAGGTTTTTAGTTGAAAACGGAGCGCTCTTGCCAGATAATATCGAGGATACAAGGTTTAATCCACCGGTTCATTATTGTCCTGGTCTTGAATGGGCGTATGAGGAGATGAAACGTGTTCAGCAAGAAAGTAGCTCATCATCGGGTGAAAGCTCCTACAGTTCTTAGAACTATCTAAAACACGCATCTGCTGCGTTGTTTGTATGCTTTGCAAATTATGAGCTATTTGCCATTTGCCAATTTTATGCACAAGAAGTTGGTTTCTTTCTAATCAAGGATTTGCAATTGTTTGCTGGTTTTCTGCATGACATTCTTGACTTTGTTTATAAACAATGCATATTGTTAAACATTTGGTGAAACCAGGTTATGTTTTATGCCTTTCATTTTATTAAACTGTGACAATCCGCCGTCACCGAACCCTAAATTTTCAAAACCTAGGCATGACAAAACTTGATAAAATCTATTCTTGCATGGATATATCCAAACACACATGCTTTAGATCATATAGGATTGTGTCAATAATCTGGAGTTTATATTATGCAAGAGATTAAGTCAAAATGTGTAGAAAAAACTTGTTTAAATAGCTAAAAGTGAAAAGGTAACTACAACATCACTCTCACGTATGTATGAGGGTTTTTATTTACTTTTTCCTAAAAATCGCGTGACGGTAAACTCAATTACTTTTTAATCTTTCTTTTTTATTTTTTAAAATGAATTGCGAGTTAGATGGTTTGATTGGTTAGACTAGTGTCGGGCATCACACCTAAGCCCTTGGCGCACGTTAAACCCTGGTGGGCAAGCCCCTTTGTGATTTACGTGTTCCGATGATTAATGCCCATGCCTAGTGATGTGGCAAGGAGCGCTAATCGACTACAAACTGTCTAAGAGCAAAGAACAGAACCTGTTCAAGAGATTAACATGCATCAACAACTAGATTGTTGATTGCAGTTTTTTATTATATTGTCTATGAAAAATAAGTATGAATAACAATGTCTAAAAACCGAATTTGATCACATTAACAAGGCTTAGACCAACATATAATATGTTAAACATCTTCCCTTACAAAAAATGATTTTTGACGTGATGAAGAATACTCTGTTAGTCTATACATTTAAAAAATCTGAAGGAAGAAGTTATAAGTTATAATCTTGTGTAACTAATAGTTGACTGGGAGAGTCAAAGAGTGGTTTATATATGATAATAAAAATAATAATAAGGGTTTAAAGCAAGACAAAATTGGGGGTTTTGAAATTTGCTTTATTCTTCTTCGATCTCACCGTATTCTTCGATTGTTAAGGTATATGTTTATTGTTAGTAAGTATTCCCTTCATCTCCTTTCTTGCAGTTGAACCATGAATTCTTGTCTTCATATACATACCTTGTAACCAAAATCATAAGTAGTAAATTTATCAACTGTTAATGATGATTATTCATAATCGGTAATTGTAGTAGGCTCAACATAACATAATTATTATTAGATAACCTTAGTTGTTTTCTTTTGGGTGAGTATTAAAATTAAATAAAATTTGTTAATGCATATGGTTAGTTATTATTATTATTATTATTTCTTGATAAAATCATATTACATTAAGCAATTCTTTGCTTGTTGGTTTTTATTTAATTCAACTTATATGCTATGCTATTCATTATTTCAGGTGCTATGACTTCTAGTAAAGTTGGAACCAGCAGTAGTTTCTCAGGGAAACGTCCAACTGCACCCGCCTCCTCTTCCGTCCCCAGACTCAAGTACGGACCAAATGCCACAATCTTTCTTTCCTCAGGCATACCGGATGTTGACGGTAATCAATCCCCTAACATAACACCCTTTTGTCTATATGTTAAAATAATGATAATAACCCTAATCTAGGTAGAAGTGATTTCCTGATGGGTGGGTTGACTTCCATAATACAATTTTCTCTAATTTTCGTTGTTTTGTAATATCTTTAGAAATCTTAGGCGGAGGTTTCCATATAGCAAGTCTGGTGATGATCATGGAAGACACTGAATGCTTTTATTAAGGACTTTTATGCCTCAGGGGTTAATTCACAACCAACCCGTACTTTATGCAAGCCCGTCTAAAAGCCCACGGGCTTTTCTTGGAACCTTGCCCGCTACATTAGTCTCCAAAGATGACAAATCTCACAAAAGTGATGCAGAGCAGGTACTAGATAACTAATCCCTTTTCTTCTTATTATTAAACTATTATTGCATTATAACAGTTAATTATTGTATGAATTTGTACAAGGATTTAAGGATTGCTTGGCAATACAAGAGATATCTTGGGGAAAATAAACCGCTTGTTGAGGAGCAAGGTAATTTTGAATCTTCTTTTTCATTGGTGGAGAAATTTATGTGTCGGGTGATGGGCCATAATGGGTACGTTTTTTAGTGATGGTTAGAATAGGGTGGATCCACTGGGTTGGTTGAAAGTTATATCACTTTGGTTCAATAATAATATATCTTTTATGAGTAATTAGCGTGTCAGTTTGTTCCGAACTGAAAAACCGATTTTGAGTCATTTATAAGAAATTAGTAAACGGTGTAGCCCAAAATTTGTAGTTACAAATGTGAAATAATTGATGAATCGCTAATTAACAAAAAGGTTTAGGCCCAAATTTGTTATATTGAGACTCTTTTTCAGTCAAAAATTTGCAAGCTCAAATGGTACAACTGAAAAAACCGAAATAGAATCCATTGTGAAAACCGAAAACCCAAAAAACTGAACTTGAACGGTCTTCATAAAACCGTTTTTTTTGTTTTCTGGTTAGTTTCAGCCTAAAACTGATACGCACCCTAGTGCCAAATGATTTTGGAGGTTTCATGCATAAAAAGATAACTTTGGGCAACTTGACCTTTTTTTATAAGTTATTTCTTTTATACTCCCTCCATCCCATTATAAGTGTCCACATTTCCTTTTTTATTTGTCCCATTACAAGTGTCCACTTTTAAAATTTAGTAGTAAATTTTCAAGTTTACCCTTAAACACACTCAACTAACATTAATAAACAATATTGATGGACCCACTTTTCAAGGGCATTATTGTCATTTGATAAGAAAAAAAAGTAATCATTCAACCCACCTTAAACTTTGTGTTTTTCAAACTTGGACACTTACAATGGGATGGAGGGAGTACCATTTAGAGAATAAAATATATAATAAGTATATGAGTCAACTTACAACTATATACTATGCGGGTACTGTACCTAAGTAAATTATAATGTGTAAAATCATTTACGATGTATCTTTGTCTTGTGATGCAAATGGGAAAGTAGAATATTGCAACGATTTTGACCTTCGGAAGCCCATAGAAAAGCATTTGATAGCGGGAAACCGTGTAGAGTGTGTTAGCCTTTTGGATTGTTCAAGCCTCGCTGGCATCCGTGATTCTTGTTCAAAGTTTTTATCTCAACTTCCAAGGTATTCACTTTTACTCTTATTATTATTAAAATTCAACATACATTAATTTTATAAAATGATTTTGATCAGGTATGATGGAGATATTACAAGTGCTGGACGAATTGCCATCCAATCATTCTGTGCTTCACAATGTGAATACTGAGTACTATGACAAGGTAAGCAATCACATATTCTGTTAATTTTCATTTAAAACATATTTACATTTTTGTTGTAATATTATAGGAATGGGATATGCTTTCGTTCATCAGATCAATAAAAAGCATGGTGCGGTCTTCAAATGCGGTAGCGTTTATAACGTTTCCAGCTTCTCTTTTATCACCGTCAGTGTCAAAAAGATTGCAACATATGGCTGATACCTTGTTATCTGTTAAAGCAATTCCAGGTAATTATTGTTACTTTCATTTAATTAATGATTATGTTGTTAACCGTTTTCTTTAATATATATATAAATTAAACTTAAACAGATGAGGACAAGGAGCTTGCTACACTTCTAACCGGTTACCAAGACATGCTTGGGCTTTTAAGTATACATAAGGTTGCATGTTTTAACACACAGGTACGATATTCATGTTTTCTGAAGGGTATTTTGGTCATAGTTATTTTAGGCGATAGTAATAGTTCTGCTGGTAATAACTGAGGTTGATAGGGAAATTAGTGAACTCTTGTTACAGATAGACAAAATTTTAGGCTTTCGTTAGACGGAAAAGACTATTTTACCATTGATCGTATTAGTTGTTTATTATCTCCCCTTAACATGTGGGCACAAGTAATTCTGTAAATATGCTTTCAGTTAGTTATAAACAAATACTACTTTTACAAAGTTTTTTTATTTAAGCTAGTAATTAGGTTCATGTACAAGCAAACAGGCTCTAGCTTAAAATAACTAATGAGAAAGTTGAATCAGTTTGTAACTGCTTGTGTCAGAAAAATAAAAAATAAATGGTAAATTTAGTGTATATCTTATGTGGAAATTTGTGTGTAATTACTTGTATTTAAGTCATGAGGGCTAAATCCGTCAGTTTGTGTGTAATTACTTGTACCATCATAGTAATATTGTAATTCGTCAAGGGTGAAACTGTCAAATTATGTGTAATCACTTGTATCTGTCGTAGTATTATTGTAAGTCATCAAGAGTAAAACTGTCAATTGTGTGTAATTACTTGTACCCGTCGTAGTAATATTGTAAGCTATCATAGGTAAAACTGTCGATTTGTGTGTAATAACTTGTAACTGTCGTAGTAATTGCAATTCATCAAGGTAAAGTTGTCAATTTTTTTGTGTAAATAATAATTTCTATCACAGTAACATTGCAAGATATGAGCTGCAATTTAAGTAATCACTTGAATTCGTCATAATAATATTGTAATTCATCAAGGGTAAAACTGTCAATTTAAATTATCTGAAATGTACCAACAATATATCAACAATACATGGTAAAATAGTGGGTTTGGAAGGTGAGGTATTGGGTCAAAAATGATGATTTTGAATAAAACGACGTTTTATATACCCTAGTACTGTGAGGCGGATAACGTGACAAAAATAAAGCGGTGTTTGGTTCATTAATTTTTTTTTAAAATTATAACCTGTGAAATGATTTGTCAAAAGAAGTTTAAAACTTTTATTGATAAATAGTCATGTTTGGTTTGTAAATTTAGTAAATGTGGTGGCAGCGGGCCGGTCTATCATTTACTAGTATAAGAGAACGATTAATGAGATTTTGACTAGTTGATTCTAAATTTACAAAACATTATTTGTTTGTTGGTCTAACATTGTATTATATATGATTTACGAGGTTCCAGTGATTCTAGATGTAACAACATACTCTATGAAGCTGCAAAAACGAAGATCATTGGTTCTTGAATGTCTAAACCAAGCGCCTGTTGACGGGTCAAGTGGAAGCTCTTATGGCACTTCCGGTGCTTGTTCTGGCACCGGGGCCCTTGATTTTTGATGCTAACTAGTTTCTGCTGTCGATTATGATTATCTGATTATTTAAGAGGTGAAATGGTTAGTTTAGGATTAGCGGTAACAAAACTGATTATCAGGAGTAGAAAATGACTATGTTACCGTTGCGATTATTGTACTTGATGTTATTGTGACAACTCTTTGCGTAACTTAATTTTAAAGTTAATACTTGAAATAAGTTTTAAGTTTCATAGATTTGAGTATCCAAGGCAATTAGAATGCGTAAAATGTGTTGGTTTTTAGGGCAAACACTTTTGTTGTTTATTTCTTGAATTTTAGTACCAGTAAAATGTGATTTCAAGAGCTATAATATAATTATTAATAGTGAAAGTTACCTTTTTAAAATAATTTTATAAAAACATAATTTAAATCAATATTAGATAGTAAATAAAATGTTTTTACGGTTCTACTTGTGTTTAAATTCGATGGAATGTTGTCTTGGTCATGTAATTTTAATTCACTACGTCGTTTGGTTAAACTAACTTTCATATTTTTTTTATATTTTGTATTGCCGTTAATTCAAACTCAAAATGCAAAAATTGTGTTGAAGCCAAATGGAGAAGATCAGCATTTAAATCGGTTGAAAGAAAAATAGAGTCCCTTACATGATTCACACTAATGTATGTGATTTAAATTTGGTTCTCAATAAAGGTGGCAATCAATACTTTATCACATTTATTGATGATAATACAAGATATTGCTATGTATATTTAAAAGTAAGGATGAAGTCATAAACAAGTTCGTTTGGTACAAAAATGAGGTTGAAAATCAACTAAACTAGAAAAATAAAAATTATGAGAAGCGACGGAGGAGGTGAATATGTTGCACCATTATCACATAATAATATTAAAAAGAAACAACGACCAAGAGATGACCACGCTTTAAACGAATTCTTTCTAAGAACAAATATATTGATAGGGTTTGGTATGTTATAGATTGAATTTAGAGAAGATAATAGGGATAAAAAGGAAGAACGATTATATTATTGAAAACATAAAGAAAGATTACAAGATATTCTCGGGCCTAGCCCTCTCTCACCACATATGTAGGAGCCATGGCAATCACATCTTAAACATAAACACACTCTCCTCTCCCTATTAGTTATTGATACCTATTTATAGTAATATAACTTGCACTTGACCCCCTTCTAAAATAGACAAATGACATTTAGACTAGAAACTAGGACATGATTCCTATCATATATAAACATAGGATTAATCGCCTTCACGACATATATATTGTAGAGGTAGGGTACTAAAGCCACCCTTAAACACATAATATACACTCCTGCCGGTTAAAAGGGTCAAGTGCCATGCCGAAGCCATGGCGCCTGAACGATGAACAACATGTCCTTATATAACAAACATTCTCTTACACATCGGGATGGAGCAAAAGGAAGGATATTCATCGTAAATGACGCCCAACCAATAAGGGATAAATAACACATAGTCAATAGTACTACATAGTACGATATGCCAACATCAAAGGGCCACGACGCCCACCAACTCCCTGTAACACACGTGTAGGGGATATGATTGGTAGAGAGCCTGACAAGGCAGTTGGCCATATCCTCTCTCTCCCATCTAACGGCTATAAATATCAACCTACCTCCAATTGGTAAAGGAGCTGGCATCCACTATTCTCAGCTCTCTATCTCATTACTTCTTACAAACAATATACTGATTCTCACGCCGGATGGTGGTTACGAGAGGATCCCCCCATTTCCTTCGTAAAGAGCTCACGATGTTTCGTTTTGTAGGCGTGCTACTCATTTTCGCCAAGGAGGAATATAACCCATCGTGGAAAATACTAGATCATCACCCTTAGACTAAGTAATTAGACCTAAATGGGGATTTCGTGTTTCTTCATATATTATGCTTGATAAGGTTGTATAATCCAACTGACCCGAGACTAAAGAACCACCAATAAAGACACAGGGCAAAATTTAACCTAACTTTACTCGTCCCAAACCGTTGTATGCCAAACAATGCGACGAGAATAATAACCAATACAGTCACTAAAGCACCTGTAAATCACAATATCTCAAGTTAAAAAGTCAATATATTTGACTTTTAAAAGGCAGCTATTACTAGTTGTTTACTTACCTGTACCAAATCCTTGGATTTTACCTTCCAGACCACTCACAACAGACATTACTGCAATGACAATGACTCTATCAGTAACATTGGCGTGTGTTTGGATAAAACCGAAATAACTAACTCATAACCGACATAACAAAACCCAACCCAAAACCGAGTGGTTTTATTTTTTTTCAAAAACCAAATTTACGGTTCGGTTTCGGTTTTACATGTACCAAAAAAACCGAATCATACTTTTTTAAAGCTGAAAAAATAAATGCGACTTTTGTTATCGAATTTATAGAATTATAATTTTTATTTTTTGAATGTGAAGTAATGTATAAAAGAAACATAAATGGTGCAATCCAAAAAATTCTCTCAAATGCAAAATAATCAATTAATCAATAATTAACACAAAAAAGGTCCGAATTCATTATCTTTGGGCCATTTTTTCCCCCAAAAGTTGCAAGCCCAAATGGGTAAACCAAAAAACCAGACCAAATCGAAACAAATTGTGAAATCGGAAAACTGACTATTGGTATATAATTAATGGATTGAGTTTTATTTTTGAATGTTAAGTAATTTATAAAAAGTAAATGGTGTAGCCCTAAATTTTCACTCAAGTATTTAATAATCATTTAGTAACTAATAACAAAAAAGAGACGCATATTCATTATCTTGGTCCATTTTTTTCGACCCAAAAATTGCAAGCCTAAATAGAAATACAAAAAAAAAAAAAAAAACCGGAACTGAACCCATTGTAAAAACCAAAAAGCAAACAGTTTTCAAAAATCCAATCACCAAATTTCCTGTTTCTCATTCGGTTTGAGCCCAAAACAATCCATGTACACTCCTATACTAAATAAGAAAAATCGGGTTACTTAACCACTTACCTGATATAGCATGGATCAGAATACCGTCTTCAATGATCATTGAAGTTCCCATTAAAACGAGTAACAAAAGAAGGGTTTTGTAAAAAGAATTGTGTTATTTCTTTAAATTTCAAGGCCCGTTCGAGTTCTGGAGTAGGTAATTTCAGCCTATAATGTTCATCAGCTTGTTGACGATTTGGTAAAAGATGGATTTTTGCATACCTACGTAATCATAAATACAATGCAAATTGTCCCACTTGCAAGATTAGATTATGTGTCAGAGAGATTTTTTTTTAAAAGATAAAACTAAGCTCTTACAAAGTCAACATAAATGTGTTGTTTTTGTTGTGAATTTATTTTGAAAATGTTTATGGAAGGGTTTGCTGGAAATTCATTGCATTCATTATGTTGGTCTTGAAAATATGAAGAATTTGAGTTTTCGTAAATTCAACCTGTGCATGTAGTAGCAAAAAGTTATAAACTTGTTTTAATGGTTAAATACAGTTCTTCCAAGTTCACTAATATACTTGTGAATGTCACTCACAAAAAGTTATAAACTTTTGACTTTTAATAGCTCTTCTAAGGTCATAACAAAATTTTGACTTGTCAATCACTACATAGAGAGATCCATATACCAGTCATGAGCGAGAGCGAGGCCTAGAGAGTAAAATATTATATATATATATATATATATATATATATATATATATATAACCCTCATGATTGCGGTGTGCGCATATAATGTATATATGTGTGAACCCTCGGGTGGGCAAAAGTGAAATTGCACTAATTATGACGTTTTTTTTTACTAATCTCATGAAAATAAAGTTAAAAGTGGCGGAATGTTAATCAGATATCATGTGGTGGCGTTGATAACCGAAAGATAATGGTACATGCACCAATCGGAGGTGTCTCGATGGTTGAGTGTTATGTGACTTATGTCAAAGGCTTGATGCAAAACTACTATCGAGCCGGGGTCTCACCGGAAGCAACCTCTCTATTCCTAAATTTCCTAAATGGTAGAGGTAAAGTTGTCTACATCTTACCCTCCTCAGACCTTACCATAGCTTTGCTATTGGTGAGATATACTGAGTACGATAATGATGATGATATATAAACGAAAGCTTTAAAATCTCTCTGGTTGCTCCCTACATTTTCTCAGACCAGATTGCATTATTTGTAACTAGAGGCATCTCATGCATTTTACTCGAATTTACGGGTATAGGTCTCACCAAACCCATATATTCCTTAAGCGGGTTATAACATCTCATCAAATTAAAAATTAATCTCACCAAATATTTGATATGAAAATCCTATAAAATAGGAATTTACTAAAAATTAACATCTTATTTCTTTTTAAAAAAGATATATATATATATATATATATTATTTATAATTAAAAACAATTTTATAGTAAAAACAATAAGCAGGTCATGGGTATCACCAAAGCCCAAATAGCTGTTAAATTGGGTTATAACATCTCATTTATTTGTGAAACTCTTTCATTACCGAATACTAAGCATATTATTAACTTCAGTACAATAAATAAAATTAAAATCCAAAAAATATATAAATATTATAAACGAATAATGTAATACAACCCCCATAATACTAAGGATAAAAGCTAGTGTATATATATATATACATATGATTGATTTCTTTTGAGAACCACTTTGAGTTTTAAGAACTCGAAAAAACTCAACGTAACAAAAAAAAAATTGAATTTTTTTACACATATGTAATATATAAGTATAAGTAACGTAAAAAAATTACAGTCGATTTTTACATACCGAGTCGACTTTTTACACATGTGTAACTAACATTTAAACTTGTGTAACCTTCAAAATCTTTATTCTCTCTTCTGATTCATTTTTTAATTACATTTAATCTCAGTCATATCTATACACATTTAATTAAATGTGTGGTCCATATTGAGTTCTTTAAGTTTTTACATCTCATCAAGTTCTCAAAATATTTTTCCCATATATATATATAGGATCAGGATCATGAGAGAACTTTTTTGAAATTAAGAACTATGAGAACCATTTTAGACCACAAAAAACCCAAAAATAAAAAAAATCATAAAATAAAAAAAACACAAAAATCAAAAAAGTAAAAAAGCCAAAAATTCTTATTTTATCATCCCGGTTTCATTAAAAAAAACTTGGTTTAACTAACTTATATACACATATGTATAATTTAAGATAAATGAAGTCATTCGTCTATTTTCAATATCTTCATTTGTGTTTTTTCCCATTTATCAATTTTATCATTTGTCACTGACTCTCTTCCAGATACGTGCTATTTGTGTCCTCATATGTTATTTCTCATTTTTCTTTCCTGGTGTCTTGGTGGCAACAAGACAAGTATTTATTTTATCCACTTCCTTTCGAGTCAAAACAAAAACAATATGTACTGCAGCATTGTTACACGATTAACAAAGTGATTATAAGTATATGTAGAATTAAAGAGTGATTATACATATATGTACAATATTTTATAAATATATGTATAATCTACGTACATGTGTTGTACATACAAGTTTTAAGTAGTAATGGTCTTAATATGAATAATTGAGGTATTTTCATCTTTGTACTTACATTTTCTGAGCCCGAGCTCGACTTGTTTAGGTTACACACAGCTCGAGCTCGGCTCGTGAGTAGATTTTCAAGCTCGAGCTCGGATCAGGCTCGGCTCGTTTACTATTTATCAATTTTATTTTGTATAATTATTATTATTTTAATATACTTTTTCTTTTACAATTTGATGTATAAAATAATATATATTCTTTAGTTATGTTTATTTATTTTTTATAATATTATAAAAATTAATTAATAATTATTAAATATATATTTTAAAAAATTATATATATGACATGCTCGTTTAGGCTCGCAAATCGGTTCAAGCTCGATATGTGAAGCTTGAGCTCGGGCTCGTTTATTAAACGAGCTTACTTTTAGGCTCGAGATTGGGCTCGTGCTCGATTGAGCTTTTTAACGAGCCGATCTCGAGTAGCTCGTGAGCAACTCGGCTCGTTTGCGTTTCTACTTAGTTCTCATTGTTATGCATTCCATTTAGGGGTGATAAAAAATAACGGCGACCGAAATTTAACCAAACCCGAGACCGATATGGTGCATAAAGTCGGTCCTCGGACCTGCACTTTGAACAACCGAATAACCAAAGAAGCTCGAAATTTAGATTTTTTGAAAACTCATACAAACATTTAGTCGAGCATCTGGTGTGGATGTATTAAACATAGTGAAGAAAAGGTTAAGATTGTTCATTTTAAGCCCGTAATCAAACAACATTCAATAAGATTATGGTATAAATTAAGCACACACACAATATCAAATTGATGTTAGCGATAACTAATTAAAGAATTATAGGTAGTTATACCTTGCATTAGGTAGATCTATTGCAAATTATATGGTTAACTTCAAATCAAATCTTTAACCTAAGTTCAACACATCGAATGAACAAACCATAACAACTCCAATTTGAAGGTTTAATTGTTCTCTGAATTGGATTTATGGCTCCGATCTTTCTCTAAATAGGATTATAAGCTCCAATCATTTTCTGAATAGGATATTTGTTGATCGTTATGCAATCGTTCTCAAAATCTGATTTGCAATTGTATCATTCTCTAAATCGATTTGAACTTTTGGTCATACTCTCTGAATTGGAATTGAGGATACGATATCGATCTTCCCTTTATTTTTGGATGTGGAAATTCCTTTTGTTCCCTTCAAATATAGATTTAAACCTCCCAATTTTAAAGAAAAATTAGAGGCTAAGAATGATTCTTATGGGTTCTCAATTCCTAAATGATTCTCACATGATCCCAATCATATATATATATATATATATAGGTTTAGGTTCATTTCAGAAGTATTTTTAGTACGAGAAGTGTAAAAAGAAATCTAAACCACTAAATTATTTGATCAATGGCTCAAAAGCCTAATGGCATTCTAGTAATTAATTAGAAGACCAAGGAGGTTAATAGAAAGGGATAAGGCTACTAACGGAATTTTATAATTAATCATACTTGCCGTGCAAAAACTAATTACTGATTTCTCTCCGAAAGTTTCTTAAATTATGTTCTTCTATTTTTTATATTCTTCTCATTGCCATAAGAAAAACAATCATGGCCCTAACATTATTTTCCAGACGCCACCATCAAAACCGTTTGCGTTCAACGCAATACTGTAGCCAACCCACCGGCTCCACAATGCCGTGTTCACCATCACAGTAGCCACCGCTCATCGGAGTTGAGACTAATGCCGCTGACAATGAAGAATATGGCTGAGCTTTAATCGTTGGTTGCCGCCTCTTTCATTTATTTCAGGACCAAAATCATGTGTTATTCAAGGTAACAACCGGATAATCTATTTTAGTTTATATTGATGTCTATAATTATCGTCAACATACGATTTATTATTTTGGATTTTGGGTAAAAAAGAACTATTGGATTGTTTGACTCGCAATGATGAGATGATAAAAAGTAGCTTATTAGCATTTATAAATTTAATAATATTATTTATGTCATAAATTAATATTTTAAATTAACCTTTTGAAAGTTTCGGTTGAGAATGTCCATTGCATTTAAGAAATTGTGTTCTAGATTAATGTTTTTGTTTTTTGTTTTTTTTATCTTACTGGTTATATATATTTTTGGATACATTTGCATCTAGGTAATTACATCTTAATATATTATTGTTAACAAACCGATGAGGACATAGGCATTTGGTAGGTTATGCTTTTGTTGATATTCAAATATAATATATGTAGGTTATATGCGTTTTCGTGTAGGTTATATATACTTGTTAATGCTAAACAAAATGCGTAGGTTATATTCTTTGTTGTTGATATTGAAAAACATATGTGTAGGTTATATGTATAATCGTGTACGTTGAAATACATGTGAAGGCTATATGTTTCGTGTACGTTGTATGTTTTTTATGCAAAAATACAAGTGTAGTTTATATGTGTTTGTGTAGATTGTGTATTTTAGTTAACATTGGGAGTGAAGGTTAAAATAAAAAAACTCAAATTCGTAAAAAGTATAGGAAAAGATCTTAGCCCTTAGAGTAAGATTAACACATAAGGGTAAGATTGTCTATATGTTTTTTTATTAATTTTGGAATTAATTTGAAATTTATTATAATTTTCTTCTCTCTCTAATTTCACAAACATCGTCTTTCTGGTTATAAGTATCATCTAACCATTTTCTCACAAACACCCAATAAATACACACACATATCCACCGCCCTCATCACAAAATACTTCAATGGCTGAAAAAAATCTATGTCCGCCTCCAGTCCCGTTGGCAGCCGCCGCTGCCCCATCTCAAACCCTACATTTCCGACCACCAAGGCTCAGATCTACAACCACTCTGTATCCTCCCTTTGTGTCTCTAAATCAGTAAAAAGGAAAGATCGATTTTTTTTGCGTCGGATCTGTGTTGTCGTGGGTCATGAAAACGACGATGTTTAGGAGTTGGGCTTGGTCTAATGAAAGCCATGATTAACTGATTGGGTGAAGATTTTGGCTTTGGGTGTTTGGAAGTGTGATTTAGTGTTTCCCCAGAAGAACAATGGCTGAAGATTTGCAGGTAATGGCATGATTTTCAAGTAGGTAGAAGAAATGGGTACTGGAGCATGAGTTATGTTTTTAGTCCAAGTAATTGGTAGGTGAATGTTTTCTCCCAAATTGAGATAGAATCCAAAACTAATGGATGTAATTCAATTAACAGGCAGGCGAGCATGTCTATTTTTTTCTTTTTTTATTTAAAGATTAATATAGTAAAGATTCTTCAAATTAGAGTGTGTTTAATTATGGTGTGTTTCTGCTATAGTGTGTTTTTGTTTTTAATGTTCTTGGTGTTGTGTTTTATAATTCAATAAAAATTTGGTGTTGTGTTTAAAACACATTGTAAAATAGATTATGATGTTCTTGGTGTTTTGTTTTAATTTTAGATTAAAATACGATAATCATAGATATAGTATAGCGTGTTTTTGTTCTTGATGTTCTTAGTGTTTTTTTTTGTAAATTTAGACTAAAATTGGGTGTTATGTTTTATAACACACTGTGAACCCAGATGGTTAAGATGTAGTGTGTTTTAGTTCATGTTAAAGCAATATTGTTGTGTTTTATGTATGTAGCGTGTTTTAGTACATCAATAATTATTAGAATTCTAATACCACATGGTGAAACCGGATGAATGATCAAGAAAAATGTTGTTGTTTTGGACCAACCTGCATAAAATAACACAATGAACTTGTAAAAATTTTGGATTTTTTGAATTGTTGATTTTATTTATCCTAAAAAATGCAATTATTAATTGTAAATTGATAGTTTCCAAAATTTAATATAACACAGTAGACAATAATGCCCTTAGAGTGTTATAAAATAAGTATAAAAATAGAACACATCTCGAAAAAACACTACAACGAATCTTAACCATTAGATCACACAATCCAACGCACCAGATCACTTCTTACACTTTTTAGACACACTCATCTTTTTACGATCGTTATGCAATCGTTCTCTAAATCTGATTTGCAATTGTATCATTCTCTAAATCATTTCAACTTTTGGTCATACTCTCTGAATTGGAATTGAGGATACGATATCGATCTTCCCTTTATTTTTGGATGTGGAAATTCCTTTTGTACCCTTCAAATATAGATTTAAATCTCCCAATTTTAAAGAAAAATTAGAGGCTAAGAATGATTCTCAAGGGTTCTCAATTTCTAAATGGTTCTCACATGATCCCAATCCTATATATATGTATATATATATATATATATAGGGGTGAGATCTAGTGAGAACTCCTTTTAAATAGAGAACTAGAGAACTAGTAAAGAATTATTTTTAACTATTTTAAAAAAAATATTTTGTGATTTCTTTTTCTTTCCTCCTTCTAATAAGATGATGTTGTTCCTAAAAAAAAACAACTTGTCGGTGTAGTACTGTAGTGCATATGTGCACTAATGCCTATTGCATATATACAATAATGTTTTATTGCATATAATACAACACAATTGCATTATCCAATACACACTATTGAATATATGCAAATACGACACTAATAATTGTATGCAAAACACATTATCGCATATATGTAATACAACACTAATGCGTATATGCACTATATCGATTTTTTTTAATTTTTGTATATAATATAACACTATTGCAAATATACAATACAACAACTATATATATGCTATTTAGCACTATTTAAAATATCAAAATGCACACTATTGCACATATGTATTATAAAAAAAGTCTGTGTATATGCACTACTCGTTAATTTTTTTTATTATTTTTTTTATTTTTATATTTTTTTGTGGTGAAAAATAACAACATATAAGAAGGATGAAAGAAAAAAAATTTAAATTTTTTTTAATTAAATTAAAAATACTTTATTATTAGTTCTCTAGTTCTCTCCATAAAATGGAGTTCTCTCATGATCCTCTCCCTATATATATATATATATATATATATATATAAAAAGGAAATTGCAAACAAACCTTCATAATCAACATTAATTGGTAAAGTGTTTAATCAAGATAATAAGAATTTAAAACACAAAGATAAAACCGTTCCTCGGTAATATATGTCAATTAAACCCGTGTTGTCAGAGACGTGCCGATATATGTCAAACTCGTGTGACAATGCTTTTTAGCAACTTAATTACAATACACATAGTAATTCATAAAGTCTTCCACATGTGTTCAACATATCATAAACATATGTACAAACAATATATAATAGCATCGAAAATTGTTTGATATTATTATAAATTGTTCGTACAAATGTGTGTAATTTGTTGATTATATTATAAACTTGTTTGTACATATGTGTATAACTTGTTATACATATACATACATGTATATAATATGCTAAATTAGGTTTAACTATAGATAATTTATATAGATTAAATTAAGCAATACCTTCAACAATTAGTTTCTCTTTTTCACCTTCCTTACTCTTTCTTTGAATCACTTTAGATGTCTTTTCCGTTTTTTTTCCAATCGGTTCTTCAAAATCATCAGTCTCTGCAATGCATAACAACAATACAGATTTTACATATAACAATTTTATATAAAACTAAAGCTAATTTAGCATACAATATATATATATACACATATATGTATAACATATCATACACATATGTACAAACAGTTTATAATAACATCAACAATTGTTTTGATATTATTATAAACTGTCTGTACATACGTGTATATAATTTTTAATCGTATTATAAACCTTTTTGTACATATACGTACATGTATATAATTTTGGTTTAACTATAGATAAATTATATAGATAAAAACGTAACCTACTGTTAGCACAAACAAGACCCACACATAACCTAACATTAAAGTATTATACAAATATGTACAACAGGAACTATTACCCCCCATACACATATATATGACATAGATAACTTTACCAAACAAAACATCGTTATACATATACATACAAAAAGTTTTTTATTTACCTTATGTCACACCCCGACCAAAGGCGGCGTTACATGCTGGGGTGCAACGTGATTGGACAAATACACAATACACTACTAAAGTGACAATATTTAATCAACTCATTTTATTTCATAAAATCAACAAACAACACATCTTGTTCATATAAAACAAAGCGAATACAAGTAAACAAATATATATTATTCGTTTTGCTAATATCCTAAAAGTCTTGATAACGTTTTTCGTCAAGTCTTCGAGTCAACAAAAGTCAAACCTGTAATATTGCATAAACTAAATTTTATCAACGCAAAGGTTGGTGAGCAATTTCATAGTTTTTGAACAATAAGTATATAATAAGAAATGCCACAATCTCGTATACGAATCAATAAATAAAAGCAATAACTTGGATAAATAGATATCGCTAAACACATTAGCGACACCTAGCTATAAGGGGATGCCAAATAGTCTAGGATTTTATAGTTATAATTAATAGAATTACGTTAACGACACCTTGCTATAAGGGGTTGCCAAATAGATTAGGATTTATAGTTCCACCAACCAAAAGCGATAAACACGTAGGAAAATAATCATGTAAGCATAGAACACCAAATAGAGCAATTATTTAAGTCAAATATACAATAAAGTTTGTGGTTTAAGACTCAAGTATAAAACATTTAGTTTGAATAAGTATGCAATATTACCCCAAAACGAAAATGGAAAACAGGGTATGAAAAGTACTCACATTCAAGTAACAAACTTGATTCGGTAAAATGACGGGTAACCGGAAGGATGAGTTTAACAAAATCATTTAATAAAGTATTTTTAAAGATTTATACAAGTCTTGATAGCTAAAAACACACTTGTGTGTCTTAAGCGAGTAAGAATCGGTTTAGATCGGTTTGGTTCGGTTTCCAACTCACAATAAGTTCATAAATGGTTTCCACATGCCCAAGTATCAAAGAACTTGTATAATAATTTATAAATGAAGAAACTTAACTTTTACAACCAAAAAGTTAACAATAAAGTCTTTAAACGAAAGTCCGGTTTCCATCTCACAATAAGTTCATAGATGTTTCCACATGCCCAATATCTTAGAACTTGTATACTAATTTATAAATGAAGAAACGTAACTTTTACAACCAAAAAGTTAACATTAAAGTCTTTAAAGGAAAGTCCGGTTTGGTTCGGTTTCCATCTCACAATAAGTTCATAGATTGTTTCCACATGCCCAATATCTAAGAACTTGTATAATAATGATTTTAGAAACTTAATATAGTATAAAGCATGTTCAAACAAATTTTTTTTTAACAAAAACTAGTAAACAAAGTTCGGTTTACGGTCTGGAGCTATTTACAGTTAAACCAAGGCTAGACTCTTAGAACCCTTAACCATGGAACTTGTAAATATGATAAACAAACTAAAATGAGCAGAAGTTAGTAAGCAATAATAAAGTTAGATGGTTAGATGCGTAAAATATATAACAAGGACCACGAAAGTCCTCCATGTAGCCTTGCCTTACGAGGTCTGAAACTTAACCGACCGGGTCCGGAAAAGTAACTACCAAAGGTAACAAGGGGTGTATATTATATATATGTTGTGCCATATGTTTCAAGTATTAATTTAGACTAAGTAAACCAATTAAAATGCAAAACTTGGTCAGTTTGACTTTCGAAAGTCAAACGGCCAAGAACATGAAGAAACAAACTTAAAGATCAATGAATTTGAGTGTGGAAATGAAATGAGAGTAGGGATGGATGTGGGAAATGGTCTTGTATATATGGGACAAGGTTTGAAGGGTTAAACATGAGGTTTAATGGTTAAAAACCGAGTTTTGGTCAAAAGAACAAACAATAAAGCAACAAACTGCAGGTCTGGTCTGCAATGCTTTGCGATACGCAATGCTAGGGGATGCCCACCCATCGCGTGGTGCGATGGGTTGGGTGGCTGGGCAATCCAACTTTTTGAAAACTGGCAGTTTTGACCCCTGAAGTTCATTTTACGTGTTTTTAACGCGTTTTAAGGAACGAAAAGGATGTTTTTGAGACCCAACAAGTGTAAAAATAAATTAGGAAATAAGGGTATTATTTCAAAAATTTTACCTAGACAAGATATGCCTTATTTGCAAAATGGAAGAGCTGTTGATATGGTCTTCAATCCATTAGGAGTACCTTCGCGAATGAATGTAGGACAAAGTTTTGAATCTTCACTCGGGTTAGCGGGGGATTTGCTAGACAGACATTTTCGAATAGCGCCTTTTGATGAGAGATATGAATAAGAAGCTTCGAGAAAACTGGTGTTTTCTGAATTATATGAAGCAAGTAAGCAAACAGCGAATCCATGGATATTTGAACCCGAGTCTCCAGGAAAAATAACATAAAACCATCATTTTGATTATGTCGAGGGTTTCGGTTTACAAAACGGGTCGGTTTACATGATTAAACGAATACAAAAAAACCCGAAATTGACGAATGTCACAGTATCCCAACTTTTTGGAAATTTCGTCCCAGAATTAAAATATACTTAAGGAAAAGAGGTAATTATTAACGAATGTCATAATAATTGTATAAAAAATTTTAAACAAAAGAATAACGTCAAATCCTTGCATGACTCGAAAAACGTCATAAATGAGAAACATAATAAAGGCACTTATATATAGGATGTACTGGTGGCGTATCCACCATGCCCTTATCATAACTCGCATTTCTACCATTTTTCCGCTATTGTAAGTCCCGAATCTGGATCACTACAATTATGATATCAACCAACACACGTCAAATATGCGGAATCTAGTTAACGTGGTGATTCAAGAACAACGATGAACAGTATGAATATAATAAACACGAAGTAATACTCCAAATGCACACGATTGTATTATTAAACCGTCTGGTACATGAGATTACACGTATTGCTCTCTAGATGGTGGCTCTCAAAGTGTTCAACCTCTCTCAATGTGAACAACCCTTACCCTATACATTATGTAAACTATATATAGGGAAACCAAACACCTAGCCCAACTATAGCCCAAAGCCCACCGAGATCCATAAGGATCTCGGTTTACATACAAAGCCCAATACAAAACCCAATAAACATAGAATTAAGTACAAACCACCAAATATGGACCCAACAATCTCCCCCCTTGGTTTGTAGCTTCGTTCTTGTTTATTTCACTTCAGACTAGCCTAACCGAAATCCATAGGGATTTCGGTATTACACCAATGTAATTCTTCAACTCGTCTTCGTTTACATCACTTTAGTCTTGATCATGTCGTGGCCTTTTGATATACGTCAGTCTAACCAATTTATGACCCAACAATCTTGCCGTTAGAATGATTCTTTCAAGATCTTTAGAATCTTTACTTGAACATAATCAACAACTTCAGTGATCAGCAACTTCAACATCTGCATCCAATAATCTATCATCTCCCCCTTTTTGACAGCATCATCCAATTTGAATCTCAGATACTTCATATGCTTCCGTTGCAAGAAATCAGTCTTGAAAGAACAATCAACTTTGTTAGAAAGATCAACCAAAATATTTTTGAAAACAATTAACTAAAACAAAAGACATATTTTTGTAATTTTTATGTTTTTCCTTTTTTTTAATGATTTTATTGAAAAGACTTGAAATGAGATCATATCAGCTAAACCAACTATAACACAATAACCGATATCAGATTTCATGAGCTGAAAACTTCAAAACGATTTCTTAACACATTTGTTTCGACAAGAGTAATCAAGAAGTAAAGAATATAATAAATGAACTAAAATAAAACTAAAAACAACAAATAAAACAAATTTAAACACCCGGTCTTCTTGTAATTTAGCTAAAAATTGGGATCAAATTTCAGTTTGTGATAAAAATGCCGCCTTTATGAAAAGATCCGAACATGGAATCATATTGTTTAAGGCACTTTCACAAAGATTCATGTTCAGCGTTATTGTAACATAAAGAAACAGGTTGATAGCAGGTATAACGAACTTAGCATGATTTTCATTGCAGTTCGGCATAAAGCTTAGATGGACATCACTCATGGACCTATGGTGCCTCCTATCTATTCTCAAAGCTTATTTGGCTTTCCCCAGATCACCTCGATTTGACTTTGACCCACTGGATTTGGTTTAAAAACTTTGAATGACAGAACTTATTTATTTGATTTTTCTTTTCAAATTTGCAAACATATTTGAGGTTGAACGTTGGACTTACAGTTTAAATTAACAAGCCTTTCATTCGGGATGTTAAAGGACTTATATTATTGCCTCCACCCCTGTAGTTCTGTTATTAACCCTCATGTTTGTGTTTTTCTTAAAAGCTTTTGAACATTTTTCAACTTTTGGTTGATTATATATTTAAAGTAATTTTGTTCACATTTGTTCTTTGTCATTCTCAATAAGATACTTCATTTTGGGGACCAAATACCAACGGGCTCGTGTGTGACTGGGTAATTGCTTTTCTGCCTATCATACGGAGAGATGTATATGGAGACATGCACATGTCTTCAAAATGACTCTCCACAATAAGTTTAGCATATTTAGTTTATATCATTTCTACTTTTACGCATCATGGAAAGCTACCATACAAATCAATAACTGGTCTAGAGTCTTTTAAGCTTAATAACTTCACCCGTTAGGCGCACAAAAACAATTTATCTATCACTTTCCAAAGGTTGGATCAATTTTCATTTGAAAATACTTTGAAGCTTCTAAAAAGCTGTTAACTGAATAAATATATCACTTCCCATAAAATTACAGAAGACAAACATGTTAAGAACTCAGTCACCCCGGTCACTCTTCAGTTTTTCAGGTAAATGGCTATCACGTATGACCACCAGTGGTTAACAGGACCAAAACACATATGAGAATACGTGTCCCTCCAACTTGGAATTACTGACATAATTTTAAGTGAAAGAATTCATAACAAAAAAACACATCACAATCACCCCGGATGCTTTCAGTCTTTAGACAAATGGCTATCCTGCGAATCTACAAGTAGATCACCAGACCAAACATATACAGGTATATGTTCTTCACACTTGAGCAGCCGACATAATTTTAAGCGAGAGTGAAGTTTGAAAGACATAGATAATAATTTTTTATTAAACGCACACACACTCTTTTTGAATTTGCACACACACTCTTTTTGAAATTTTTTAAATTTCACCCCCTAAATTTGTGCAAAAATTTTGACAGAAAGAAAAACTTTTATGTACAAATTTAACCTCAAAAAGACTCAATCGTCGAAACGTAGTATTTAATAAAACTTTTATGAAGAAGTGTGATAGTCAACCAACTGATGTACTATCATTTCTCATGCACGTTCAAGTCAATTTTTCATTTTTGGGAAACAAAAAACACTAGACTTGAAAAACTATACGTGAACATATATTTTTTATTTTTTTTATAAAAATTTAAAATTTTAAAATCTTTTTGACTGATCAATCTTTCATACTAAAGTGATACGGTTACCTTTTATCTTCAAGACATCATCTTTCCATTTGTGAGAATCTCCCCTAGGAATAAGCTTGTTTTGAGATTCTGCAACCTTGCGAGTTGAATGTCTGGAACAAATCTTTTAATATACAATGTATTCCCTGATTTGTTCCTACACACTTAGAGAGCAGATTAAAAGCGTTCAATCACCATAAAATCCCGTCCAGGAAACAAATAATCCATTTTAAGGTTTAAAGATTTAAAAATAATGGATATTTGCCCTGTCATGTGCCTGGAACAACCCATTTAATAAACAATGAATTTGTGGTTGTTCCTACACGCATAGCGGGATTAGTTGGACATAGGAACCCAAGTCATAAATGTCGTGGAGCTCCCTTGAGCATCAACATATGTGACCTCTTTCCAACTCATATCTTTCCCATCTTTAACAGAATCATTTGTCATTACAGATTCTGTTTGCTGAGTTTTAAGTTTCCAAGTCTGTCTTGGTTTAGTGAAATTTGATAGAACAGACTTTGGAGTGGAGCAATTCGAATTCGAATTCTTAGAACTCTCAACACTCTTTGACTTCTGAAAATTTATTTTTCTTTTAACAGTTTCTAAATCATTTGAGTGCAAACCTGTCATATTAACTTTGAATCCTTGAGTATCTGTGACCCGTTGTACAGATACACGTGGTTTTCTAAAATAAGAATTTTGTTTAGCCACTGGATTCGGTTGAAACTTGTTACCTTTCACCTGAGGGGCTTGTCTATTAATAGCACGGTAGTGACACTCCTTTGCCAAATGCCCGCCGATCCCGCAGACGAAACACACCTTCATCCTTCTTCTAATGTCAATGGAAACACTTTCCTCATGTTGGAATTCCTTCTTAGGAAAGGTTTTTTCATTCTTCTTGCCCCTTGGCACAACCTTCTGATTTTGCTTGTAGTATGGAACATATAGACGATGGACACAATTTCTGGCTATATGTCCTGGCGTGCCACAGTGGTAACATGTTTGCCTCTTAATATAAGTAGCACTCGTTGATTTATCAACACATGGAGATCCGTAGGATCTATGAGGATGAGACTATCCTTGTTATGCTGATTTCTTATGTGCCTTCCCTTAGTTGCCACAACTCTGTGTATGATTATTAGTATAATTTTGAGTTGTGGTGTCATCTGAATATGATGGCACGTTAGAATAAGACTCATTTCATTAGCCTGAACCCCTTTACTATCAGAAGCAACATCATTTACTCTTTCTGCACATGAAGTAAAAGCATCAAAATTGTTCACACATTTAAAAACAGGCTTGATTTCCTCTAGGGATCCTGATCCAACAGTTTCAGATTGAACTTGTTTACCATACTTCATGTCTTTTATCTTTTCCTCCTGTTCTTTAGTAACAGGGGTAGGGACATTATTGTGGTTGTAAGGTGGGGGAACTTGACTGAATCCTATTCCCTCACCTTCATTCTCTTTCCACCACAATTGATTTTCAATCATTGAGTTGACAACTTTACTGGAGCCATCGAATTTTTTAAAATCTAATTCTGCCTTTTCAAACTTGCTAGTTAGATTTAAAATTTCTGACTTGGAGGCCTCCAATTTAGCAGTCAACTCAGCGATTTCTTGTTTAGCATCAAGATGGTGACAACTCTTTATGCTAAAATCAGACTTAAGTTTTTTAATGTCTTTGTTAAGAGATTCTATTTTGTCTAGAAAACCCTTTTCATTTTTCTTAAGTTTAAAATTTTCTGATTTTATTCTTTCCGTATCTCTGCTTAGACTGTCATTGTGAAGTTTATACATTTCTGTTTTCTCACCACAATTTAAAGAACATGGTTGAAAACGTACCTCAGATGAATCCGGAGAAGTGAACGCCATGTATGCAAACTGGAGCTCCTTGACCTTCTACTCAGCAATGTTTTCCTCTTCAGAATCTTCAACTGTTGCGAAATTTGCAGTTTGATTTTCAATGTTAAGCGCAGCCATCTGACCTTCCCACGAGAACGTTTGAGCAACCATACCTCTTTCACCATTTCCAGAACTGCCTCCAACTTCACCCCAAGCATTTCCAACTGGAACCAATGCCCTTTTAGTATTTCCATCCTTAGCTCGATTAGTGCATTCACGAGCAAAATAACCCGGCTCGTGACAGTTGTAGCACCTGAGGGTCTCTTTGTTAAAACCCACCTTTTGATTATTAGGCATGTTCCAATTATTTCTACCCGTCCTCTTAGTAAACTTCTTTGCACGAAAAACCGCCATGGTAATTTTCCACGAGATATCCATTTCTTCAACATCATCGGGATGAATCTGAACTAGTTCAACAGTAACCACCAGTTGAACCAAGTCTCCGGCCAAAAAGGCATGATAGCAATTCATAAATCCCGCCATTAGAGTGATATTCTCTTGAGTTTCTTTAGATATGGTGGGAATCTGGCTGGAGTTAAGACTGGGAGTGGTTTTACCAGAATCATTTGCAGACTGACCAGATTTGGTGAAAAATACTGGGGCTGGATTAGGTGAATTAGATGATGATGATTGATCGAAGGTGGATGAAAACATATGGAAGTTTCCCTGTGGTGGTTGTTGAGTGGGCTTGAACAGTGAGAAGCTATCTTGAGACATTAAGGCACTGTTAGACGCAACGTTATATCCAGCAGCACTATAAGAACTAGCATGATTTATTGCCCGTTGTTTATCATCCATATCACATGCTTTAATAGTGGCAATCATTTCAGTCATACTCATTCTGTTAAGGTCTTTGGTCTTTTTGATAACTGCAACATTCATGTCCCAATTTTTCGGCAGAGAATTCACCAACTTGTTGTTAATTTATGAGGTTTGCAGAAAGATCCCAGCAGTTCTCATTTCAGTTACAAGGGATATAAACCTTTGTAGTTGAGATTCCAATGTCTCTCCCAGAACATGATTGAACATATTAAACTTTTGTCGCAACAAATCTTGGTGACTTCTCTTCATATCCTCATTTCCTTCATAAACTTCTATCAGTGCGGCCCACAACTCCTTAGCTGATTGGAGTTCTCTAAACTGAAGGGCATTCTCGGGTGAGAGTGCCATAGTTAGAGTTGAAAGAGCTTTCTCATCTTCTTCAACTTTTGCAAAGTCATCATCATCATATAGAGCAACTGGTTTCACAAGAACCTCGGTTGAACCATCCCTTTGATAGGTGATCCTTTGAGGACCCCTCACAATGCTTTTCCAAATTTTTGAATCTTTCATCTTGGCATAGTGTTCGAAACGGAATTTCCATTCACTGAACCCCTCATGGGACAATAAACGGGGTATACGAGTAGCAGTGCCCATGATGAAACCAAGTTCTTGGTGAAGTGACGAGTTGATGGAGCTGCTGCCATTAGTTAACTGGGCCATTTTAATTTAAATCCAAAAAAGATTAAGTCCATTTAAAAATCTAAGTCCAAGACAAAAGGGCCCAACACAGTAGACTGGGCTAAGAGTATGATGAAACACGTTGACCGAGAACTAGAGTGTTGGCCAAATCTTTGACCGAGAACTCAGGTATTGACCAAAGATTGACCGAAAACTCAATTTGTTGACCAACTCTTTGACCGAGAACACCAATTGGCTGAAAACTACGAGAAGCCAAGAACAAGCAGTCACCGAAAACAATCTTCAGCCGAGAACAAGTAGTCACCGAAAACAATCTTCAGCCGAGAACAAAAAGATACCGAAAACAATCCTCAGCCGAGAACTAATGGTTATCAAGAACTACAGAGGCCAAAAACCAAAAGAAATCTTCAACTAACTTGTAAAAAACTTCCAAAAATATGGGATTTTATTTTAATTCCAGATCAAGGTCAATCTTTGCTTAAAAACAACTCAGTCTTCTTCTTCGATCAGATTCTCGCCGGAAAACACATTATAACCTTGTAAATGATATTCTCAAATCGTTGATATCACAATAACGAGCCTGAAAAGGTCTAAGGCTCTGATACCAATTGTAAGTCCCGAATCTGGATCACTACAATTATGATATCAACCAACACACGTCAAATATGCGGAATCTAGTTAACGTGGTGATTCAAGAACAACGATGAACAGTATGAATATAATAAACACGAAGTAATACTCCAAATGCACATGATTATATTATTAAACCGTCTGGTACATGAGATTACATGTATTTCTCTCTAGATGGTGGCTCTCAAAGTGTTCAACCTCTCTCAATGTGAACAACCCTTACCCTATACATTATATAAACTATATATAGGGAAACCAAACACCTAGCCCAACTATAGACCAAAGCCCACCGAGACCCATAAGGATCTCGGTTTACATACAAAGCCCAATACAAAACCCAATAAACATGGAATTAAGTACAAACCACCAAATATGTACCCAACAGCTATCATTCTCGGGTCTGAGTTATCGCACACAAGCGTACTTACTATGGCTTCCATACGGGGATTTCGATAATTAAGTGTGCACCCATAATTATTTAGTTCGTCGTATGGTCCACATTGTTCGTTCCATTGTGTGGTTTAAGAGACATATTTATTTTGAAATCTTTAAAATAGGCGAGTAAATAAATTTGCTGAATTTTACCAATATTGACTAACCAATACCAGTGGTTGAAAATTTCGAGATTGACATTCAAATAAGTAGGAAATTGGGATACATAAATGAAAAAATTTAAAGTCTTAGAATATAATCCAAGGCGAAAATGCCAATTCGGCCTAAAATAAGTAAAGACGATTGAATGATAAAAAAACAAATTTTTTTGGGGTAAACAATATGGAATAAGATTTGAAGTCAAAAGTCATCAAGATGATTGGCAAAGTCTGTAAATCGAGATACTAAATAAAATCGATAAATGAAACCCGATAATGAGGACTCCGATAAATAGAAATGAAAAGTCCAATAAATGAAAACGAGGATCTGATGAGTGAAAAGAAAAATGAGTAATCCAATAAATGGACACATAAGGTTGGCATAAACAACGATACAATTAACAATAACATCGTACGATGAGTTTCACACGTGAACAAACTTGAGGTTATGTGTATTGTGGATATGATTGCACGAAATGTGGTAACATGAGAAATGAGGTGAGTTCCTTGGGGTGATGTATACATGTATCAAACTAAAAATAAATAGAATTTTGATTAGCTTACCAATCGATAAAATGTGAATAAAATGTGAATATGGCCACTATTGTGAAACCATTTATATAATCGTCATTATAGTAACGGTTTCTAATAGTGCCAAAACTTGCGGACAACCACAAATAGGCCTCTTAATAGATTAAATGAAATGATGTAGAATAATACATAGAATCGTGTCTTAATTGAAAAGTATAAATGCTCAAACATGAACAACATAGTCATGAAAATATCGTTTAAAAGATAAACGAATTTTTTTTGGCGAACTTGAGGTTTTGAAAGTATTACACAAATTGTTATTGAAATCAAAATGAAATATCATGTGCATAATATTACTATCAAAACATCTTATCAATTGAAAAGAAATCATAAAAAAATCAGTGAGACTCGAATAAACGATGCAATATGCATGTCACGTATCATATACTCTTTTGAAAATAATAGAATGTAATTGAAGATGGAGTCTTAAGTAAAACCGTTCAATCGTTTCCAAGAAAATGTATATAGTAACCAAGTATCGCGGTAACGCGTAGCTAGAGAAACATTTTGATCATTATCCAATGTAAATCTTGTAACCCAAATTGTTAAAAGAATTTTTGCATACATGAAGTTGTGGTGAAAATAAATTATGAAGAAATGATGCTTGCGATAATAAGAAGTAATAATTCTCATAAATCGTTATCGAACGAAAATTCATCTCACAATATCTAGTATAAAGTATTTATAAATGCGTCCCAAAAATATTTGTAAAGCCATGATCATGAGTTTTATGTAGAAAGATGAAAGTTAAAATTTATTATTGAATTAGTCTCGAATTCGACATTTAAAATGAAACCTCGTATTTATAAAGCCATTATGAGATTATCACCTTAGGTGACAATATTTATAATTCTTTAAAACACTTATATAATCGTTTAACAACCTTTGAAAACAAAACCTCATAAATTTTTTTGTTGTCATGACAATATTATATTCGACAAATATGCTTTATAAAATATGGGCATAATACGTAAATCGTTATTTTTGAAAGAGTTTATGATTTTTTTTTAAAATTGAACTTTTGGGTACATAAGGTCGTTCTAAATTCACTAGTTGTATATATATAATAAACAAAATTTAGAGGAAAAATGAGGCTTGTGTGTGTATGGAGAGGTTTTAGGCTTCGAATGGTGAATGGTTTGGAAATTTTTTGAAGAGTGAGTGTGTTTCGGGTGTCTTGAGAAATTGGGTTTTCTTGAGTTACGTTGATGGGGTTTGTTGAGGTTTTGGTCGTTTGAGTGGGTTAGGATTGGATGACTTGTGTGAGTAGTGGTTAGGCTATTTAGATGGGGCTTGCTTATTTGAGTTCGGGTTAAGTTTATGGGTTGGATAAGTCAACCTTGACTAGCTTGAGTTGATATTCGGTTTGTACATGTATTTTGCAATGAGTGCTTGGGTTACTATTTTGATATCAAACTCTATGGTTGGATGATAATGGTGTGGCAACGTGGTTTGTGACTTGACATGTCACACCCCAACCTACGGTGAAAATGCCAGGGCGAACTGATGGCTCAAGCTTTTCAAAGGTTACTATCATGCAACATTATTTAAATAACAATATCTATTTAATTCTATTTAATAATTCAAATAAATCAAGTACAAAATACAACTTATTAAACAAACAACAATTACAAATTTAATTCTTGATTGTATCATTCCTAACTTCAATTTTTCACTAAGACTTCACCAACCTGCATTGGATTTCTACGATAACCTGCATATGCGTATAAAATAGAATTTTGTCAACAACACATGTTGAGTGAGCAGCACACCGGTTTAGTTGTACATATAGTATATATAACAAAATACGTAGCTGCAACAAGTCATATGAGAATAACAAATTAACCAAATGAGCAAGTATAACTGAGATGTCAAGAAGCACAAAGGCTAACGACTGGCGTATGATCATACTAGACTGAGATTATGTTGGACCACTCTGAATGCGGAAGCATACAAAGCAAATAAGCACATAAACAAGTAAGGTATAAGTTGTTAACACATAAGACAAAGTTGCAGTTATGAGTATAAGTATATATAAGAAATATTATTTACGCATACGTCCCCAAAATGTGGCAAACAAGTAAAATAGGGGAATGTGGTACTTACCTTAAGAGACGAGCAAAAACGAATAAGATAGTAATAAGAATGTGGGTGACTGATCAAGCTCTTAGAGAAACACCGACGAGATGTCCTAGGTAACGATAGTTGTGAAAATAAATACGAATTGAATAAAGAGTCTAAAACTAAATAGAGGTTCGGGATTTGATGATCGAGCATATTCTTACAAAAGTTTAATATTACTTATATTTATTAATTTTATGATCAAAGTTTTATAATATGGTTTAATTATACAAAATACTTAAAATACTTAAATAAATATTTGTAAGACTTTATAATTTATATAAAAAGGTTTGTTTTAAATGTTTAAAACTACAAATACGTTTAATGTATTTTTACATATTTATTACTAAAAGTTTTTTTTAAAAATTTAAAATTATAGATATTAGATAATAAATAATAAATACTAATATTTATAAAAAATACGTAAACCATATTTTTAAATACGTGAATTAACGTGATATATATTTTATTTATATAGTTATATTATGTAAATACGTTTTAGATAAATTAAAACCTTAAACAAATTTAATAACTAAAGTATGTATATATATATATATATGTGGTTTTAACCAAGATTTGGAAAGTAATCGGATGTTGTGTCGGTTTAATAAAAATATCAACTAGTTATTGTATTTATAATATTTGTAATATAATTTAAAGAATTAAATATATTATTATAACTAATTAAAATAATGTTTAAGAAAAAAAAACCCTAAAAATTGCGCTGGGGGTGGCTCGAACCCGCGCCCCCAGCCTCATTGAACCTTAACACGCACCCCTGGCCAACTGGGCTAGGGGTTTAGTTTGGTTATGAACTGAAACGGATTAATAATACCATAAAGACGTAGACCCAATCAAAACATATGAACCCTAGAATCGTTAATCCGTTTAATTGATTGTTGATTGATTAATTAAGCATAGGGTTAATGTTTACCAGTTAAAAACGACTATAATACATAAGAAAATTACCAGATTCTAACATGAATGGATGGTGAACGATGAAGCGAACACCACGGCCAAAGACGAGCATAGAACGCGACCAAACGGTTAAACTAATTCAATTGCTTATGCAGTTGGATTCGCGAGGTTGCAGGGATGGTACAGGCGAGTTTAATTGGATTTTCATCAACTGTTAATGGTGAAACGCTAATATTGTAATGACGGGTTTTGATATATTAAATCCCGATATCGAACTTGATCTTCTTTCTTAATTAAATTGACAGTGGGAGTTATAATACGCATATAAACGATCTCATAGTATAATTTCCAAGTATAATCCATGGATTAAGGAGCACGAAATCAAAACGGGTCTACGTGTTCGCTAAATGGGTCTGGGTTAACGGGTTATAAATATTAATATAATAATATAATCAGATTTTACAATTTGGTCCCTCTTTTATGTAGATGGAAACAAAAATGGGTTAAAGTTTAGATTTGGGTTAAAAGTGTATATTAATCAAAGTAGTTTTAAATTATTAAATAAATATTAACAATAATATTAAAATAATGATAATGAGTCGTTAAACGCGATATTTTATTGTTAAAATTTTCCGAACATAAGAGCGGGTCGGGTAAACGGATAAAAATAATATTTAAAAATATCCGAGTTGTTACAGTCGCCCCTAGTAAGGGGAATTTCATTTTGAAATTAAAGAATACTATAACAAACCATTAAATTTTGGGGAAAGAAAATTTTTAAAATAAAATCTAAAAATTTATCATGACACAGAACTATCAATAGTTAAAACAACGCTCCAAATGCAAATCTGATAAGGGCACTTATATATAGGATGTACCTGCGGCGTATCCACCATGTCCTTATCATCTTTACATTTGTACCATTATTCCAACTACCTTCTACTCTGTATTATGACACACAGTTTTATGCATCATGATTTCCATGCGAGGACTTCCATAATTATGTTCCGGACTGTAATTATTTTCATCGCTGGATGGTCCACATTATTCGTCCCATCGTGTGGTTTTACAAAACATTTAAAGAACATGATTTTGAGGAAACAAAAGTTTTAAGTAGTCTTAATTTGTAACACTAGAAAATCAACAATGCATAAAACAATTCTAAATGTTATAGAGGATTTAAATAAAGAAAAATCTAAGACATCGCAAGGATATAAGTATTTAAAATTTAAGAAGGGGGTAGCTTATATATAGTTAAGGTTTATGAGGGTAAAAATATAAGATAGAAGTAGGCTTCAATAAACAATCTATTTAATCAAAGAACTTTATTTATTAGATAGTAGATAAATAGTCCAAATACGGAAATAATTCAAGGCCATAAAGAGGCGTTACAATACGTAATTAAGAAAAAGAAAAAATAAGGCAAGATAGAAAAAAGGGAACGAAAAAGGTCTTCATGAACGTTGCGTAGCTTAGTTGGGGTGACTTGAGGCACCATGAGGAGTTGCAGGAGTAGGAGCAGTTGAGGTAGGTTGATTTGGCATTGCTTGGAAAACTGGAGCTTGAATGGTTTGCAAGAAAGTTGTTTGGTGGAAATATGTTTGGTAAACTTGAGCTTGTGGTTGCGAGGTTTGATAGTGTTGGGTTAAATAAGGTTGACCTTGACTGATGGGAGGAGCTTGTGGGACATGAGGTTGATGGGTTTGAACTTGGTAAGCATGGTTCAAGTAGTCGGGTGTAGTCATAGTTTGGGCTTGATGGGCATGGATAAGTTGAGGGCACATATTACGAAGGTGATTTGGGTTTCCACAATGGTAGCAAGCACGAGTATTAGGAACACCGGGTTGAGCAAGAGGGGTAGGTTGTTGCGGAACAGCTTATGCAGTAGGCAGGACACTGCATGTGTTAGCAAGATGGCCATAACGATTACATTGAATGCAGCGACGGCATGGGGATTTAACCGAGTGATGATAGTTACAAATGGGGCATAACGGAAAAAGACTGAGGTAAAGTTTCTTGTTTTAGGAGACTTGCGGGTGATTAGGATTTGTTGCAGCAAGGTTCTTACGTTTCTTGTTATGAGGATGAGTGGAGGTAGATGGTTTGCAGTCACTAGCAGAGGAATTAGTGGGAAAATTTGAATCGATTGCATTGATGTTTTGAATTTGTGTCACTATCCTAGGGATTGCATCAGTTATCTCTTTGGTGATACAGGCAGCTATACGGTGGTCGTGAGAATCAAACGATTGATGTCGAGGATAACGTTGGTTTGTTGAATGAGACATTCTATAGGGACCAAAAATGAGGATTTATAAAATGAAGGATAAATTGAGGAACCATAAGAATAGTAAAATGTTTAATTATGTGAAAATAATAATGTTGTCTTAATAAGTGAGGAATTGCGTCATGAGGATTAAAAGTAAAAGTTTATAAGATGAGGAGGGGTACATTGCGTAAATAGTTATTAGATGATGTAGTCAATATGATTAATGCGTGATGACTACATGAGGAGTTAAGTCAGTTTAAAATTTAGATTATTAAGTTTACAATAAACTAACGAAATATAAATTGTGGATGTTGGCCTCCCATGTGCTTTCCATGGCAATTTGAATGGCCCAACGAACTAACGAAAAACAACTGAGTTCGACAGCCCATGAGCGTTACATGGCAATTCGATTGTCCCAACTAATTAACGAATTAACAATGCAATGAAGTTTGTCAGCCCAATGAGCTTTACACGGCGTTTTAATCGACCAAACTAAATAATGAACTATCGAAATAAATATGGGTAGTCAGAGAATCTTGTGAATCACCACGTTGATTACTCCAACAAAAATACGAAATCAAGTTAAGAAATGAATAGTAGGAGTGCTGACGTGTGTGATTATATATATATATATATATATAAATATTTAAGTAAAAGTTCCACATAAATCGGGTTTTAAAATAGGTTTTCACCTACAACTAAACCACACACGAAAGTCAAGTGTACCTATCGTTTGTAATAAAGTGTCGGTAAGAACCGAGTATCAATCCATGGATACGGAAACTTTCTAGTTCTAAATCTTTGTAAATGACCAACCGAACAAATAAACTTGATTTGAATATTTAACTAATTAAACTAGCATACAATGAAAACAAAGCAAGTAAAAATACAAGAAAAACAATCAATCCAACAAAATACCTAGACAAGAATCCACTCTACTAACAGGACAAAATAGCAATGATATGGCAAAACATCATGAATCTAAACATAAATACTAGATTTCAATAAAGCAACCTAATACTAGCAAATAATCATCATGATGGGTTTTCAATCAAGAGATAAGCATAGACTAACTTGTTTGTCAAAACAACAAAGTCTCATAATCAAAGGAAAGCTAGCATGAACAACATTATAACCACCTAAGATTACACTAAAGTAGCCAAATTCATGAATTTAATATAAACTTATGAAACTTTAACTAGCAAGTCATCACCAAGTCAAGAATCATAAAAACACTCATCAATTTTCCAATATTAAGTGTAGGGTTTCATACTCATCAATAATTATATAACCAAGTTAATTTTTACTAGTCATTCCTAACTTAGCAATGTAAACAAAGATTTCATGAACATTCAAAGTTTACAAACAAACATCTTGAACATAGTTTTCCAACATGAATGCCTAAACATTTGCAAAACTAACAAGGTTATGTAACATAACAAGCGTGAACACCATTAATATCAACTTATAAATTCAACCATATTCTTGAAAGAAAACCACTTTACCAAAATCATGCATAGATAATATATCACATTAATAAGAGTTTCAACATTGTCTAGATAGCAAAAGTAATTAGCCTATAAGGCTTAATACAACTACAATCAAACTAGAAATAAGCTTACAAAACGTGTTCAAGAACAATGGGAAGTAAACTAAGATCAAAGAAAGGATTGAAGGATGGAATGATGAATCTTGTGTTGGTGGAAGCCTCCAAGAATCCTCAAAAATTGCTGCACTTGGTTGGGAGAGAATCCCCAAGACTCCACACACTAAAATGAAGTGAAAACAAGTGTTTATAAGCTTCTGGTCAAAGTGCATGGTCATGCACAAAAAGTGCATGGTCGTGCACTATTTTGGGTAAGTCAAACTTTCACTTTCACAAAAAGTGCATGGTTCCAAAAAAGTGCACGGTCATGCACAAAAAGTGCATGGTCGTGCATTTCCGTCACTAGCTAGTGCACTTTCAAAGTTGATGTGTCTTGTTCTCGGCATCGGATAGTGCAGGGCTCGTGCTCTCGGAAGTGCATGATGGTGCACATAAAGAGCATGATGGTGCAGTTTCACTTTTGGCATGACAGTAGATGTGCACGGGTTCCAATAAAGGTGCACCATCATGCAGTTTCGTAGCATGGTCATGCACTTTGGCACGTTATCAGATGTGCACGGGTTTCGATAAAGGTGCACGGTGGTGCATCAAAAGCGCGTGATGGTGCAGTTTGGTCAGCATGGTCATACAGTTCCTTAGCATGGTCATGCACCTGCAGCATGATCAAGCACTTTCTTAGCATGATCATGCACTTTGGGCAGATTCTTCATTTTTGTCTGAAAAACACCATCTTTTCATCGTTTCTTCATCGGGCGGGCGCCCGGACCTGCAAATTCAAAAATAACTCAATTAAGTACTAAATACAACGAATTTGCATGGAGTTTTACCAAAATAAAAGGATAATTTGATGCTAAAATGTGTACACTTTGTGTTACATCAAATGCCCATGGGTTCCATGGATTTTTCACCCAACTAACCATTTAAATAGCATAACACAATAATCGGGAAAACCGAGTTTAGCCACGAATCACCGTGAATTCGGTTAAAATTAACCTAAGGTGTCTGCCATATGGAATTTATGGGTCTCGCTCGGGTCCATAGGGTTGAGTATTGCGGTCAGGTTATCACAGGTAAGGAATTGCGTCTTACCTTTGGTTATTGAATCGTTTGGCCAGTGCCCAACTCACAATTTCTCTTCCCCTTTCATTTATCATAAGGACATGCCACATAACCTAGCCTTAAGGTTTACGAGTGAAAACAACATGTGGGAATTCTTAATGAATTTCCCGTAAATAAAAGCAATCTAATTTTGAAAAGTTTTCTTTGAATGTTGAGGCATAGCCTCGGAGTTTGTGTGTGTGTGCATAACAATACAATAGTTAATAAATATTAATTATCTAAGAAAGCTGTAAACAATTTAATTCGAACACATAAAGGTAAACAGATAGGCACGTATAGGGTTCCTAAACATGTGTCTAAGGCAATTTCTAACGACCTATCTTAAACCTTCGGCTCTGATACCAATCTGTCACACCCCAACCTACGGCGGAAATGCCGGGGCGAACTGATTGCTCATAGCTTTTCAAAGGTTACTATCATGTAACATTATTTAAATGACAATATCTATTTAAGTTGATTTAATAATTCAAATAAATCAAGTACAAAATACAACTTATTAAAAAAATAACAATTACAAATTTAATTCTTGATTGTATCATTCCTAACTTAAATTCTTCACTAAGACTTCACCAACCTGCATTAGATTTCTACGATAACCTGCATATGCGTATAATATAGAATTTTGTCAACAACACATGTTGAGTGAGCAGCACACCAGTTTAGTTGTATATATAGTATATATAACAAAATACGTAGCTACAACAAGTCATATGATAACACTAAATTAACCAAATGAGCAAGTATAACTGAGATGTCGAGAAGCACAAAGACTAACGACTGGCGTATGATCATACTAGACTGAGATTATGTTGAACCTCTCCGAATGCGGAAGCATACGAAGCAAATAAGCACATAAACAAGTAAGGTATAAGTTGTTAACACATAAGACAAAGTTGTAGTTTTGAGTATAAGTATATATAAGAAATATTATTTACGTATACGTCCCCAAAATGTGGCAAACAAGTAAAATAGGGGAATGTGGTACTCACCTTAACAAATGAGCAAAAACGAATAAGATAGTAATAAAAATGTGGGTGACTGATCAAGCTCTTCGAGAAACACCGACGAGATGTGCTAGGTAACAATAGTTGTGAAAATACATACGGATTAAATAAAGATTAAAACTAAATAGATGTTCAGGATTTGATGATCGAGCATATTCTTACAAAAGTTTAATATTACTTGGATTTATTAATTTTATGATCAAGTTTTATAATATGTTTTAATTATACAAAATACTTAAAATACTTAAATAAATATTTGTAAGACTTTATAATTTATATAAAAAGGTTTGTTTTAAATGTTTAAAACTGCAAAAACGTTTAATGTATTTATACATATTTATTACTAAAGATTTCATTTAAAAATTTAACATTATAGATATTAGATAATAAATAATAAATACTAATATTTATAAAAAATACGTAAACCATATTTTAAATACGTGAATTAACGTGATATATATTTTATTTATATAGTTATATTATGTTAATACGTTTTAGATAAATTAAAACCTTAAACAAATTTAATAACTAAAGTATGTATATATATATGTGGTTTTAACCAAGATTTGGAAAGTAATCGGATGTTGTGTCGGTTTAATAAAAATATCAACTAGTTATTGTATTTATAATATTTGTAATATAATTTAAAGAATTAAATATATTATTATAACTAATTAAAATAATGTTTAAGAAAAAAAAACCCTAAAAACTGCGCTGGGGGCGCCCCCAGCCTCATTGAACCTTAACACGCACCCCTGGCCAACTGGGCTAGGGGTTTAGTTTGGTTATGAACTGAAACGGATTAATAATACCATAAAGACGTAGACCCAATCAAAACATATGAACCCTAGAATCGTTAATCCGTTTAATTGATTGTTGATTGATTAATTAAGCATAGGGTTAATGTTTACCAGTTAAAAACCCATATAATACATAAGAAAATTACCAGATTCTAACATGAATGGATGGTGAACGATGAAGCGAACACCAAGGCCAAAGACGAGCATAGAACGCGACCAAACGGTTAAACTATTTCAATTGCTTATGCAGTTGGATTCGCGATGTTGCAGGGATGGTACATGCGATTTTAATTGGATTTTCATCAACTGTTAATGGTGAAACGCTAATATTGTAATGACGGGTTTTGATATATTAAATCCCGATATCGAACTTGATCTTCTTTCTTAATTAAATTGACAGTGGGAGTTATAATACGCATATAAACGATCTAATAGTATAATTTCCAAGTATAATCCATGGATTAAGGAGCACGAAATCAAAACGGGTCTACGTGTTCGCTAAATGGGCCTGGGTTAACGGGTTGGAATGTGGGTTATGAATATTAATATAATAATATAATCAGATTTTACAATTTGGTCCCTCTTTTATGTAGATGGAAACAAAAATGGGTTAAAGTTTAGATTTGGGTTAAAAGTGTATATTAATCAAAGTAGTTTTAAATTATTAAATAAATATTAACAATAATATTAAAATAATGATAATGAGTCGTTAAACGCGATATTTTATTGTTAAAATTTTCCGAACATAAGAGCGGGTCGGGTAAACGGATAAAAATAATATTTAAAAATATCCGAGTTGTTACATGACATAGCATGGGTCGAAGGGTTTTGAGTCATAGTTGGGTAAACTTTGGTTTGTATTTGTTCAAGGCATTCGTGGGTGTGTTTGTCGGTGTTTTTGAAGTATTAGGATGGTGAGTTTGATAGGTTTTCATGACGTAAAGGTGCCGGTATTTAGGGCTTTTTGTTGGGTTTGTTTTGTACATCTTGGATTTTCTTGGGGTTGAGTTGGTGAGGGTATAACTTTGGTATGTTAGGTTTCGTTCATATCGAGGGAAAATTTGAGTGCGCGGGAAACTTTTGAAGTGGAAGGGTGGTCTGATTTAAGGTGGTAGTTTGAGATGAAATACGGGTGTTTGGAAAGTTGGGGTTGCGTTTAGGGAAATTTTGACTAATAATAAGTATTAAATATCATAAATTCTAAATAATGTTTGAAACCTTCAAGAATATTTTGATAATTAAAATTGCAAGTTTATTATATATATATGTGTGTGTGTATGTATTGTAAGTAAAATATTGAGATTTAAGCTTATGAATTACGGCAACAAATTCTCTCTTTTTTTTTGCTAACAATTTACCACTAAAATGAAAGTTGTTACGATACACCGGGTCGGCTTAGGTTCTAAAATTAATTACGAGTAAATTTGAAATAAACCACCCCGCATATCGTAAGTCGTTCTTTAAATGCTTAAAATTAAGTAGTGGAAGATGTCACGAAAAAACTAAGATGATATAGTTTGCATTTTAAGGTTTATTGTAAAAATAAAAACCGATTGTCATGAGGAGCAAAATAAATTTTTATAACGACTAAAATTAAATTTTGCTTAGGAGGAAATTAAAATAAGTAAATTAAATATCAAAATTTGTTATGAGGTATCAATATTAATGATGAATGTCATTTTGGGAATACAACTTTGCATAGAGGAATTCTTTTTACCAATTTCGTTATTTAACATCGTATAACGAAAATCTATCATGGTAAGTTAAAATGATCGTCATTTCGAATCGAGAAATCTGTAAGGCCCCGTTACCGGTAGCCCTACTTTCGTGTTGGATTTACTCATAAACGCAGTTTTAATATCAGAGTTAATTAAAACATTCGCGGAACATTAAAAACTTTCATAAAACATTTCGTAACAATTCAAAACTTGTCTTAAACAACAACTTGTCTTTCAAAAACAAAGTAATTAAAACATATCACGTCTTGAGCCTTCTGATGCCAGTCTCTTATTCAACGCCACGTGTCCCCTCAAGCGAGCTGCCTCATCCTACTCACCTGCGTGCATACTAAAAGTCAGCTATGCTGAGTGAGTTCTAGTTAATCATACATTATACAATACACACAAACTCATATTCTTTCAATCCTACTTTCATACTTTCATACTTTCTTACTTTCTTTTATACTAACTTGCTTTCATATCTTACGTTATAAAGAGCATTACGCCCTACATTCCTCGAGTATTATTAGGGCTCAGTACCCTCCTTCCTCGAGTATTATTAGGGCTCGGTACCCTCTTTCCTCGAGTATTATTAGGGCTCGGTACCCTCTTTCCTCGAATATTAGTAGGGTTCGGTTCCCTAGTTCTCGAATATTAGTAGGGTTCAATTCCCTCTTCGTTACCATACAACCATACATCATACCTCGAGTATTATTAGGGCTCGGTACCCTTTTCGTAACCATACAACCATACAACCATCCTTTCCTTCTTTTATTAACTTTATCACTTTCATACACATAAGCGTACATATCATACTTACCTTATACATAGCGTTACAACCTGACAGTACGTGCAATATCCGAAGATCGTTCACGTACCATCAAGCAAGCATTCATACATTTCACATTATTCACATAAGGCATACACTTATCTCTTAGGATAAGCGTATTAACAAACATATTGAGTATGCACACAGTCCCGAAAACATAACACATAAATGGGGCTAGAAACTCACCTGGATCCTGTTACGCTCTCCGTTAATCGTTATTCCCTTCTTGAGCTGTGCACGGCTAACTGTATAATATTTACATGTATCAATTAACTACTACTACTACTCATGTAGTATTTCTACCTTTATATAACCCACAACGAACGGGGGTCCGGGGGCAGCGCCCCTGGAAGCGGGGTCTAGGGGCGGCAGCCCCTAGTAGGGTCCAAGGGGCAGAGCCCCTGGCTGGGGTCGAGCTGCCAGGTCAGCTTGGAAAAATTTTATTTACATTAACTGCCTTAACACATTTTTCATTAGGTTTTTAATTTATTTTCTTATTTGCTAACTCCAGCGAACTTATCATTAAGCGAACTTAACAATAAGCGAACTTAACATTAAGCGAACTTATCATTAGCGAACTTAAGCATAGGCGAAGTTAGTGTTCGGCGAAGTTAACCATAGGCGAACATATGCCAGGCGAAGTTGAGAATTAGCGAACTTAGCCTTAGGCGAAGTTATCATGGGCGAACTTATCACCAGGCGAAGTTACAGTTTGGCGAACTTGGCCTTAGGCGAAGTTAACCTTAACAGCGAACTTATTGTGGCGAAATTGTCAGGGGCGAACTTGGCTGGCGAACTTGCTTGCAAGCGAACTTGCATGAAGGCGAAGTTGGCTTGCAGGCGAAGTTATTCAACATTCTCCTCTGTTCAATCTTAATCATAAAAATCACCCTTATTTCATCGAGAATTTCTTGGATATTACGTTAACTAACTCCGCGATCATTCCCATGGCCTAGTTCGGGTAAAACTTTGCCCAGAAAGACATAAAGTTTGGACCTTTCGGCTTAAAACGTTTAATAACATAACTACGGTTTAGCGAGCCGTTTATGTTTACGGGTCCATTAGGTGGTTTTATCATCAAGTTTAGATCTTTACGTTTCACTCATACCCGATCCATTCTCGTTCTAATGTTTCAAGGCTAAACGTTTATAAAAACGTAAACTTTAAGATCAAAACGTACCTTTTTGTGTTTGTTTGGCTTAGTCACGGACCATAGATCTTGTATTTATCTTGCATATTGAAGGATCTATCAAGAATCTCGTTTACTTGGTCTTGGATCTCACTCTTGCTCTCGGCCATATATAGGTGTAAGTGTATGTGTGTGTTTTGAGTGTGTAGAGATTAAGATGGAATGAATGAGGGTTTAGGGTTTTAGGTTGGTTTAGGGGATATTTATATCCCTTAAAACCCATGGACCTAAGGCCCATTCCCATTTAACCCACCTTAATTAATCTAAGTTCATGATCCGTTCTTTACTCGATATTAATTAATTAATAACGCGAAATCACTAAACGTAACTTTCTTTATTTAACATTATAATATTTAGGATGTTACAAAATCGAAAATAAATGATTTTTGTCTTTAAAATAGAATTTATATGAAGTTTTGCATGAGAATTTCAAGAAAATTACAAGCTATAAGTTTGTGAATTTCTTTAAAAATCAAGGCGAAACTACCATGAGAAATTTAAAACGAGGAAAATCATATGACGTGGATTTCGTTTGTGAATATTTATAATGAACCAAGGATTGCATAATGAAAGTTGTTATGAGAATAAATTTGGATAATAAAGATTATACCATGTGTATCATATAATATAGTGAAATTAAAACGTCGTGAGAATTTATAATCGATATTGTGAAACGATAGTTCGAAATAAACGAGATTGTTATAAATATAAAGTTTTTATGAAATCTTGTATGAAAACTTTAAAAACAATTTAAAAATCTATATAATGGGAATTTTCTTCGAAACTCAAGATAAAATTTATCATAAAACCTTTTTAATATGATGAAATTCATATGATACAAATTGGGTGTATAAATAGTCTTAATGAACAAAGATGGCATATTAAAATCACTATGAATAGTTCAATATATATATATATTATTATTATTATTATTATTATTATTTCATTTTTACTTACATTGAAGAGATCGTAATAAATGAATTTTTTCGTAAGCAAAATCGCGATGTGAAACCAAAATGAGAAAATTTGTGTAAGGACTTTACCATGTGAAATCAAAACGTATTAGATTGAACCATAACGGTCAAATAGAATTATATAAATGAGAATTTCATGATGAGAATTTAAATGACAAAGTAAAAAGGAAAAAACATGTTTAAATCATTGAAATTTGTAAATAATGCCTTAAGATTTAAAGGCGGAAAAATCGTGCATGAACCATCATGACTTGATTTTCCGACACTAAAAAATCTTTTACAAAATAAAAACCTTGTTGGAGTCTAAACATATGCACGCACCACCGCGTCTTTTTCATGTTTTCGACTCAAATAACGATTGTACAAAAACAATAAATCGGAATACAAGTTCATGTCAAAACACTAGTCCATGAACCACCGTAGTTCTATGGTTTCAACACCGAAAATTAGGATGGCGACCGGAATGCTCGCATTCGACGACTTAAAGTGGTTGTCTCATATGAGATAATCTTTAAGGAGATTTGAAACAATGGGATCCAAGCTAAGCTCATGATCCATAAAACATAATAAAAACTAATGTTTTTGTGGTAAGGTAAGGATACCTTACATTATTATGAAAATATGTGTGCGTGTATATATATGTATAAAATCAAACAAAAGTAAGGTAAGGATACCTTAGAATGTTTCGAGTGTTTGTGTATATTTATGATTTAAATGAGATATATGAGTATATAAATACATAAGTGCAATGAACAATCAAGTAAGGTAAACACGTATAAGCAACACGTATAAGGACCCTAAAGCATAGACTATACTAGGTCGTTACGTCTAACCACCTATCCTATAGTCTTGTGGATTTGATACCAATCTGTCACACCCCAACCAAAGGCGGCGGAACATGCCGAGGTGCAACGTGATTGGACAAATACACAAGACACTATTAAAGTGACAATATTTAATCAACTCATTTTATTTCATAAAATCAACAAACAACACATCTTGTTCATATAAAACAAAGCGAATACAAGTAAATAAATATATATTGTTCGCTTTGCTAATATCCTAAAAGTCTTGATAACGTTTTTTGTCAAGTCTTCGAGTCAACAAAAGTCAAACCTGTAACATTGCATAAAATAAAGTTTATCAACACAACGGTTGGTGAGCAATTTCATAGTTTTTGAACAATAAGTATATAATTAGAAATGCCACAATCTTGTATATGAAACAATAAATAAAAGCAATAACTTGGATAAATAGATATCGCTAAACACATTAGCGACACCTAGCTATATGGGGATGCCAAATAGTCTAGGATTTTATAGTTATCGTTAATAGAATTACGTTAATGACACCTTGCTATAAGGGGTTTCCAAATAGACTAGGATTTATTGTTCCACCAACCAAAAGAGATAAACACATAGGCAAATAATCATGTAAGCATAGAACACCAAATCGAGCAATTATTTAAGTCAAGCATACAATTAAGTTTGTGGTTTAATACTCAAGTATAAAAATTTTAGTTTGAATAAGTATGCAATATCATCCCCAAAACGAAAGATGGAAAACGGGGTATGAAAAGTAATCACATTCAAGTAACAAACTTGATTCGTTAAAATGACGGGTAACCGGAAGGATGAGTTTTAACGTGCAAGGTCTAGGTGAAAGGAAGTCTTGCATTAGAAAAGTTGTCTAGGAAGTCTTTAAATAAAATAAATGCTAAGAAATGCAAAAATTTAAAGTTTAAGGTTTAAAATGTAAATATTTGAGATAAACACAATAATAGCCTTTAAAAATATAAATTTGCACGAAACCGGGTTAAAGTATCTAGCCTTAATATTTACTCAACCTATTTAAGTAATAAGGCGGGTAAAAATGCTAGAATGCAAGTCCCTTTATAATATAGATACTAAAACGGGTTTTAACGAGTGTTTCGGGTTGTTGGTTCGGGTCTTGATAATTGGTCAAACCGAAAGTCAACTTTCAAAGATAATGAATGCTATGAGATAAATCATAAAAATATATTAACACTTAACCAAGTATGTAGTTCTATTGTTTTAGAACTAACAACGTCCGTTAAGCGATTGTTCGGTTTTGTCGGTCCAACTTTGTTATGAGATCAAGTTGGATCCAACATTTCTAAGTACTTAAGAAAATAATTAAAATCAGTTTATAAAGTATTTTTAAAGATTTATACAAGTCTTGATAGCTAAAAACACACTTGTGTGTCTTAAGTGAGTAAGAATCGGTTTAGATCGGTTTGGTTCGGTTTCCATCTCAAAATAAGTTTATAGATGGTTTCCACATGCACAAGTATCAAAGAACTTGTATAATAATTTATAAATGAAGAAATGTAACTTTAACAATCAAAAAGTTAACATTAAAGTCTTTAAGGTTCGGTTTCCATCTCACAATAAGTTCATAGATTGTTTCCACATGCCCAATAATAATGAAATTGTTTAATAATGATTTTAGAAACTTAAATCTAGTATAAAGCATGTTTAAACAATTTTTTTTAACAAAAACTAGTAAACAAAGTTCGGTTTACGGTCTAGAGCTATTTACGGTTAAACCTTGGCTAGACTCTTAGAACCCTTAACCATGGAACTTGTAAATATGATAAACAAACTAAAATGAGCAGAAGTTAGTAAGCAATAATAAAGTTAGATGGTTAGATGCGGAAAATATATAACAAGGACCACGAAATCATCCATGTAGCCTTGCCTTACGGGGCCTGAAAAGTAACTACCAAAAGTAACAAGGGGTGTATATTATATATTTGTTGTGACATATGTTTCAAGTATTAATTTAGACTAACTAAACCAATTAAAATGCAAAACTTGGTCAGTTTGACTTTCGAAAGTCAAACGGCCAAGAACATGAAGAAACAAGCTTAAAGATCAATGAATTTGAGTATGGAAATGAAATGAGAGCAGGGATGGTTGTGGGAAATGGTCTTGTATTTATGGGACAAGGTTTGGAGGGTTAAACATGTGGTTTAATGGTTAAAACCGAGTTGTGGTCAAAAGAACAAACAATAAAGCAACAAACTGCAAGTCTGGTCTGCAATGCTTCGCGATACGCGATGCTAGGGGAAGCCCACCCATCGTATGGCGCGATGGGTTGGGTGGCTGGGCAATCCAACTTTTGAAAATTGGCAGTATTGGCCCCCGAAGTTCGTTTTACGTGTTTTTAACTCGTTTTAAGAACCGAAAAGGATGTTTTTGAGACCCAACAAGTGTAAAATAATATTGTAACACAAAACCCATCATTTTGATTATGTCGAGGGTTTCGGTTTACAAAACGGGTCGGTTTACATGATTAAACGAATACAAACAATGAATACAAAAAGACTCGAAATTGACGAATGTCACACCCTACCTCTTATTACCTAACACAAAGATATTTACCAAAAAAAAATGATAAACATTAACATCTTTTAACTTTATACACTATATATATATATATATATATATATATATATATATATATATATATAAAATTAAGCAATACCTTCAACACTTTCAACGTAAATTGGATCATTCTTGGGGTTTGAATATCTACATGCTCTTTTGATTGCTATCCTTTCACTTTTTTTACCTGTACAATTAGATTTTCAAAAATTTTAAGACACATCATAACCATTAACATATAATTAACATGATGTTTAAATACTTATGGTTAGCCTTTTTTTTTGCCTGAATTGCACCTGAATTAATAAACAAAAACTCAATAGTATTATTATACATATACATATAATATTATTATACACATACGTATAAACATTCATGTATGAATATAGAATCAAATCATATTTGTACATATGCATAACAAAAAGTCATTACTATCATTAACTATTTAAAAACATTCATATTATATTATGTATATTTGTATATTGTCACACCACGACCAAAGGTGGCGGAACAAGCCGGGGTGCAACAATTGCTCATAAGCGCATGACACTATTTAAAGCGACAATATTTAACAAACTCATTTCATTTCTCAACATCGAAAATATCACATTACAATACTCATAAGTCAAATACAGCAACATATAACAAAATATAGCAAATCAAATATTGTTCATTTGTGCTAATATCCTAGAGGTATTTGTGACGTTTGTTAGAACCGATATTTTCAATGCTGAGGATATGTTATCCTTGAAGATGTGTCTGGATCAGTTATCCTCTTGAAAAGTTCCAGAGCTATGTCAAAGATCAAGGATCCTCAGAGGTTGGTATTATTAACAATTGTTTCCTGTGTGTAGGTTATTATTCAACAGAAAGTAACGAATCTATGACTGAGTCTACCTTAAAGTTCGATACTGGAAGCTCCCAGCACGTGGTCAAATGAACGTTGGAGGAGTTGTGGAAGAGTGGCGGATAGTTAGGAGTTATAGTTATTTGTAATTTCCTTTATAAACATCGAGATAATGATCGATTAGACTCACTTGTATTCACACACACATAGAGCAGAACTCATAATTCTCTCTATACACTAGCATTTCACTGTAACATCGATCATAATCTCCAAACACTTGTAACCTTTTTTGTGATTAATAAATTGGTGATCGAAGAGTTGTCATCACCCGGGGTTTTTTTCTTTTGATCTGAACAAGATCAAAGGGTTTTTCCTCGCAACAAATCTCGGTGTTACTCATTATTTCGTTCACATAATCATTATTGTTAGCATAGCACTATATCTCACTTTACGTATTTGGATACATTATCCTTAGCGGATTTTTATCCAAAACAATTTGGCACCCACCGTGGGGCAATTGGTGCTATAATCCATATCATTCCCATCAATTTTCGATTTTTTCATACCCATATCACTATCAATGGCCACTCAATCAACCTCTGCTTCATCAACCATCCCGTCTTCGGTTCCTCTCTCATCAAGAACTTTGCTGCCGATGCCTCCGCCAATCACAGGAGCACCAAGGGCTGCTGCTGCCGAGAGCAAGACACAACTACGAGTCTTCCAGAGCTCGAAAACCGCTGCTGCTGCGCCGGTGGTTAATACTAACTGTGATGTTTCATCTAAGTTTTCGCAGGTTAAAGCATACATGGAGCAGCAGAACAAGACCAACTAGAGGATCCTTCATGAGATAGAAGATCTCAAGAAGACTAAGAGGCCAGCGGAGGATCACACTCCCCTGATGCCCAGGATGCTGGATTTCACCAGCCCAAGATCCATGGCTTAGTTCACACAAGGATCGTCTATCCTTCAACAGGGGTCCATGGGTCAACAAACTCAAGGATCCTCGTTGTTTCAGCAAGGATCATCTATCCTTCAACAGGGGTCCATGGGTCAACAGACTCAAGGATTATCGTTATCTCAGCAAGGATCATCTATCCTTCAACAGGGGTCCATGGGTCAACAGACTCAAGGATCCTCATTGTTTCAGCTATGATAATCTATCCTTCAACAGGGGTCCATGGGTCAACAGACTTAAGGATTCTCGTTGTCTCAGCCATGATCATCTATCCTTCAAAAATGGTCCATGGGTCAGCAAACTCAAGGATCCTTATACTTCCAACAAGGATCATCCATCCTTCAACCAGGATCCTCTGGGTTATATCACCAAGGATCCTATAATTCCCAACCTCAAGGATCCTTCTTTCAGAATCAAGGATCCTCAGGAGTCCAACATCAACGATCCTCCGAAGTCCATGAAGGAGACATAATCCCCATGCAGACCATAGCCTTTGGAGGACCAACTTTTGTAGCAGACGCTTCTTATCTCAGCTACTCATCTGGGATGCCAACCTTCACCCAGCAAAGAGGTAACTTGTATGATCCCATATCCTTAGATGCTAACCGTGGTTCCATGCAGGATGCATGTATCAACAAAGCTATGGCCAAGGAACTACAAAAGCTCAAGGATATGATATCCAGTGTTCCCGGGGTGATACGTCCAATCCCCGAGATACCGGAGGGAAGCCAAAAGTTATCCAGATTTTCTCCACCTATATGTGATGCTGAAATCACGAAGCGATTCCAGACCCCCCAACATGAAGACTTACAATGGGACCACTGATCCTGAGGAGCATGTGGAACAATACAGAGAAAGGATGGAGTTTAATCCTATTCCTGAGAGACTCAAGGAAGCCTGCCTATGCAAGGGCTTCGGATCCACACTGACAGGATCAACATTAAAATGGCTGCTAAGTCTTCCTCCCTTTTCAGTTACTTCTTTTTCACATTTAGTTAACTTATTCAACAGTCAATCTTCTTGTAGTAGGAAATTTGAGAAGTTAACTAGTGATTTATACCGAGTTATCCAACCTAGTGATGAATCCCTTAAGGATTTTGTTACGAGGTTCGGCAGGAAAGCTCTGGAAATCCCTAATCTTGACATGGCTACGGCTGTTGAAGCATTCAAGATAGGACTTCAGAGGGGCTCCCCCTTTTATAATGATCTTGTGATGACCCCTTGCAGGTCTTTAGATGAAGTAAGGAATATACACTAAGGTTCATACGGCTGGAAGATGATAAAAAGATCCAAGAACGATTGGGGCTCAGACGAAACACGATTCCCCCCGACAAGAATAAAGGATCCTCATACAGAAACAACAACTCCAAACCATACACCAAGTTCAACAATCAAAACATACGAGCAGTTGAAGAAGGACATGATGATGAAGATTATCCCATCATCTCAGAATATTGCTTCTTCGTAGATACCCATGGCTTGATTTGTGCCATGAAGAATCTAGGGGAGAAGCAAGGTAGCCCCGCAAGAACTAGAAGTCAACCACCTTCAAAGACAAGTCTCAGTGGTGCGCCTTCCACGAAAATTTTGGCCATATGACGGACGATTGCATCGGCTTGAGGAGGGAAATTGGATACCTCCTGAGCAAGGGCCACTTTAAAGAGCTCTTGGGAAGAAAAAAAATCCAAGATCCAGGATCCTGAAGATCTTCCACCAAAAGCAACTCCACCACCACCTGATGCGCATGTGATCAACTTCATCTCCAGAGACTATGACGTATTTCGAACTTCCTGTTCTACAACGAGGAAGCTCACCGAAGAGACCGAGTTGGATGATGGGGGAAAACCACTTATTCCCACTACTTCAATAACCGACAGGAGGATCTTCTTCGATCAAGAAGATAATACTAGCATTCAAGATCCTCACCATGACGGACCTGATGCCCGTATGATCAACTTCATCTCTGGGGGTCAGACATATGCGACACTTCCTTCTCTGCAGCTATGAGGCTCGCCAAGGAAATCAGATTGGATGGTGGAGACCGACCGGTTATATCCACCACCATGACAACGGACAAAAGGATCTTCTTTGATGAGAAGATAAATCAAACATTCAGGATCCTCACCATGACGGTTTGATTGTTACTTTATTTATAGCTAACCATTATGTACGCAGGATCCTAGTAGATGGAGGAAGCTCGGTCAACATCATTCAACATGATGTTTTTCAAAAGATGAACATACCGGACTCGGAGATCATCCTAAGAACATCGGTGCTAGTTGGTTTTAGTGGAGAAACCAAGAAGACATTGGGGGACATTAACCTCCCAATATACATCGAAGGGTTAAATTCTTATCAAATATTTTGTGTTATTGATAACCTTTCTTGTTGCAATGTTAATTTAGGAGGGCCTTGGTTACATGGGATAAAGGCAGTGGCTTCTACTTACCATCAATGCATTAAACTCCCTACCCCTTGGGGAGTAGTAAGGATAGACAATGATCAAGTGGAGGCCAAGAACTACTATTCTTCAACAATGAAGCCGACAACAGAGCAAACTATAGCATGGAAACCACAGCAACATCCTATGGACGTACTGGAAGCTCAGGAGAAACACATTAAAGAAGTATCCTTGGATCCCGAGGATCCAGATGTAAAGGTGTTCCTAGGATTCGGTATTACTAGTGAGATCGAGGAGGATATCATATCCTTCTTGAAGAGAAGAAAATCTACGTTTGCCTTTAAACATTCAGACATGACAGGTATTTCTAAGGAGGTAATTACTCATAAATTAGGCCTTGATTTATCTGTTAAACCCGTCCATCAGAAGCGAAGAAAACTCGCTCCTGAGAGGAACGCGATCATACAAGAAGAATATGAAAAACTTCTTAAGGCTTGTATGATCAGGGAGGTTAAATATCCTTGATGGTTGGATAATGTGGTTGTTGTTTCAAAAAAGAACGGAAAGTGGAGGGTGTGTGTCGATTTTACAGATCTAAACAAGGCATGCCCCGATGATCCTTTCCCGTTACCACATATAGACTCCATGGTGGATGCAACGGCAAGACATGAGATGCATACCTTTATGGATGCTTCTTCTGGATTTCAACAAATTCCGATGGAACCATCCAATCAAGAGGATACAACATTCATGACTCCTACCGGCATATACTGTTATATTGCTATGCCATTTGGACTAAGAATTGCAGGGGAAACGTATCAAAGATTAGTTAACATGATGTTCAAGGATCAGTTAGGCAAGACTATGGAGGTCTATATAAATGATATGGTGGTGAAGTCAAAGAGAGCTGAGGACCACCTCAGAGATATTGAAGAAGCATTCAATATCCTTGACCAATATAACATGTAACTGAATCCGTTAAAATGCCATTTTCGTGTTAAGGCTGGAAAGTTTCTAGGATATATGGTAACCAAAAGAGGAATAGAAGCAAGTCCCGAGCAGATAGAAGCCATCATCAACTTGAAGTCTCCTGGAAATGCTATAGATTTCCAAAGGCTGACATGAAGAATAGCTTCCCTCAACAGATTCATTTCCAGATCCTCTGAGAAGTGCAAAGATTTCTATGACACTCTCAGGAAAAATAAGAAGTTCGAATGGACCGAGAAGCATGAGGCTGCACTCAAAGCCTTGAAGGATTACTTATCCTCAGCTCCAGCTCTAATGAAGCCTGTGGATGGAGAATCCTTATACATGTACCTAGCTGTCTCAGGAAATGCTGTAAGTGCTGTCCTTGTGAAGGATCATGAAGGTGAACAACATCCCGTTTATTTTGTAAGTAAAAGTCTTTTAGACGCAGAAGCCATGTATTCTCATATAGTAAAATTAATTCTTGCACTTATTATGGCTTTTACTAAATTAAGACGTTACTTTGAGACTCATACTATTATTTTGAGAACTAATTATCCTGTTAAGATTGTCCTAAGAAAGCCAGAGTTATCAGGTAGAATAGCCAAGTGGGCTGTAAAACTGAGTGCATATGATATTCAGTACGAGCCAAGAAAGCCATCAAGTCACAAGCACTCGCAGACTTTTTGGCTGATTTCAGTAGCGACATGCAGAAAGAAGCCGACTTGGAGTTCCAATAACTAGAAGAGACCAAGGATCCTTGGGTACTCTTCACTGATGAAGCTTCCAATGTAAGAGGAACTGGATTAGGGATCCTACTGAAATCGCCACAGGGGGACATATTACCCCAGTCCATAGCCTGTGAGTTTCAAGCAAGGAACAATGAGGCAGAGTATGAAGCTCTGATCGTAGGTTTGCAATTGGCTAAGTGCATGAGGATCAGGTATCTTTAAGTATATATAGATTCATTATTGATTGCTAACCACTTTAATGGCTCATATGCTGTTAAAGGAGAAAAACTAATCAAATATCTAGATGTTGTGAAGGAATTAGCAAAATCCTTCGAATTGTTTAGCATTGTACAGGTACCAAGGGAAGAGAATGCTGGGGCAGATGCCTTGGCAAATTTAGCCTCATCTTTGAAAATCCCAGAAGACACAAAGATTCCAATCATTCATGTTCTCTCGCCAGCAGTAGGTGAACAAGTGTTGGAGAGATAACAAATGACAAAGAAATTGTACTTTGGGATCCGTTATCCTCGAATAATCAAGAATCGTGGATCCTCCCAATCAAGAAATACATTCAAACTGGAGATTCCAGCCATGGAGAATCCCAAATCTTTCAAACTCAAGGTATCACAATATATATTTTATAAGATGATATGCTATGTTTTAAACAAAAATCAGCTAAGGATCAAGTATCCAAATTTGTTATGTGAGGTAAGGTGCCAATTCGATGATAACGAGTTTATGAGCGTGATATTGATGAACACGAAGATTTGATCACGAAGGAAAAAGCCCTTAACCAAGATAGTCTTACTTCGGTCAAAACTTATCAAGGCAATCGTTGGTAAAATAGCTCTGGTCAATGATTAATAAGATAATCTTTGGTCGAAGTACTTTAGTCAATGATCAACAAGGTAACCTTTGGTCGATGAGTATATGGTTATCTTGGTCTCCGGCACAGAAAACCCGCGGACAGTGAAAACTATCACCGTCGAGTTTATTAATGAACAAAAGGTGATTACAAATGCTTGTGGAGTATGTGATCGAGATTACAAAGAATATCTATGTGTGTAGAGAGAGTATTTGCTTATGCTCTAGTGTGTGTAAGTACATGTGTTCTCCTAATCGATCATATCTCAATTATATATATAAGGTAAGAACTCATTGGAGTTATTAATAACTAAGACTATTAACTAATTTTCCTTAAAATCCGCTATTGCCTTCAATATAATTGTAACTGCCCTTTTGACCACGTTCTCCATCACTCAGGCTGTGAAAAAGGGGGAAGACCAGGTCTTGGAGCCGTTACACTTGATAAATATCAGCCTTCATATAAGAAACAACTTTTAATAGCACCAAATACCGAGGATCCATGATCCTGACATAGCCCTGGAACTCTTCAGAAGGATAATTGATCCAGACACGTCAATATCTTCTTGACTGCATGTTAGTTGATAGACTGAGTCTTATAACCGTTATACCTGCTAAATATAAGACTACACATGAGAACAACCGTTAATAAATAATAAGTACTGTGGATCCTTGATCCTGACGTGTTGGTGCATAATGTCAGTAGTTCATAGTCTAGTGTCTGTAATCGAGTCTGTAATGTTAATTATGTTTTATATATGTCTTAAGCGAAGTTGTTAACAAGTTCGACTAGGCGAACTTGTTAGTCAAGCGAAGTTATGGACAACTTCGCCTGAACATGCCAGGCGAAGTTGTCGTGTATAAATAGTCCTAGGTTACGGCTGTTTGGAAAAGATCAGTTATTTTAGTGTTCGTTGTTCATCGAGTTCATTGTAACGTGAGAACGTGTGTCTGTAACAGTGATATCGTATCACGTGTTTGAGTTATAATACATAACGTGTGTTCGTTTATTCGTGTGTTTGTTTGATTCGTTTTCTACGCTCGTAACGATCTACGCAGGGATTCCGCACCTGAGTAGATCGAGATATCTCGTGCGATCCATCCAGGGAACCTACATTTGGTATCAGAGCTTTTGCTCGATTGTGTGGTTCGGGATATTCACGCGGGTGTAGAAATCGTCCCGTTTCGACTATTCGCGGGACGTGTTTTCTGTGTTTTTGAGTCAATCTTACCTCCTACCATCGTATTCAAGCCTTTGCACCGTCAAAAACCTCGTAAAATCCAGATTTCAGATCTGCAAAAACGTCCGTTTTCATCAGGCGAAGTTGCCGTCAGGATACGTAGGGTTTCAGCGAAGATATAAGGTTAAGCGAAGTTATCCACAACTTCGCCTACCTTCTCAAGTTCGCCTAACTCAGCAAAGTTCTCTACAACTCCGCCTACCTCCTAAGTTCGCTTACCTTAAGCGAAGTTAATCATCTGCGAAGTTCTTCAGCGAAGTTAATCAGCGGCGAAGTTAAGGCTTAAGCGAAGTTATCCGTAACTTCGCCTACAGTACTTTTCAGAAAATTTTTTGATTTTTTTTCGGGTTTCTTTGTTTTCGAGAAAGATGTCGTAAATTAACATCTCTGAGTTAGTAAAGATGGAAGTAGAAGCAGGGTCAGCTACTAAGGCCCCAAGGTTGCTGAAGGGAACCGATTTCGTTGCATGGAAGGATCGGTTCATACAATATGTCAAGTACCAGGATGCGAAGATGTGGGTGTGCATCCAGGATGGTTATATTCCACCAGTTATGGAGTATGAAGGTCGTGATCAAATCAAAAAGTATAGCAAAATGGAAGAAGAAGAGACAAAGATGTATGAGGCCTAGAGCAAGGCTCATGCTGCTATTACTATGGCTCTTCCACAAGAGATCCTTCATACGTTTAGAAAGTATACGTCAGCAAGAGAGCTTTGGGAAGCTCTTGAGAACAGATTTGAAGGGAATGTAGGAATCCGTGCTTCAAAGATAAAATTGCTCAAAACCCAGTTCTCAGTCTTCAAGTATTTGAAGAATGAATCTTTAGATGATATTATCACTCGATATTACCATCTGATGACTGAATTGAGCAACTATTCAATTTCCTACCGAGAAGAAGAAATAGTTGAGAAGCTTCTAGATGCTCTCCCACCAAAATGGGAGATGTACACTGTGCTGATGAGGGAAGACAAAGACTTTCCCACATATGATCTAGAAACTGCAGTCAACAAGCTCAGAACCTTTGAGCTTAACATGGTCAGAAAAGAGACACCTATGGATCAGGTTCAAAATCCAGGTATGTATGGAGCTATAGTCAACACTAGCTCAGGATCGAAGACTGAATCTGCTGCCTACTACTCGAAGGGAGAGTCGGGCGCAAATTCATCACATGAGGGGCATGTGTCAGTTAACACAAATGGTGATGTTTGCTATGTAGCAGGTGGATCGAGTGGTTCTCAACCCCAGGTAAGCAAGAGTAGTTGCTCTCCAAGTATTCCCAGCAACAACTACTCCAAGATGCCTATGAGTGTCAAGTCTGCTGAAGAGCAGTTTGGTCTCTATGCTTCTTTTATTGCTTCCTATGAGAACTACATTCAGGGGAAGATTGTTGATCCAGCTATGTTGGATGAAAATTATGACCAGATTGATGCTGATGATCTGGAAGAAATGGATCTACAATGGCAGATGGCCATGATCGTGAGAAGAGTGAAGCGGTTTATGAGAAAGACCGGAAGGAAGTTTGTCGGTGGAAGGCCAGGGTTTGACAAGACGAAGGTAAGATGCTACAATTGTCAGCAAAACGGTCACTTTGCAAAAGAATGCAGGAATGAGCGTGTGGAACGAAGTCAGGGCAGGTCTACACAGCAAAGTGGGGGTTCTAAAGATTATAGTGCAATGATTTCCAGAGAAGATGGTGAATACAACTGGAACTTGCATTTTGAAGAAACTTTCGAACAGACCAATCTGGCGAAGGTTGAAACTGAAGGAAATGAGAAGGTTACCGGAGAAGAAAAAGCTTTTATGGCAGATGTTAAAGACCAGCTCTCCGAGGTATGTTCTAAACCTACTTGTTCTAAATGCGAAAACTTGTCTGAGCAATTAGTTACTATAACTGATCAGTATGTTAGTTTGGATGCTGAGTTTAAAACTTTAAAAGAAGATCATCACTATACTAAAACAAGAGAAAATAGTTATAAAGTAAAGATAAAAGCTTGTGAAAAAGATATTAAAAGTCTAAAAGCAAAACTTGCAGAAAAAATTGAAGTGATTGATCTAAGCTATGAAGTTTTGGAAGAAAAAACCAAACTAATCGCTGATAGAGAAAAACAGATTGCTGATCACCAGGTGAAAGTGGTGGAATTGAATAGAAAACTTGAGCAGTTCAGAAATTCCTCTGCTATTCTTGATCACCTTGTTAGTGATCAAGGTTCCTCTGCTAAGAGAGGAGGAATCGGTTATCATGAGGTTCCACCACCTTAAAATCACAATTACACTTTTAACCCTAGTGTTCAGAAATCTGTTGACTTTGAGGTTGCTCAGACAGTACCAGTTAAAGTAACTTGTAAAGAACCAAAAGTTAGTGGAGGCGAAACAAGTTCGCCTGTTTCAAGTGTTCAAATTTCTGATCCAAGTCCAGTCTCATCGGATTCGGATAAGTCATCCGAGTCTGGTAAGGCAAAAGAGGAGGTGGTATTACCCAATGGTGGAGAGAAAGATAAGACGAATAAAAAGAGTACTCCACTAAACCCGTACGTCCCACCATATGTGAGACGAACGGGCGGTAATAAAGCCTCGACATCTAAAACACCGGTTGATAAAAAAGTTGAGAATATGTGTTGTTTTAGGTGTAATCAATTAGGACATCTTGTTGTAGATTGCCCTCTGAAGCATCGATTCAGAGGTGTGAGGCCTACTAAAACTGAGAATGAGCCTAATAGTAATTATCATACTGCTAAAAATGAAAACCATTCAAAATCCAAAAATGTGACTAATTCAGGTTACATAGAAACAAATCTCAATTTTACACTGCTAATAACCAAACCACAAGCTATAATTCTTTCAATTCACAAAGGTTTGGAAGGCCTCACAATCAATCTACAAGGAGGTATCCTAATAGGACTTACAGGAATTATCCAGATACTAACTTTGGAAAGCCAAAGTTTGGGATGTATAGATCCAAGACCAATTGGTCTTGGGTCCCTAGATTCTAATCTTTTGCTTTATCGTGCAGGAACAGTTGAACAGGGCTGCCAATAATCTTTGGGTTGTGGATAGCGGCTGTTCCCGGCACATGACGGGTAACAAAAACTTGTTACACGATTTGAAACCTGTTCAAGGAGGGAGAGTGAGCTTTGCAGGTGAAAGTGGAGGAAAGATTACAGGAATGGGAATGGTGTCTAACGGGAAGATGACATTAGAAAAAGTAAACTTTGTCGAAGAATTGAAGCACAATCTGCTGAGTGTGTCGCAGATTTATGATAAGGAGTACACCGTACACTTCACAAAGAATGAAGCAATTGTGTTACATCCTGGTTTTCAGACTTGGAGTTGGTCGCTTACACAGATTCTGATTATGGAGGGTGCAATCAGAGTTGGAAGTCAACAACTGGTGGATGTCAGTTTCTTGGTGGCAGATTGGTGTCGTGGCAATGCAAGAAGCAGACTTCAGTCGCAATTTCAACCTGTGAAGCAGAATACATGGCAGCATCCAACTGCTGCTCCCAGGTTCTTTGGATTCAACAACAGTTGCGCGACTATGGTCTGAATTTCTTACTTACTCCTATTTGCATTGATAACACAGCTGCTATCTCAGTAACTAACAATCCCGTGAAGCACAGTAAAACTAAACATATTGACATACGTCATCATTTTTTACGGGATTGTGCTGAGAAGAAACTGATTGTGCTTGAAAAGGTGGATACGCTTGATAATTTCGCTGATTTATATACTAAAGCGTTTGACAAATCAAGATTTCAAAACCTTATTGAGTTGAATGGGATGATCAATCCCGAGTAACCATGCTTTTTATGTTTAAAAAAAAAAAAAACGTCACTATCGCTTAGAATTATGTCGGTTGCCTAAGTTTGAAGGACATGTCTTAGGACATGTTTGGTCCTCATTTCTACTTGTAGAATATGAGGATAGCCATTAACCAGATGACTGAAAGTGACCGGGGCGGTTTATGATGAGTTTTCATTCTTTCGCTTAAAAATAGTCGATCATACTTAGTTAGAAGGACACATACTACTATGTGGTCGGTCCAGCTGATCCATTGGATCTTCGGGATAGCCGTTTACCTGAAGACTTTGTTTTGGTCGGGGCGATTGATGTTAAAATTTTTTTAAGGGAAATGAAATTATTTTTCAAGTCTACTACTTCGTAAGAAGTTCTATTTGCTATGTTTTAACAGAAAATTGATCCAACCTTGGAAAATTATACATATACTGATTCTGTGTGCTTAACTAGTGAAGTTATTAGGCTTAAAAGGCTTTAGAACAGTCATTGTATGTCATGGTAACTTTTTATGGTGCGTAAAAGTAGATGTGATACAAACTAAATCTACTCGATTTTACGTGGAAACTCCTTAAGAGTTTTGCATGTCTTCATATATATCTTTCCGAATGATAGGCAGAAAAGCGATTACCCAGTCATACACGAGCCCATAAATGTTCTGATTCCCGTAAAGATAGTGTGTGAAGAAACTGCAGTGATCCAGATTCGGGACTTGCAGTTGTTTACTACTCTGAAGTCTATGTATATGTTTATCGTAAAAAAAAAAAAAAAAAAAAAAAAAAAAAAAAAAAAAAAAACTTATGAGTTATTGAAACATTCTAGAGCTGACAATGTCAAGACTTCTCAATCATTGAGTAAGAAAGAGAATGGGAAGCAGATGAAGAGTACTTACAAACTTAATCAGACAATATGGGTCGAGGTCAATTCGGGGTGACTTGGGGAAAGCCAAATACGCTTTGAGAATAGTAGGAGGCATCATAATCTCTGAGTTGTTGCCCACTTAAATTTTGAGGCATAATTGAACCTAACTCGTATCTCAGAAACGATGAAAACCATCTTAAGTTATTTACCTGCTTACAACCTGTTTCTTTATGTCATAATACAGCTAAACACGGATCTATGTGACAGTCACGTAATTAGTATGATTCCTGTTCGGATCTTTTCTAAAACGTAGTAGTCCCTATCGAGACTGAAATTTGATCCCTTGTACTTTAATTTTTAAAAGTTTTTTGTACTTAGGTAGTTTTATGATTTTGTATCTGGTTACTTGGACTTGATCGTGTCATTTAATTCTTAAAGGGAAGTTTTAAAACTTAAATGCAAAATGTTCGAATTATAAGGTTTGATTTTGTAAATATAGGCGAAGTTGTTAAACAGGCGAACTTGTGAATAACTTCGTCTAGGCGAAGTTAACCGTAACTTCGCCTGTATAACATTGTCCCTATATAAGGATTTTCAAAGGTCAAACTGTTCATATTTTTCAAAATCAGCGAACTTGTCTCCTAAAACCCTAAGCGAACTTCTCGATAACTTTCGCGAAGTTATCTGTTGATTCATCTTTGTTATCTTTCTTCGATTTCAATCAGTATTCAAGGTGTGTTTGGGTTCTTATATCTGATAATCGATGTTCATGTTGTTAATCCTAGGTTGTTTCGACAACCGGTTAATGACCTCGGACGATCGATCCTTAAACCCGATTTCAAAACTTGTCTTCACGTGGTCATGTACAACCTGGTCGTCTAGTTATCCTTAAAATCTTGTGTTTAAGAGTCCTAAATCTTCACATTAACCAGAAACATCAAGTTTTCGAAAGTTTGAAACGACCTTACTGTCGCCGATTCAGATTCAGGCGAACTTAGGGTTTGGGCGAAGTTATCCGTAACTTCGCCTGAGGCTTAACTTCGCCTGAAGCGATGTTGTGGTGAGGCGAAGTTATCATTAACTTCGCATGGACCTTTTTACTTATTAGTTATTAGACGAACTTAAAGATGAAGCGAAGTTGTTCCCAACTTCGCCCCACCTTTAACTTCGCCTATACAGATTTTATCACAACTTCGCTCATGGTAACAAGCGAACTTGTGTTATGCCTTAACGTTTATCTAACTTGGTTCGTTTGTTGCAGATATGGCTGCTGTTGCTGGTGCTGGAGGTGCTGGTGGCGATGACGGGGGAGATAACCAGAGACAATTCTTCCCTGGGCACAACATGTACATTACCTTAGACCCAGATGCGAGTGGTGTGGAGGATTACCGCGAGATTATTACATTCCTCCTTCGCTCGCGGATATTCCACGCGATCACAACTACTCTGCCGATATCCTTACCCAATATTGAGGATTTTTGGCAGACGGTGGAATACGATTGCCGCGTTGAGCCCCCGGTTATGCGAGCAACAGTCAACAATCAAGAAGTTCAGTTCTCGTCTGAACAAATTCGGGTGGCTTTACGTTTTGGAGAGGAGACTAGGGATGACCCTACAGAGTTTGTTGCTCCGTTCCGCGATGGAGCATTTCTACGAATGGGCTATTCTGGTCCATTGGGCGATACACAACGGAGGAAGTGTTTCCTACTTGATCAGTGGCGCTTCCTCATGCACGTAATGATTGTCTGAATGTCTGGGAGGAAGGCGGGCACTGATGGTATGGGTGCGACCATGCAGTCAGCAATGACTGCTCTGACTTATAACAAACGTTATTGCTTTAGTCAGATGATCTTTTATGAGATCGATAGACAGAGGAGAGCGATGGCTCGTGAAAGGTTCATCATGTATCCAAGATTCATTCAGATGATCTTGAATCATGTTGCTCCCACGTTGCCTCAATGACGTCCAATAAGATACGTGGAGAGTGTGAGCAAACGTATCTTCGCTCAATGCCGAACATCCAGCGCGAGGAGCAAGCCTGAACTGCGTCCAAGGCATACTCCACTTTTTGGGTACTTAATAAACCCGGGGTATGTGCCAGCTCGTGGGGATGAGTTCAGAGACCCGGCACCACAACAGGCAGGAGCATCTCAAGCTATACGTGCTGCTCCTGTTGTGTCACCTGAGGAGGAAGTGGACCTTGATGCAGAACTCGGAGGTCAAGGACTCTTCGATATGGATCGGGTAGATCCAGAGGAGAACGTTCAGATCCCATTGACCGTGTCTCGACTGTGCGTGTTACTAGATCAGCTACGACGGTGGCTGACTCAGATCTTGATGATGTTATGGATGAGGCGAGAAGGATGTTGGTGACTCAAGAGAGGACGTTTGGGAAGAGAAAGAGGACAGATGATGATAGTGAGTCAGAAGAAGAAGAGGATATTCACAAGTTGATTAGACGTTCAAGACGGGAAAGGACAGGTGCAGGTATGGGAGCTGGAGAGACTTCAAGAGTTGTACGTTCGCTCCACCCGCACTGTCAGGTATGTCGATTGTTCCTACATCACTACAGGTCACAAGTTTAAGCGCCACCGATGTACCCGTGGTGGCTACAACATCATCTGTTGGCCTCCCGTCTATCACACTCCAGCTGACGACTCCAGATATCGTATCGTTTCCGCCTCCAACGCTTACTCCGTCGGAGGTTGTTGCACAATTTGTTGAGTCGACAGTCGTTGCAACTGCAGGGTTATCGGTCACGATATCACCTGTGGTTACGTCCACAGCTGCTTCTGTTGTCCCGGTTTCATCGGAAATCCCTCCTCAGTACACTCACGATTTATCGCGTATGAGGTTCGATTTCGATGCAACCCTATCAGACTCGGAAAGAATAGCCGCACTGGAACAGGTCGTGGCAGAGCAGTCAAGGGTGAATCTTATCCAGACCCAGGCTATTCAGCGCCTAGTAGCAGAAAATCAACTACAGTCGTCCCTCCTGGTTGAACATGGGAAAATTATAGATGCTATGAAGGAGTTCTTGGCATCTCAGGGGGAGATGAGCTGTAAAGGCGACGAGCTCAGGACAAAGAAGAGGAATGACAGAGACGATGATCCCAATGCATCGAAAGATGCAGGTGGTGAGTTGCCAAGAACTACTCAAGCTCTTGGGACTTCCACAGCTCAGGGGGAGTCTGCAGGTGCGGCTGGAAGTTCTGGTGGTGATGAGGTGGTGATGGTTGATGATGAAGAAATGGGAGATGATGTGATTGATGCTTTGAAGGAATTAGATGATGATATGTTGGAAGATGAGTTTATGTGTGAAGATGATGTTCTACCAATTGAAGAGATTGAAAAGATTGGTGCTGAAATAGTGATTGAAGATGATGTTGAAGAGGGTGAAATAGTTGAGGAGAATGTTGAACACGAGATCCCTGAAGTTGAAAAGTCAGATGTATGTCAAGACACAGCAGGTGATGATACAAAATGGGAGGAGCAGCCTAGATGGAAGGAAGGCTATGCTCATTGGTTTATCAAAACTAAGAAGCCTGCTGTTCCAACCATGTTCAAGAAAAGTTATAATATCAAAGGCTATGCTGAATCAAAGAAAGGAATTATCTGTTGGCTATATGATGAACAGTTAAAAGTGTTCGTGGTGAAAAGATATGATGGGATCCAATACTTTAAGAGGACGTTGAGATCTCTCAATACATTGCCTGAATGTGAGGTGAAGGATTTGGCTAAATTGGGGTTGATTAATAGAAGTGACGACAACATGGCCAGAGTTATTGGGAAGATCGTGTGGAAAGAAAGTATTAAAGAAAAGAAGTTTGAGTTATTAAAGCCACAGAAGGGAAAGCTAATGGAAGATAAAGAAAGGGGAATGAGAGCAGATAGCAAGCCTTGGATGGTAATGAAGTACAAACCGATTCGGTGTCTTAAAGATGTGCCGATGAAGACAATGCCCAAGGATGTGTTGAAGAACCTTAAATGGTGGTATGTTGATTGCCAGACGGAAGCCGTGATGGAAGACGAAGACGAACAAGAAGTGCTAAGAGTGTATGATCCGATGCATCTTGTTAATTTATCGAAAGCTGATCTGCAGGTGTTAAATGAAATGAAGATATTTTATATTCCTGCTTGGAAAGACGAAGCGAGGAAATATCAGCGAGTAGTCACGGTATGTGTGAGAGAAGGAGTACATGCATGAAGACAAAGAGATTGAAGGTTACAAGACACGTGCTTGAAGATCAAGACATGAAGCTACTGCCAAGGGGGAGTCTGTTGGTGCATAATGTCAGTAGTTCATAGTCTAGTGTCTGTAATCGAGTCTGTAATGTTAATTATGTTTTATATATGTCTTAAGCGAAGTTGTTAACAAGTTCGCCTAGGCGAACTTGTTAGTCAAGCAAAGTTATGGACAACTTCGCCTGAACATGCCAGGCGAAGTTGTCGTGTATAAATAGTCCTAGGTTACGGCTGTTTGGAAAAGATCAGTTGCTTTAGTGTTCGTTGTTCATCGAGTTCATTGTAACGTGAGAACGTGTGTCTGTAACAGTGGTATCGTATCACGTGTTTGAGTTATAATACATAACGTGTGTTCGTTTATTCGTGTGTTTGTTTGATTCGTTTTCTACGCTCGTAACGATCTACGCAGGGATTCCGCACCTGAGTAGATCGAGATATCTCGTGCGATCCATCCAGGGAACCTACATGACGGGATCTGGAACTCACGCTAAGGATAACTGATCCAAAACATATGCCAGGATAACATTTCCACAGTGTCAAATTTCTGTGCACTAAAAATTGCCCCCAAAATGGCGGTTGTGATAAGATCACATATGTCATTTTGCTTTTGAATTCAAACTTCCTGCAAAAAACATATGAGATTTGACAAGCTGGATATAATTGTCACATATCAATGGAGTTTCCATGGGAACTTCCCTTCCGGCTTTATATCCTTCTCCCTGCAAATCATGAACAACTAGTAACACCTGATTAACTCAGGTGGATGGTCCATTTTTATGAATGGTGAAATCCAGGTTAAGATTTTTGGATAAGTCCAGGTGACTTATGTTTAATAAAACTTTTGACTCTTCGCTTATTACTTGTTATTTTGAAAGTTTGTTTGATATAGCTTAAGTCTCATTGAAAGTTTTAAGAAATGATATTCTTTAGTAAAAAGTTTTTAGGATAAAATATCCTTGCAAAAATAATCCAGGATCTTAAATCCTTATAAAAATAGATTGAGAATAATGAATCCTTATATATATGAAGATATAAACTGAAATCAAATAAGTGTAAACCGATAAACAGAAATCATATCGTAAGGTCTGGTTAGACCTAAGTTACCATAAGTATTGATCCTTTTGCAATCTTTATAAAGCTGAATTAAAGGATTCTGAATCCATAATTATTGATCCTTTGGTGATCCTCAGAATCTAATTTATGATACCTGATGCAAATAATTTATGATATTATCTGGGATTAAACCTAATAAACCGGGGACAAGCCCATAAAATAAACTGGGGACAAGCTCGTGTAATCTGGGGACAAGCCCGTGCAACTGGTGTTAAACTGGGGACAAGCCCAAAAACTGGGGACAAGCCCAAACTGGGGACTGGCCCAAGGATACAGATGTTAACTGGGGGCTTGCCCAAACCGGGATTTAGCCCAAACGTGAGATAACGTGAAAACGTTATAAACCTTAGCTAACATGAAAATGTTAGAAACCTTTGTCTTGAGATAACGTGAAAACGTTATAAACCGGTGGTATGGTACGTCTACCATAAATCGTAGGATCCTCCATATAGCCGAAGACAATGAAATTGTCAGCCACTAAGCGTGTACTGGTCCCGCTGCCCCGGACTATACGTTGGATAGCGTGCGCTCCAGGCGAGAGTGTAGAAACTCTAATTTATAAGAAAGGTGAAAACCTTTAAGCCTTGGGGGATATGACCAGCGGGGGTCATATCCAATTGTGGGCTAGGCCAAGGAAAATAGCGATGTACCTTAAGCGTGAGGGAGAGGTGGCCAACCACTTAGACATTGAATCTCTTTTTGAAATCTGCATTGTTACTTAAAAACTTGGAAAAGATAAATGTTAAGAATACATTATCCTTAAAATAACAAGAATATGAAATGAATAAGTGATCAAATAGATATTACAAATTTTAGGATCCTTGATCCTAGATGGATGCTTGATTTTTGAAGGATACTAGATCCTGACTAGAAAAAATACTTCTTGAGATGGATAGCATTCCATGCTCTTGGTAACCTGTTGCCTTCCATGGTGAGCAAATGATCTGCCCCCTTCCCTGCTTCCGACTCGATCAGATAAGGACCTTCCCACTTGGGTGCTAGTTTCCCATCTGCCGGATTGGTTGTGTTTTGGAAGGCCTTTCTCATTACCAAATCTCCTTCTTGAAATCTTCTGATCCTTATGTTTTTGTTGTATGCCCCAGCTACCCTTTGTTGATATGCTACCATTCTGATCTTAGCTAGGTCTCTGAGCTCATCAACAGTATCTATATCTTGGAGGAGGATTTCATTATTGGCCTCAGGATCACGGATGCTTATTCTAGTAGTAGGAACCACCATTTCTGTAGGGATTACAACTTCTGATCCAAACACTAATGAGAAGGGTGTTTGACCTATTGCATTCTTAGGTGTTGTTCTATCAGCCCAAAGGACATAAGGTAGCTCTTCAGCCCACTTTCCTTTCTTGGATCCTAGCTTCTTCTTTAAGTTGTTGATGATAATCTTGTTGCTTGACTCTGCTTGACCATTGGATTGAGGATGAACTGGTGTAGAAGTGATCATCTTGATGCCCCAACTGTCACAAAAGTTAGTGGTTCTTTTCCTGATAAACTGGGAACCATTGTCACAAACAATTTCAGAAGAGATACCAAATCTAGTTATAATATTTCTTTTAATAAAGGATATAACTTCCCTTTCTCGGACTTGCACGAATGCTTCTGCTTCAATCCATTTAGAGAAGTAGTCTGTCATAGCAAGCATAAAGACCTTTCCGCTAGGTGCCTTTGGTAGCTTGCCTACAATATCCATTCCCCATATCATGAAAGGCCATGAAGAGGATATAGGATACATAGGTTCTGCTGGCTGGTGAAGAATGTTTCCATGCCTTTGGCAAGCATCACACTTCTTTGAATATTCCATATCATCCTTCTTCATTGTTGGCCAGAAGTATCCAGTCCTAAGTATCCTGGAGAATAATGCTCTCCCCCCTGTGTGGTTTCCGCAATCGCCTTCGTGGATGTCTTGAAGTACCTCTTGTATTTCAGGATCCTCAATGCGTCTCAGATAGGGACCTGCAAGAGATTTTCTATACACAATATCTTGTAAAATAATGAATTATGATACCTTTAATCTGAAAGCTTTAGGATTTTCCCCTGTAGGGATCTCTCCATCTTGTAGGAATTTTTTGATTAGAAGGATCCAAGATCCTACTTTTGAAGAGGATGGAGGATCCGTATGTTCTCTTGTGCAATCTACTCTTATCTTCACGGATTCTTGTTCTCCAATTGCCGGAGACAATATATGAATGATGGGTATCTTTACATCATCCGGGATCTTCAATGATGATGCTAACTTTGCTAAGGCATCTGCCCCAGCATTCTCTTCCCTTGGTACCTGTATTATACTAAACAATTAGAAGGATTTTGCCAATTCCTTCACAATTTCTAAATATTTGACCATATACTCACCTTTCATAGTATAAGAACCGTTAAAGTGGTTAGCTATTAACAAAGAATCTATACATATTTGAAGATACCTGATCCTCATGCTTTTGGCTAATTGCAAACCTACGATCAGAGCTTCATATTCTGCCTCATTGTTGGTGGCTTGGAATGCACATGCAATGGACTGGGTTATTATGTCCCCCTGTGGCGATTTTAGTAGTATGCCCAAACCTGTTCCTCATACATTGGACGCTCCATCTGTGAAGAGGATCCAAGGATCCTTGGTTTCTTCAAGTTGTTGGACCTCTAGATCAGCTTCATTTTGCATGTCACTACTGAAATCAGCCACAAAGTCTGCAAGTGCTTGTGATTTAATGGCTGTTCTAGGCTCATACTGAATATCATATGCACTTAGCTTCACAGCCCACTTGGCCATCCTACCTGACAACTATGGCTTTCTAAGAACATTCTTAACAGGATAATTAGTTCTCAAAATAATTGTAAGAGTTTCAAAGTAATGTCTTAATTTAGTAGAAGCCATAATAAGTGCAAGATTAATTTTTCTAAATGAGAATACCTGGCTTTGTGCATCTAAAAGACTTTTACTTACATAATAAACGGGATGTTTTTCACCTTCATGATCCTTTATAAGGACAGCACTTACAGCGTTTCCTGAGACAGCTAGGTACAAGTATAAGGATTCTCCATCCACAGGCTTCATTAGAGCTGGAGCTGAGGATAAGTAATCCTTCAAGGCTTTGAGCGCAGCCTCATGTTTTTCCATCTACTCAAACTTCTTATTCTTTCTAAGAATGTCATAGAAGTCTTTGCACTTCTCGGAGGATCTTGAGATGAACCTATTGAGAGCGGCTATTCTTCCCGTGAGCCTTTGGACATCCTTAGAATTTGTAGGAGACGTCAAGTTTATGATGGCTTCAATCTGCTCGGGGCTTGCTTCAATCCCTCTTTTGGTGACCATGTACCCTAGAAACTTTCCAGCCTTAACACCAAAATGGCATTTTGACGGATTCAGTTTCATGTTATACTGGTCAAGGATATTGAATGCTTCTTCAAGGTCTCTAAGATGATCCTCAGCTTTCTTCAATTTCACCACCATGTCATCTATGTAGACTTCCATGGTTTTGCCTAACTGATCCTTGAACATCATATTCACCAGTATCCTTTGAAATAGCTGTCATGTCTGAATGTTTGAAGGTAAAAGTAGATCTTCTTCGCCTTAGGAAGGATATTATATCCTCCTCAATTCCGCTGGGGATACTGGATCCAGAGAACACCTTTACATATGTATCCTCGGGATCTAAGGATACTTCTTTAATGTCTTTCTCCCGAGCTTCCAGTACATTCCTAGGATTTTGCTGTAATTGCTATGCTATCATCTGTTTAGCTGTCGGCTTCATGGATGAATAATAATAATTCTTGGCTTCCACCTGGAGTCAATAGTTTAATGCACTGATGGTAAGTAGAAGCTACAGCCTTCATCCCATGTAGCCAAGGCCTGCCAAGAATAACTTTGCAACAAGACAGATTGTCAATAACACAAAATTTTTGGTAAGAGTTTAATCCTTCGATGTATATTGGGAGGTTAATGTCCCCCAATGTTTTCTTGGTTTCTCCACTGAAACCAACTAACACCGACGTCCTCGAAATGATCTCCGGGTCTGGTATGTTCATCTTCTGAAGCACATCGTGTCGGATGATATTGACCGAGCTCCCACCATCTACTAGGATCCTGCGTACATAATGGTTAACAATAAACAAAGTAACAATCAAACCGTCATGGTGAGGATCCTGGATGCTGGTTTTATCTTCTTCATCAAAGAAGATTCTTTTATCAGTTATTAAAGTAGTGGAAATGACTGGTCGTTCCCCGTTCTCCATCTTGGTTTCTTTGGCCAGTCTCTTAGCTGCTGAGAAGGAAGTACCACAAATATCTGAGCCACCGGAGATGAAATTGATTACTTGTGCCTCTGGTGGGGGTGGTGTTGCTTTTTGCGGGATATCCTCAGGATCCTGTATCCTCAACTTTTTTCTTCCCAATAGTTCTTTGAAATAGCCTTTGCTTAGGAGGTATCCAATTTCCCTTCTTAAACCAATACAATCATCGGTCTGATGGCCAAAGTCTTCATGGAATGCACACCACTTGGACTTTTCTTTGAAGGATATTGTTTTCTCAATTTTCTGAGGCCACCTTACTTTCTCTCCAAGATCCTTCATGGCACAAATCAAACCATGAGTATCAACAGAGAAACAATATTCAGAAATACTTGGGTAGTCCTCATCATCATCTCCTTCTTCAACTGCTCGAATGTTTTGATTGTTGAATTTGGAGTACGGCTTCGAGTTGTTGTTTTTGTATGAGGATCCTTTATTCTTGTCAGGGGATTCTTGCTTCGTCTGAACCCCCAATTGTTTTTGGATCCTTTTGTCGTCTTCCAGCCGTATGAACCTTAGTGCTCTGTTCCTTACTTCATCTAAAGTCCTGCATGGAGTCATCACAAGATCGTCATAAAATGGGGAGCCCCTTTGAAGTCCCATCTTGAACGCTTCAACAGCCATAGCCATGTCAAGATTAGGGATCTCTAGGGCCTTCCTGCCAAACCTTGTAACAAAATCCCTTAGGGATTCATCATAAGGTTGGACAACTCTATATAAATCACTAGTTAACTTCTCAAATTTCCTACTACAAGAAAACTGGCTGTTGAACAAGTTAACTAAATGTGAAAAAGAAGTAACAGAAAAGAGAGGAAGACTTAGCAGCCATTTTAAAGCAGATCCTGATAGTGTGGCTCCAAAGCCTTTGCATAGACAAGCTTCCTTGAGCCTCTCAGGAATCGGGTTAATTTCCATCCTTTCTCTGTATTGCGCTACATGCTCTTCAGGATCAGTGGTCCCGTCATATACTTTCATGTTGGGGGTTTGAAAGCGTTTCGGGATTTCCGCGTCACAGATTGGTGGAGCAAATCTGGACAATTTGTGGCTTCCTTTCAGTATCTCGGGGATTGGACATATCACCCCGGGTACGCTAGATATCATATCCTTAAGTTTCTGCAGTTCCTTAGCTATGGCTAGGTTGACACCTGCATCCTGCATGGAACCACGATTAGCATTTAAGGATATAGGATCATGCGTGTTACCTCCTTGTTGTGCAAAGGCCGGTATTCCAGAAGAATGACTGAGATAAGAAGCGTCTGCTATTGGAGTTGGTCCACCGGAAGCTATGGTCTGCATGGGGATTATATCTCCTTCATGGACCTCAGAGGATCGCTGATGTTGAATTTCTAAGGATCCGTGATTCTGCCAGAAGGATCCTTGAGGTTGAGGGTTATAGGATCCTTGTTGAAGGATGGATGATCCTTGTTGAAACAAAGAGAATCCTTGAGCCTGTGGACCCATGGATCCATGTTGAAGGATAGGTGATCCTTGTGGAAACAATGAGGATCCTTGAGCATGTGGACCCATGGATCCCTGTTGAAGGATAGATGATCCTGGCTGAAACAGTGAGAATCCTTGAGCCTGTTGACCCACGGACCCCTGTTGAAGGATAGATGATCCTGGCTGAAAGAACGAGGATCCTTGAGTTTGTTGACCCATGGACCCTGGTTGAAGGATGGATGATCCTTGCTGAAGGATCGAGGATCCTTGAGTATGTTGAGCACGGATCCTGGAGTAGTGAAATCCAGAACCTTAGGCGTCAAGGGAGTCTGATCCTCTACTGGCCTCTTTCTAATCTTGAGATCTTCAATTTCATGTAGGATCCTCTGGTTGGTTTTATTCTGCATCTCCATGTATGTCTTAACCTGTGAAAACATTTCAGAAACATCATTATTAGACTTGATCACTGAAGTAGCAGCAGTGGTTTTTGAGCTTTGGAAGACTGGAATTTGTGTCTTGTTTCTAGCCGCGGTGGTCCTTGGTGCTCCCGTGATTGGAGGAGGCATCGGCGGCAAAGTTCTTGATGAGAGAGAAACCGAGGATGGCATGGTTGATGAAGCAGAGGTTGATTGAGAGGCCATTGATGGTGATATGGGTATGAAAGGTTGAATTTTGATAAGGTATTTTCTGGATTATAGCACCAATTGCCCCACGGTGGGCGCCAAATTGTTTTGGACAAAAATCAGCTAAGGATCAAGTATCCAAATCTGTTATGTGAGGTAAGGTGCCAATTCGATGATAACGAGTGTATGAGCGTGATATTGATGAACACGATGATTTGATCATGAGGGAAAAAGCCCTTAACCAAGATAGTCTTACTTCGGTCAAAACTTATCAAGGCAATCGTTGGTAAAATAGCTCCGGTCAATGATTAATAAGATAATCTTTGGTCGAAGTACTTTAGTCAATGATCAACAAGGTAACCTTTGGTCGATGAGTATATGGTTATCTCGGTCTCCGGCACAAAAAACCCCCGGACGGTGAAAACTATCACCGTCGAGTTTATTAATGAACAAAAGGTGATTACAAATGCTTGTGGAGTATGTGATCGAGATTACAAAGAATATCTATGTGTGTAGAGAGAGTATTTGCTTATGCTCTAGTGTGTGTAAGTACATGTGTTCTCCTAATCGATCATATCTCAATTATATATATAAGGGAAGAACTCATTGGAGTTATTAATAACTAAGACTATTAACTAATTTTCCTTAAAATCCGCTATTGCCTTCAATATAATTGTAACTGCCCTTTTGACCACGTTCTCCATCACTCAGGCTGTGAAAAAGGGGGAAGACCAGGTCTTGGAGCCGTTACACTTGATAAATATCAGCCTTCATATAAGAAACAACTGTTAATAGCACCAAATACCGAGGATCCATGATCCTGACATAGCCCTGGAACTCTTCAAAAGGAAAATTGATCCAGACACGTCAATATCTTCTTGACTGCAAGTTAGTTGAAAGACCGAGTCTTATAACCGTTATACCTGCTAAATATAAGACTACACATGAGAACAACCGTTAATAAATAATAAGTACTGTGGATCCTTGATCCTGACGGGATCTGGAACTCACGCTAAGGATAACTGATCCAAAGCATATGCAAGGATAACATATCCACAGTGTCAAATTTCTGTGCACTAACATGCTATACAGGAAATCTCTTGCAGGTCCATACTTGAGGTGCATCCAGGAGCCTGAAATCCAATAGGTGCTCAAAGACTTTCATGAAGGTGATTGTGGTAATCACACTGGAGGTAGAGCCCTGTTTTCTAGGATTCTAAGAATAGGATAGTTCTGGCCAACAATGAAGAGAGATGCCATGGAATACTCAAAGAAATATGACGCTTGTCAAAGGCATGCAAATATCCTACATCAACCAGCAGAACCTATGTATCCTATATCCTCATCATGGCCTTTCATGAAGGGGGGCATGGATATTGTGGGTAAACTACCTAAGGCACCAGGAGGAAAAGTATTCATGCTTGCAATGACTGATTACTTTTCAAAGTGGATAGATGCAGAAGCTTTTGTTCAAGTACGCGAAAAAAAGGTGATATCTTTCATTAAAAGAAATATTATTACTTGATTTGGTATCCCTTCGGAAATTATTTGTGACAATGGTTCCCAGTTTATCGGGAAAAGAACCACTAACTTTTGTGACAACTGGGGCATCAAGATGATTACCTCTACTCCAGTGCATCCTCAAGCTAATGGTCAAGCAGAGTCTAGCAATAAGATAATCATCAACAACTAAAAGAAGAAGCTAGGATCCAAGAAGGGAAAGTGGGCCGAAGAGCTACCTTATGTTCTTTGGGCCGACAGTACAACACCCAAGAATGCAACGGGCCAAACACCTGTTAGTGCACGGAAATTTGACACTGTGGATATGTTATCCTGACATATAATCTGGATCAATTATCCTTAGAATCTGTTGCAGATCCTATTAGGATCAGTGATCCTCAGTACTTATTGCTTATTAACGATTTTCCTTTGTTATGTTGATATTTATGGCAGGTATAACGGCTAATGACCAAGTCAAAGCTATAATCTCGCAATCTAATTAATATACCACGTGGATAATAAAGGAAAAAATCACAATTAAGGAATGGCTTGATTGGCGGCTTAAATTAGGGATATTTGTTATTCTTTTCTTGTATATAATGAAGATATGATCAGCTAGGTTAAACACATGTACGAACACACACACTAGAGCAGAAGCAAACATTCTCTCTACACACTGGCTTACTTTGTAATCTCGATCATATACTCCACAACACTTGTAACCACCTTTTATTATCAATATAATCGACGGTGGTAGTTTTCACCGTCCGGGGGTTTTTTGTGCCGGAGACCACGATAATCATATACTTATCGACCAAAGGTTACCTTGTTGATCATTGACTAAAGTAATTCGACCAAAGATTATCTTATTAATCCTTGACCGAAGTTATTTTACCAAAGATTACCTTGATAAGTTTTGACTGAAGTAAGACTATTTTGGTTTAGGGATTTTTCCTTCGTGATCAAATCATTGTGTTCACCAAGATTTGGATTTCACATTCAATATTATCATCATATCACTAATCCTCACATAACAGATTTGGATACTTGATCCTTAGCAGATATTTATCGAAAACAATTTGGCGCCCACCGTGGGGCAATTAGTGCTATAATCCAGAAAATACCCTATCAATATTCAACCATTCATAACCATATCACCATCAATGGCCACTCAATCAACCTCTGTTTCATAAACCATGCCATCTTCGGTTCGTCTCTCATCAAGATCTTTACCGCCGATGCCTCCTCCAATCACGGGAGCACCGAGGGCTACTGCTGCTGGAAACAAGACACAAATTCCAGTCTTCCAGAGCTCAAATAACACTACTGACACTTCGTTGGTTAACTCTAACAATGATGTTTCTGCTATGTTTTTACAAGTTAAGGCATACATGGAGCAGCAGAACAAAACCAACCAGAAGATCCTACGTGAAATTGAAGATCTCAAGAAGAATAAGAGGCCACTGGAGGATCAGACTCCTTTAATGCCAAGGATTCTTGATTTCACTACTCCAGGATCTGTGGCTCAACAGACTCAAGGATCCTCCATCTTCCAGCAAGGATCATCCATCCTTCAACCAGGGTCCGTGGGTCAACAAACTCAAGGATCCTCGTTCTTTCATCCAGGATCATCTATCCTTCAACAAGGGTCCATGGGTTAGCCAACTCAAGGATCCTCGTTCCTTCAACAAAGATCATCCATCCTTCAACCAGGATCCTCTGGATTGTATCCTCAAGGATCTTTCAGCTCCCAACATCAAGGATCCTTATGGCAGAATCAAGGATCCTCAGGGGTGCAACATCAAAGATCCTCAGAGGTTCATGAAGGAGACATAATCCCCATGCAAACCATTGCCTCTGGTGGACCAGCTACCATGGAAAATGCTTCTTACCTTGGCTACACTTCTGGGACGCCAACGTTCAATCAACCGAGAGGTAACATGTATAATCAAATATCCTTAGACACTAATCTTAACTCTATGCAGGATACAGGTATCAACCAGGCTATGGCTAAGGAACTTCAGAAGCTTAAGGATATGATATCCAGTGTGCCAGGAGTGGTCCGTCCGATTCCTGAAATACCAGAAGGAAGCCACAAGTTGTCTAGATTTGCTCCACCTATTTGTGATGCTGAAGTCCCAAAACAATTTCAGACCCCTAATATGAAGGTGTATGATGGAACAACTGATCCCGAAGAGCATGTGGCTCAATACAGGGAGAGAATGGAAATCAATCCAATTCCCGAAAAACTCAAGGAGGCTTGTCTATGCAAGGGTTTCGGATCCACACTAACAGGATCTGCATTAAAATGGCTGCTAAGTCTTCCTCCCTTTTCTGTTACTTCTTTTTCACATTTAGTTAACTTGTTCAACAGCCAATTTTCTTGTAGTAGGAAATTTGAAAAGTTAACTAGCGATTTGTATAGAGTTGTCCAACCTTATAATGAATCCCTTAGGGATTTTGTTACAAGGTTTGGCAGGGAAGCCTTAGAGATCCCTAGTCTTGATATGGCTACGGCTGTTGAAGCATTCAAGATGTGACTTCAAAGGGGTTCCCCATTTTATGACGATCTTGTGATGACCCCATGCAGGACTTTAGATGAAGTCAGAAACAGGGCACTCAGATTTATAAGGCTAGAGGATGACAAGAAGATCCAAGAACGGTTAGGAGCTCCAACAAAACAAGAGTCATCTAACCAGAAACAATGATCCTCATACAGGAACAACGACTCAAAGCCGTACACAAAATTCAACAATCAAAATGTCCGGGAAGTTTAAGAAGGAGAAGATGATGAGGACTACCCAAGTATTTCCGAGTATTGCTTCTCTGTTAATACCCATGGTTTGATTTGTGCCATGAAGGATCTTGGAGAGAAAGCAAGGTGGCCTCGAAAAAATTAGAAAACAACATCCTTCAAAGACAAGTCCAAGTGGTGTGCATTCCATGAAGACTTTGGCCATCAGACAGAAGGTTGTATTGGTTTAAGGAGGGAAATCGGATACCTCCTGAGCAAGGGTAATTTCAACGAGCTCTTGGGAAGAAAAAAATCCTAGGATCCAGGATCCTGAAGATGTACCACAGAAAGCAAATCCACCCCTACCAGACGCACAAGTAATCAACTTCATCTCCGGAGGCTCAGATATATGCGGTACTTCTTTCTCCTCAGCAAAAAGACACGCTAAAGAAACAAAGTTGGAGAACGGAGACCGACCAGTCATATCCACTACTTTGACGACTGACAAAAGAATCTTCATTGACGAAGAAGATAAGACAAGCATCCAGGATCCTCACCATGATGGTTTGATTATAACTGTATTTATTGCTAACCATTATGTACGCATGATCCTAGTCGACGGTGGAAGCTCGGTCAACATCATCCAACATGACGTACTATAGAAAATGAACATCCCGGACTCAGAAATCATCCCAAGAACGTCGGTTCTAGTGGGTTTTAGTGGTGAAACCAAGAAAACATTGGGGGACATCAAACTCCCGATATACATCGAAGGGTTAAACTCTTACTAAAAGTTTTGTGTTATTGACAATCTTTCTTGTTGCAACGTTATTCTTGGCAGGCCTTGGATACATTGAAAGAAGGCTGTAGCCTCTACTTACCGCCAGTGCATCAAACTACCAACTCCTTGGGGAGTAGTAAGGATAGATGGTGACCAAGTGGAAGCCAAGAATTATTATTCTTCATCAATGAAGCCGACAGCTAAACAAATGATAGCATAGCAATTACAGCAACATCCTAGGGACGTGCTGGAAGCTCGGGAGCGAGACGTAAAAGAAGTATCTTTAGATACTGAAGATCCAGATGCGAAGGTGTTCCTAGGATCCTGTATCCCTGACGAGATCGAGGAGGATATAATATCCTCCCTAAAGCGACGAAAATCTACATTTTCCTTCAGACATTCAGACATGACAGGTATTTCAAAGGAGGTAATTACTCATAAATTGGGCGTTGATCATTCTATTAAACCCGTCCATCAGAAGCGAAGGAAATTCGCTCCTGAGAGGAACGTGATCATACAAGAAGAAGTTGAAAAACTTCTTAAGGCCGATATGATCAGAGAGGTTAAATATCCTCAATGGCTGGCTAATGTGGTTGTTGTTTAAAAAAATGGAAAGTGGAGGGTGTGTGTCGATTTCACCGATTTAAATAAGGCATGCCCCAAGGATCCTTTCCCGTTACCACATATAGATTCCATGGTGGATGCAACGGCGGGGCATGAAATGCTTACCTTTATGGATGCTTCCTCTGGATTTCAACAAATTCAGATGGAACCATCTGATCAAGATGATACAACATTCATGACTCCTACCGGCATATATTGTTATATTGCTATGCCGTTCGGACTAAGAAATGCAGGGGAAACATATCAAAGATTGGTCAACATGATATTCAAGGATCAGTTAGGCAAAACCATAGAAGTCTACATAGATGACATGGTAGTGAAGTCGAAGAGGGCTGAGGATCACCTTAGAGATCTTAAAGAAACATTCAATATCCTTGACCAATATAACATGAAACTGAACCCGTCAAAATGCCATTTTGGTGTTAAGGCTGGAAAGTTTCTAGGATACATGGTGACCAAAAGGGGAATAGAAGCGAGCCCAGAGAAGATAGAAGCCATCATTAATTTAAAATCTTCTGTGAATGCTAAAGATGTCCAAAGGCTGGTGGGAAGAATAGCTGCTCTCAATAGATTCATTTCCAGATCCTCAGAGAAGTGCAAAGACTTCTATGATATCTTGAGGAAAAATAAAAAGTTTGAATGGACTCAAAGGCACGAAGATGCACTAAAGGCTCTTAAGGATTATCTATCCTCAGCGCCTGCTTTTATGAAGCCAATAGATGGTGAGCCGCTGTCCTTGTACTTAGATGTGTCAGGTAATGCAATTAGTGCTGTTCTGGCCAAGGATCATGAAGGACAACAGCACCCGGTATATTATGTAAGTAAAAGCCTGTTAAATGCAGAGGTCAGGTATAGTCACATTGAAAAATTAATTCTTGCTTTGATTATGGTCTCAACCAAGTTGAGACACTATTTTGAAACACATACTATTATTTTAAGAACTAATTATCCTGTTAAGAATGTGCTTAGAAAACCAGAATTGTCAGGAAGAATGGTTAAATGGGCTGTGAAATAAAGTGCATATGATATTCAGTATGAGCCCAGAACAGCCATTAAGTCACAAGCGCTTGCAGACTTTGTGGCTGATTTCAGTAGTGACATGCAAGAGGAAGCTGATTTGGAGGTTCAACAACTGGAAGAAACCAAGGATCCTTGGATCCTCTTTATTGATGGAACATCCAACGTAAGAGGAACAGGATTGGGTATCCTACTGAAATCGCCACAGGGGGACATAATACCCCAGTCCATTGCGTGTGCATTCCAAGCCACCAATATTGAAGCGGAATACGAAGCTCTAATCGCAGGTTTGCAATTAGCTAAACACATGAGGATCAGGTAACTCAAGTATATGTAGATTCATTATTGATGACTAACCACTTTAATGGCTCATATGCTGTTAAAGGTGAAAAACTAATCAAATATCTAGATGTTGTGAAGGAACTATCAAAGTTCTTCAATTCTTTTAGTATTATACAAGTACCAAGAGAAGAGAATGTTGGGGCAGATGCTTTAGCAAATTTAGCTTCATCATTGAAGATTCCAGAAGATACGAAGATCCCAATCATCCATGTACTCTCACCAGCAATAGGAGAATAGGAAGTTGGGAAGATAACAACTGACAAAGATATTGTGTCTTTGGATCTATTATCCTCAAGTAATCAAGGATCTTGGATCCTCCTGATCAAGAAGTTCATTTAAAATGGAGAGATTCCAGCCACAGAAAATCCTAAGTTCTTCAAACTTAAGGTATCACAGTACATTTTATTGAATAATATTCTGTATAGGAAATCTCTTGCAGGTCCATACTTGAGATGTATCGAAGATCCTGAAATTCAAGAGGTGCTCAAAGACTTTCACGAAGGAGATTGTGGTAATCACATTGGAGGTAGAGCCCTATTCTCAAGAATTCTAAGAACATGATACTTCTGGCCTACCATGAAGAGAGACGCCATGGAGTACTCAAAAAAGTGTGACTCATGTCAAAGACATGGCAATATGCTGCATCAGCCAGCAGAGCCTATGTATCCTATATCCTTATCATGGCCTTTCATGAAGTGGGGCATGGATATCGTGGGTAAGCTACCTAAAGCGCTAGGAGGAAAAGTATTCATGCTTGCAATGACTGATTACTTTTCAAAGTGGATAGAAGAAGAAGCTTTCGTTCAAGTCCGCGAAAAAGAGGTGAATCCTTCATTAAAAGAAATATTATTACTAGATTTGGTATCCCTTCAGAAATTATTTGTGACAATGGTTCCCATTTTATCGGGAAAAGAACCACTAAATTTTATGACAGTTGGGGCATTAAGATGATTACCGCCACACCAATTCATCCTCAAGCTAATGGTCAAGCAGAATCAAGTAACAAGATTATTATCAACAACTTGATAAAGAAACTAGGATCCAAGAAAGGCAAGTGGGCCGAAGAACTACCATATGTTCTTTGGGCTGATAGAACAACACAATAGAATGCAACAGGTTAAACACCCTTCTCATTGGTGTTTGGCTGTAATCCCTACGGAGATGGTGGTTCCTACTGCTAGAACAAGCATCCGTGATCCTCAAGCCAACAATGAAATCCTTCTTCAAGACCTGGATACTGTTGATGAGCTCAGAGACCCAGCTAAGATCAGAATGGCAGCATATCAACAGAGGGTAGCTGGGGCATACAACAAATACATCAGGATTCGAAGATTTCAAGAAGGAGATCTAGTTTTGAGGAAAGTCTTTCAAAACACAACTAATCCAGCAGATGGAAAGCTTGCGCCTAATTGGGAAGGTCCCTACTTGATCGAGTCAGAAGCCGGAAAGGGGGCATATCACCTGCTGACTATGGAAGGCGACAGGTTACCTAGAGCATGAAATGATATTCATCTCAAGAAATACTTTTCTAATCAGGATCAAGTATCCTCAGAAGGATCAAGGATCCTGAAATTGGTAATATCTATCCGATCACTTATTCATTTCATATTCTTATTAATTTAAGGATAATATATTTTTAACGTTTGTCTTTTTCCAAGTTTTAAATAACAATGCAGATTTCAATAAGAGGTTCAATGTCTAAGAGGTTGGCCACCTCTCCTCTACATTTAAGGTACATTACTCTTTCCCTTGTCCTAGCCCACAATTGGATATGACCCCCGATGGTCATATCCCCTAAGGTTTAAAGGTTTTCACCTTTCTTATAAATTAGAGTTTCTACACTCTCGCCTGGAGCGCACGCTATCCAACGTATAGTCCGGGGCAGCGGGACCAATACACGTTTAGTGGCTGATAATTTCGTTGTCTTCGGCTATATGGAGGATCCTACAATTTATGGTAGACGTACCATACCACCGGTTTATAACGTTTTCACGTTATCTCACATTTGGGCTAAATCCCGATTTGGGCGAGTCCCCAGTTAACATCCGTATCTTTGGGCCAGTCCCCACTTTGGGCTTGTCCCCAGTTCACAGGCTTGTCCCCAGTTGCACGGGCTTGTCCCCAGTTTGTTTGGGCTTGTCCCCAGTTTGTTGGGTTTAATCCTAGTTAATATCATAAGTTATTTGCATCAGGTATCCTAAGTTCAATTACAAGGATCACAGAAGGATCAACACTTATGGTAACTTAATGGTGTTAGATATACAACCGAAAGGGAAGTTCCCAAGGAAACTCCATTGATGATGACAATTATATCCAGCTTGTCAAATCTCATCTGTTTTGCAGGAAGTTTGATTTCAAAGGCAAAATGACAGTTGTGATCTTATCACAACCCATTTTGGGGGCAATTGTTAGTGCACGGAAATTTGACACTGTGGATATGTTATCCTAACATATAATCTGGATCAATTATCCTTAGAATCTGTTGCAGATCCTGTCAGGATCAGTGATCCTCAGTACTTATTGCTTATTAACGATTTTCCTTTGTTATGTTGATATTTATGGCAGGTATAACGGCTAATGACCAAGTCAAAGCTATAATATCGCAATCTAATTAATATACCGTGTGGATAATGAAGGAAACAATCAAAATTAAGGAATGGCTTGATTGGCGGCTTAAATTAGGGATATTTGTTATTCTTTTCTTGTATATAATGAAGATATGATCAGCTAGGTTAAACACATGTACGAACACACACACTAGAGTAGAAGCAAACATTCTCTCTACACACTAGCTTACTTTGTAATCTCGATCATATACTTCACAACACTTGCAACCACATTTTATTATCAATATAATCGACGGTGGTAGTTTTCACCGTCCGGGGGTTTTTGGTGCCGGAGACCACGATAATCATATACTTATCGACCAAATGTTACCTTGTTGATCATTGACTAAAGTAATTAGACCAAAGATTATCTTATTAATCCTTGACCGAAGTTATTTTACCAAAGATTACCTTGATAAGTATTGACCGAAGTAAGACTACTTTGGTTAAGGGCTTTTTCCCTCGTGATCAAATCAATGTGTTAACCAAGATTTCGATTACACATTCAATATTATCATCATAGCACTAATCCTCACATAACAGATTTGGATACTTGATCCTTAGAAGATTTTTATCGAAAACAACACCCTTTTCATTGGTGTTTGGATCAGAAGCAGTAATCCCTACAGAGATGGTGGTTCCTACAGCAAGAACAAGCATCTGTGATCCTGAGGCCAATGAAGAAATCCTTCTTGAAGACTTGGATACTGTTGAAGAACTCAAAGACCTGGCCAAGATCAGAATGGCAGCATATCAACAAAGGGTAGCTGGGGCATACAACAAAAATATAAAGATCAGGAGATTTCAAGAAGGAGATTTAGTTTTGAGGAAAGCCTCCCAAAACACAACCAATCCGGCTGATGGGAAGTTAGCAACCAAATGGGAAGGTCCATATCTGATCAAGTCGAAGGCAGGAAAAGGGGCATATCATTTTCTCTCTATGGAAGGCAACATGTTACCAAGAGCATTGAATGCTATCCACCTCAAGAAGTACTTTTCTGATCAGGATCAAGTATCCTGTGAGGATCTATTATCCTTAGAGGATCAAGGATCCCCAAATTTGGTAATATCTATCCGATTACTTATTCTTTTCAATTTCTTATTATTAATTCAAGAATAATATATTCTTAACAATTTGTTTCTTCCAAGTCTTAAGTAATAATAGAGGATTCTAATGATATGATCAAGAGGTTGGCCGCCTCTCCATTACATGTAAGGTACTCTACTATTTCCCTTGGCCTAGCCCACGATTGGATATGACCCCCGATGGTCAAATCCCCTTAGGTTTAAAGGTTTTCACCTTTCTTATAAATTAGAGTTTCTACACTCTCGCCTGGAACGCACGCTATCCAACGTATATTCCGGGGCAGCGGGACCAGCACACGTTTAGTGGCTGACAATTTCGTTGTCTTCGGCTATATGGAGGATCCTACGATTTAGGGTAGACGTACCATACCGGTTTACAACATTTTCATGTTGTCTCACGTTTGGGCTAAATCCCGGTTTGGGCGAGTCCCCAGTTGACATCCGTATCCTTGGGCCAGCCCCCAGTTTGGGCTTGTTAACAGTTTGGGCTTGTCCCCAGTTTCACGGGCTTGTCCCCTGTTTCACGGGCTTGTCCCCAATTTATTATTTGGGCTTGTCCCCAGCTTAATGGGTTTAATTCCAGTTAACATTATAAGTTATTTGCAACAGATTTTCAAAGTTCATCACGGAGACAAAGTCTTATGGATTCAAAATCCTTAAATTACTTCTCCAAGGATCACCGAAGGTGCTGTACTTATGGTAACTTAGGTCTACTTAGACCTTGTGGTATGATTTCTACTTATAAATTTGTGTCATTTTAGTTAGAATGATCTTAAGTAATTTTGTTTAAAAATTTAACATTTTTTGAATTATCCTTCTAAGGATACTATATCCTAAAAATTTTGTTTCAAGTATTTTTAAGGATAATCTGTCTTCAAATTTTTGAGAATATTCTATCCTAAAGATTTCTTTCAATCAAGTATAATTTTTGAAGTTTACAATAAAGCTAAATCTATATGAAACAAACTTTCATAATAACAAACACACAGTTAAAATATTTATATTATTAAACATAAGTCACTTGAACTTATCCAAAATCCTTAACCCGGATTTCACCATGAAAAAGATGGACCATCCACCCGGGTTAAGTAAGTAGTACTAATTGTACATAAGTGCAGGATAATAAAAAACAGGGGTACCAAAGGCTTAATCCCCACAAACAGAGGATCCATCCACCTTCGATACCCCTGAGAATTGTCTTGAGGATCAGTGATCCTTAAATCCTAATTACTACTGTCTATTACAAACCATAACCATTGTTCATAAAAACATCAACATAAAAAAAAGGGATAGGGCCTTGTCTTCAATATCCTTCATCGCCCATGTAAGCTGCATCTTCACCATTCGCAGCACCTGCTCCTTCACCGGCTTCAGCCACATCCTTGACTCCACTCGTCCCAGCCTCGTTCTCCTTAGCCATCTCCATATTCTCATCGCCACCAAGAGCCGCCAGAGTAGTCTTCCACTTCTGCACATTTCAGGTGGCCTTATCGAAAGCAGGATCACCGGCCTCCATCGCCATCTTAATCCTTGCTTGCAGCACCGACCTGGCTGCCTACATCTTAGCCTCTTCTGTCGCTTTCTTGACTTCCTCTTGGCGCTGGGCATCTGCTGTGGATATCTGATCCTCTAGCTGCCTTTTGAGCTGGGCTAAAGCTTTATCCTTGTTGACCAACGCATTCCCTAACCCAGACAGTTTGTCACTCATTTGGCTCACAATGTTTTATGAATGTTCTTTAAAAGCATTCATAGCCTATAACCAACCATTAAGCAAGGATTAGAAGGATATTGGATCCTTAAATTCAGTATAGAAAAATATAGAATACTTACAGTGAGGACCATGTCATAGTAGGTTTCGGGATTAGAGGACCTCTTTCTCTTGGAAGCAGCTGACTTGGCTTTGGTAGTCGCAGTCTTTGGCTCAGAACTGGGGGCTGCCTTCAAAGCTTCTTTCTTGACGTCTTGAGGAGTGATCATACTATCGATGTCTTCCAAGGAGAACTTGCTGGCAGATTTCTGAGACTTCATGGCGCCTACAAGATTAAGTTAACAGATAAGTACTCTATCCACTTTTATTTATTTCAAAATTATTATGCTAAACTTACTTGACATATTGGAGTCTGAGGAGATCTCACAAAAAGCTTCGATAAATCGGGCTTGAAAAGTTCTAACCTCAGGATCCAGTGCAAGGAACCACTTTGTTTTCTCCTCTGTTCTAGGTAGCTTAGCCAAAGAAGAAAAATTCTCAACTGCAAATAAAAGGAAGAATCAAGTTTAACTTAATCATCAAGGATCCTATATTTTTTAAGGATCCAGGATCCTACCCTTTCTGACCCATTTGAAGGAAGGTCAGCCCCTCCGGGTATAGAGTCACGTTTCACAAAGAAAAACTGATTCCTCCAGAAGGAATCATTCAAGGTGACTTTCAGAATCGGATGGGGTTGTCGAGGTTTGGTTTCAATATGAATCGGGCTGGACCATGGGTAGTAAGAGAATACAGATGGGATAACTCTTGAAGGCCGAAGTCAGCTTTCTCCTATTCAATGATTCTTTCTATAGTGCCGAGGACTCTCCACACCATAGGCATAGCCTGGATGTAGGATATGCCAGTGGAACTGAAGAAGCTTTGTGTGAAAGGGGGAATGTATAATGATAGCCAATAAGGAAAGGGCAAGCCGGAAAACACACCCACGTCTATGAGTATACGTCACAACGGATGCTGGAGTCGTACGGTTGGAATACGGTTTTTGGCGGAAACAAAGAACGAAACTCATCGACTTCGGGATTCGTGAGTTTGCAGATTTCGATAGAAGGGTTGGCTATGAGGTTTTGTGGTTCAATCTCCGACAACCCAGAGTCATTGGAAGATTGGTCGGACGGTTTAAAAGGAGGTAAGAAGACGAAGTGACATGCATTATTATCAAAGCGAAGAAAATAACAGAGAAAAGAAAGGATACATGCTGTGTCGCCTGAATATGTGGTTATAAAAGATATAGGGACGACATATATAGGCGGTTATGATTAATATCAAGGGCTGGATGGTAAATATTTCTGGAAATTGTCTAATCACCCAGTTTTCGTAGAAGATTCAAATTTCAAAATGCCAGCTGTAAAGCATAAACACCCGCCATTTTGGGGGCAATTATAAGGACTAATATTTTCAATGCTGAGGATATGTTATCCTTGAGGATGTGTCTGGATCAGTTATCCTCTTGAAAAGTTCCAAAGCTATGTCAAAGATCAAGGATCCTCAGAGGTTGGTATTATTAACAATTGTTTCCTGTGTGTAGGTTAGTATTCAACAGAAAGTAATGACTCTATGACTGAGTCTACCTTAAATTTCGCTACTAGAAGCTCCTAGCACGTGGTCAAATGAACGTTAGAGGAGTTGTGGAAGAGTGGCAGATAGTTAGGAGTTATAGTTATTTGTAATTTTCTTTATAAACATCGAGATAATGATCGATTAGACTCACTTGTATTCACACACACTTAGAGCAGAATTCATAATTCTCTCTATACACTAGCATTTCATTGTAACATCTCCAAACACTTGTAACCATTTTTGTGATTAATAAATTGGTGATCGACGAGTTGTCATCACCCGGGGTTTTTTTCTTTTGATCTGAACAACATCAAAGGGTTTTTCCTTGCAACAAATCTCGGTGTTACTCATTATTTCGTTCACATAATCAACTGCATAGCACTATACCTCACTTTACGTATTTGGATACATTATCCTTAGCATATTTTTATCCAAAACAGTTTGGCGCCCACCGTGGGGTAATTGGTGGTATAATCCATATCATTCCCATCAATTTTCGATTTTTTCATACCCATATCACTATCAATGGCCTCTCAATCAACCTCTGCTTCATCAACCATGCCGTCTTCGGTTCCTCTCTCATCAAGGACTTTGCCGCCGATGCCTCCGCCAATCATGGGAGCACCAAGGGCTGCTGCTGCCGAGAGCAAGACACAATTACCAGTCTTCCAGAGCTCGAAAACCGATGCTGCTGCGGTAATGGTTAATACTAACAGTGATGTTTCATCTATGTTTTTGCAGGTTAAAGCATACATGAAGCAGAAAAACAAGACCAAGCAGAGGATCCTTTGTGGGATAGAAGATCTCAAGAAGACTAAGAGGCCAACGGAGGATCACACTCCCCTGATGCCCAGGATGCTGGATTTCACCAGCTCAGGATCCATGGCTCAGTTCACACAAGGATCATCTATCCTTCAACAAGGGTCCATGGGTCAACAGACTAAAATAAGTAAATTAAATTTTTTTAACGACTAAAATAAAATTTTGCTTATGAGGAAATTAAAATAAGTAAATTAAATGTCAAAATTTGTTATGAGGTATCAATATAAATGATGAATGTCGTTTTGGGAATACAACTTTGCGTAGAGGAATTTTTTTTACCAATTTCGTTAGTTAACATCGTATAACGAAAATATATCATGGTAAGTTAAAATGATTGTCATTGCGAATCGAGAAATCGAAAATAAACGATTTTTGTCTTTAAAATAGAATTTATATGAAGTTTTGCATGAGAATTTCAAGAAAATTACAAGCTATAAGTTTGTGAATTTCTTGAAAAATCAAGGCGAAACTACCATGAGAAATTTAAAATGAGAAAAATCGTATGACGTAGATTTCGTTTGTGAATATTTATAATGAACCCAGGATTGCATAATGAAAGTTGTTATGAGAATAAATTTGGATCATAAAGATTCCACCATGTGTATCATATAATTGTTAGGGCGTGGATTTTGTGCCATGGATCCTATATCCTCATTTATCTTGTGGATAGGTGATTCCTGAGATTTATATCAGGGTATCAAGGATAAACGATCCTCGGTGTTTTTGTTACTAATGATTGCATTTAGTATGGTGATGTGTTAGACAGGTATAACAATTCTGAGATGCAGTCTACTATGTGTTCCGCTACGAAACGTTTATAGCATATGGTCAATATCGAAGACTAAGCTAAAGAAGGAAGTAAAGGAATAAGAAGATCAACTGCTGAGTATTAAGAGACGAGACATGAAGATGTGCCCGCACCCCTTATCCTCATGGAGTATTCTTTAGCTGGAGTGTGGGTCCAGGATCCTTGTTCAGCATGACTATTAACGAACAATTATATATGAAGACTGACGTTTAAATAACAACAACGGTATCTAGACCTGGTCCACCATTTTATTCGCTAATGAATGACTATCAGCACGTGGTCAAAGAGCACGTTGGTGAAGAGTGGAAGACTAGCGGATTTGTAGGATGAAGTTGTTAAGTTAGTTAATTATTTTTTCTTTATATACCGAGTTGTTATCGACGTTAGGGATATCAATATACACACATACACTAGCTACTAAGATTACTCATACACACATAGCATTCGTTGATCAACAACTCCAATACTTGTAACACCTTTTTATCAATATACTTGACGGTGATAATTTTCACCGTCCGGGGGTTTTTTATGCTGGAGATTACTATAATCACGTACTATCCGACCAAAGGTTACCTCGTTGATCCTTGACCGAAGTGATTCGACCAAAGATTACCTTGTTAAGCTTTGACCGAAGTAAGATTATCGTAATTAAGGGTTTTTTCCCTCGTGATCAAATCATTGTGTTCACCAACATTTTGATTATACATTCGTTTTCATCGTCTTAGCACTATACCTCACTTGACAGATTTGGATACATTATCCTTAGCTGATTTTTATCCAAAACAATTTGGCGCCCACCGTGGGGCAATTGGTGCTATAATCCATATTACTCCTATCAACTTTCGATTTTTTTATACCCATATCACTATCAATGGCCTCTCAATCAACCTCTGCTTCATCAACCATGCCGTCATCGGTTTCTCTCTCATCAAAGACTTTGCCACCGACGCCTCCGCCAATCACGGGAGCACAACGGACCGTTGCTGCTGGAAGCAAGACGCAACTACCAGTCTTCCAGAGCTCAAAAACCGCTGCTGCTGCCCCGGTGGTTAACACTAATAGTGATGTTTCATCTATGTTTTCGCAGGTTAAAGCATATATGGAGCAACAGAATAAGACCAACCAAAGGATCCTTCGTGAAATAGAAGATCTCAAGAAAACTAAGAGGCCAGCAGAGGATCTCACCCCCCCTGATGCCTAGGATGCTGGATTTCGCCAACCCAGGATCCATGGCTCAATTCTCACAAGGATCATCTATCCTCCAACAAGGGTCCATTGGTCAACAGGCTCAATGATTCTCACTATTTCAGCTAGGATTATCTATCCTCCAACAAGGGTCCATGGGTCAACAGGCTCAAGGATCCTCGCTATTTCAGCTAGGATCATCTATCCTCCAACAAGGTCCCATAGGTCAACAGGCTCAAGGATCCTCGCTATTTCAGCCATGATCATCTATCCTTCAACAGAGGTCCATGGGTCAACAGGCTCAAGGATTCTCGTTAGATCAGCCAATGTCATCTACCTTCCCTCAAGGATCCATGAGTCAGCAAAATCAAGGATCCTAATATTATCAACAAGGATCGACCATCCTTCTACCAGGATCCACTGGGGCATATCCTCAAGGATCCTATAATTCCCAACCTCAAGGATCATTTTTTCAGAGTCAAGGATCCTCTGGAGTCCAACATCAACGATCCTCTGAAGTCCATGAAGGAGACATAATCCCCATGCAGACCATAGCATCTGGAGGACCAACTCCTATCGCTGACTCTTCTTATCCTAGATATTCTTCCGAGATGCCAACCTTCACTCAGCAAAGAGGTAACTTCTCTGATCCTTTATTCTTAGATGCTAACTGTGGTTCCATGCAGGATGCAGGTATCAGCCAAGCTATGGCCAAGGAGCTACAGAAGCTCAAGGATATGATATCCAGTGTTCCTGGGGTCATAAGACCAATCCCCGAGATACCTGAGGGAGCCACAAGCTATCCAGATTTGCTCCACCTATCTGTGATGCTGAGATCCCGAAGCGGTTCCAGACTCCCAATATGAAGACTTATGACGGGACCACTGATCCTGAAGAGCAAGTTGGCCCAGCATAGAGAATGGATGGAAATCAACCCCGTTCCTGAGAGACTCAAGGAAGCTTGATTGTGCAAAGGCTTCCCTGCGTTAAAATGGCTGCTAAGTCTTCCTCCCTTTTCAATTACTTCTTTTTCACATTTAGTTAACTTATTCAACAACCAATTTTTCTGTAGCAGGAAATTTGAAAAGTTAACTAGTGACTTATACTGAGTTATCCAACCAAGTGATGAATCCCTTGGGGACTTTGTTACGAGGTTTGGTAGGGAAGCCTTGGAAATCCCTAATCTTGACATGGCTACAGCCGTTGAGGCCTTCAAGATGGGACTTCAGATGGGCTCCCCTTTTTATGATGATCTTGTCATGACTCCTTGAAGGTCTCTAGATGAAGTAAGGAACAGGGCTCTCAGATTTATACGGTTAGAAGACACAAGAGGATCCAGGATCGTCTAGGGAATCAAACAAAACAAGAATCCTCCGAAAAGAAGAAAGGATTCTCGTTCAAGAACAATAACTCGAAGCCGTATAACAAGTTCAACAACCAGAACGTACGTTCAGTCGAAGACGCAGATTACGATGAAGACTATCCATGCATCTCCGACTACTGTTTTTCCGTGGATACTCATGGCTTAATCTGCGCCATGAAGGATCTAGGAGAAAAGGCAAGGTGGCCCCGGAAGAATGAGAAGACGACCACCTTCAAAGACAAGTCTAAGTGGTGTGCCTTTCATGAAGATTTTGGCCACACGACAGATGAATGCGTAGGCTTGAGGAGGGAAATTGGATACCTCCTGAGCAAGGGTCACTTTAAAGAACTCTTAGGAAGGAAGAGATCCAAGATCCTGGATTATGAAGACCTTCCACAAAAAGCAACACCACCGCCACCATATGCTCATGTGATCAACTTTGTCTCCAGAGACTGTGAAGTATTTCAAGATTCTTGTGTTATAGAAGAAAATCCCGCAGAAGAATTCGAACTAGACGATGAAAGAAGACCGCTCATCCCCACTACTCTAGTGACTGATCAAAGAATCTTCTTCAACTCGAGGATCCAGGATCCTCACCAAGATGATCTGAATGTGCAAAGGGTCAATTTCATATCCGGAGGTTCTGACATATGTGGAACTTCTTTCTCTGCAGCAAGAAGACTTGCCAAAGAGGCCAAGATGGATAACGGGGACTGACCGGTAGTATCAACCACTTTGACAACAGACAAAAGGATCTTTTTTAATGAGGAAGACAAGCTAAACATTCAGGATCCTCATCATGACGGTTTGATTATTACTTTATTTATATCTAATCATTATGTATGCAGGATCCTAGTTGACGGTGGGAGCTCGGTCAACATTATCCAACATGATGTCCTCAAGAAGATGAACATTCTAGATTCAGAGATCATTCCTAGAACATTAGTGCTAGTCGGCTTCAGTGGCGAAACCAAGAAGATGTTGGGGGACATCAACCTACCAATCTATATCGAAGGGTTAAATTCACATCAAAAATTTTGTGTTATAGATAACCATTCCTGTTGCAATGTTATTTTAGGTAGGCCATGGCTCCATGGAATGAAAGCAGTAGCCTCAACTTATCACCAATGCATCAAGCTACCTACTCCTTGGGGAGTTTTAAAGATAGTGGGTGATCAAGCGGAGGCCAGAAACTACTATTCTTCATCAATGAAACCAACATCCAAACAAACCATAGCATAGCAATTACAGCAACATCCTAGGGATGTGCTGGAAGCTCGGGAGAAAGACCTTAAAGAAGTATCATTGGACCCCGAGGATCCGGAGATAAAGGTGTTCCTAGGATCTAGTATCCCCCTTAAGATTTAGGAGGATTTAGTATCCTTCTTAGGGCGAAGAAGATCTACCATTGCCTTCAAGCACTCTGACATGACATGTATTTCAAAAGAGGTAATCACTCATAAACTAGGGCTTGATTTATCTGTTAAACCCGTCCATCAGAAGCGAAGAAAATTCGCTCCTGAGAGGAAAAAGATCATACAAGAAGAAGTTGAAAAACTTCTTAAGGCCGGTATGATCAGGGAGGTTCAATATCCTCGATGGCTAGCTAATGTGGTCGTTGTTTCAAAATAGAATGGAAAGTGGAGGGTGTGTGTCGATTTTACCGATTTAAACAAGGCATGCCCCAAGGATCCTTTCCCATTACCACATATAGATTCCATGGTGGATGCGACGGCAGGACATGAAACGCTTACCTTTATGGATGCTTCCTCTGGATTTCAACAAATTCAAATGGAACCATCTGATCAAGAGGATACAGCATTCATGACTCCTACCGAAATATACTGTTATACTGCTATTCCATTTGGACTAAGAAATGCAGGGGTAACATACCAAAGATTAGTCAACATGATGTTCAAGGATCAGTTGGGTAAGACTATGGAAGTCTACATAGATGATATGGTGGTGAAATCAAAGAGAGCTGAGGATCATCTCAGAGATCTTGAAGAAGCATTCAATATCCTCGGCCAGTATAACATGAAGCTGAACCCGTCAAAATGCCTTTTTGGTGTTAAGGCTGGAAAGTTTCTAGGATACATGGTGACTAAAAGAGGGATAGAAGCAAGCCCTGAACAGATTGAAGCCATCCTCAATTTGAAATCTCTTGCAAATGCAAAGGATGTCCAAAGGCTCACGGGAAGAATAGCTGCTCTCAATAGGTTCATCTCAAGGTCCTCCGAAAATTGCAAGGACTTCTATGACATCCTGAGGAAGAATAAGAAGTTTGAATGGATGGAAAAGCATGAAGCTGCGCTTACAGCCTTGAAGGATTACTAATCCTCAGCTCCAACTTTGATGAAGCCTGTGGATGGAGAATCCTTATATCTGTATTTAGCTGTCTCAGGAAATGCAGTAAGTGCCCGTCTTGGTAAAGGATCATGAAGGTGAACAACATCCCGTTTACTATGTAAGTAAAAGTCTTCTAGATGCGGAAGCCAGGTATTCTCATTTAGAAAAGTTAATTATTGCACTCATTATGGCTTCTACTAAGTTGAGACATTATTTTGAAACTCATCCTATTATTTTGAGAACTAATTATCCTGTAAAGAATGTTCTTAGAAAACCAGAGTTATCAGGTAGAATGGCCAAGTTAGCTGTAAATTAAGTGCATATGATATCCAATACGAGCCAAGAACAGCAATCAAGTCTCAAGAACTAGCGGACTTTGTGGCTGATTTCACTAGTGACATACAAAAAGAAGCTGACTTGGAGGTCCAACAACTAGAGAAGACTAAGGATCCTTGGATCTTCTTCACAGATGGAGCTCCCAACGTAAGAGGAACAGGATTGAGGATCCTACTGATATCGCCACAGGGGGACATATTACCCCAGTCAATAGCCTGTGAGTTTCAAGCAACGAACAATGAAGCAGAATATGCGGCTTTGATCACAGGTTTGCAATTAGCTAAGTGCATGAGGATCAGGTATCTTTAAGTATATATAGATTCATTATTGATTTCTAACCACTTTAATGGCTCATATGCTGTTAAAGGAGGAAAACTAATCAAATACCTAGATGTTGTGAAGGAATTAGCAAAATCCTTCGACATATTTAGCATTGTACAGGTACCAAGAGAAGAAAATGCCGGAGCAGACGCTTTGGCAAATTTAGCCTCATCCTTGAAAATTCCAGAAGATACGAAGATCCCAATCATTCATGTTCTCTCACCAGCAATAGGAGAACAAGAAGTTGGGGAAATAACAAATGACAAAGTGATTGTACTCTAGGATCCTTTATCCTCAAATAATCTAGTATCATGGATCCTTCCAATCAAGAGGCACATCCAAACAGGAGAGATTCCAGCAACAGAGAATCCCAAATCCTTCAAACTCAAGGTATCACAATACATTTTATTAGATGATATGCTATACAGGAAATCTCTTGCAGGTCCATACTTGAGGTGCATCGAGGATCCTGAAATTCAAGAGGTGCTCAAAGATTTTCATGAAGGTGACTGTAGTAATCACACCGGAGGTAGAGCCCTATTTTCCAGGATTCTAAGAACAGGATACTTATGGCCAACAATGAAGATAGATGCAATGGAATATTCAAGGAAATGTGATGCTTGTCAATGACATGCAAACATCCTCCACCAGCCAGCAGAACCTATGCATCCTATATTCTCTTCGTGGCCTTTCATGAAATGGGGTATGGATATTGTAGGCAAACTACCTAAGGCACCAGGATGAAGGGTATTCATGCTTGCAATGAAAGACTACTTTTCAAAATGGATAGAAGCAGAAGCTTTTGTTCAAGTACGCGAAAAAGAGGTGATATCTTTCATTAAAAGAAATATTATTACTAGGTTTGGTATTCCCTCGGAAATTATTTGTGACAATGGTTCCCAGTTTATCGGGAAAAAAACCACAAACTTTTGTGACAGTAGGGGCATCAAGATGATAACTTCTACTCCAGTACATCCTCAAGCTAATGGTCAGGCGGAGTCTAACAACAAAATTATCATCAATAATATGAAGAAGAAACTAGGATCCAAGAAGGGAAAATGGGCCGAAGAATTACCTTATGTTCTTTGGGCAAATAGGACAACACCAAATAATGCAACAGGCCAAACACCATTCTCGTTAGTATTCGGCTCAGAGGCAGTAATCCCAACAGAGATGGTGGTTTCTACAGCAAGAACAAGCATCCCTGATCCTGAAGCCAATGAAGAAATCCTTCTTAAAGACTTGGACGTTGTAGATTAACTCAGAGACCTAGACAAGATCATAATGGCAGCTTATCAACAAAGAGTAGCTGGGGCATACAACAAGAATATAAGAATAAGAAGATTTCAAGAAGGAGATTTGGTTTTGAGGAAAGCCTTCCAAAATACTACCAATCCGGCTGATGGAATGCTAGCACCCAAATGGGAAGGTCCTTATCAGATTGAGTCGGAAGCAGGAAAGGGGGCATATCATTTGCTCACAATGGAAGGCAATAGATTACCAAGAGCATGGAATGCTATCCACCTCAAGAAGTACTTTTTCTAATCAGGATCCAGTATCATGAGAGGATATATTATCCTTAAAGGATCAAGGATCCTAAAAATTGGTAACATATATCTGATTACTTATCCTTTTTAATTTCTTATTATTAATTTAAAAATAATACATTCTTAAAATTTTATCTTTTCCAAGTTTTAAGTATCAATGCAGGATTATAATAATTCGTTTGATGATCAAGAGGTTGGCCACCTCTCCCTTACATTCAAGGTACTATCCTATTCCTCTCGGCTTCGCCCACGTTTGGATATGACCCCCAATGGTCATGTCCTCTAAGGTTTAAAGGTTTTCACCTTTCTTATAAATAGAGTTTCTAAACTCTCGCCTGGAGCGCACGTTATCCAACGTATAGTCAGAGGCAGCGGGACAAGTACACGCTTAGTGGCTGACAATTTCGTTGTCTTTGGCTATATGGAGGATCCTACGATTTACGGTAGACGTACCATACCCCCGTTTTATAACGTTTTCACTATATCTCAAGACAAAGGTTCCTAACATTTTTATGTTAGCTAAGGTTTATAGCGTTTTCACGTTATCTTCGTTTGAGCTAAATCCCGGTTCGGGCGAGTCCCCAGTTAGCACCCTGTTAGGGCATGAATTTTATGCTAAGGATCCTTAATCCTTAACTATCTTATGGATAGATTATCCTTGAAATATGTATCAGGGTATAAAGGATCGACGATCCTCGGTGTTATTTGTTTACTAATGATTGCGTTTAGTATGGTGATGTGTTAGACAGGTGTGGCAACTTTAAGACGTACATGCATCAATTATTCTCACGGGGTATTCTCTAGCTGGAGTATGGATCCAGGATCCTAATTCAATGTAGCTGTTAATGGAAGAATTAATGTGAAGATTGATGTTTAAATATCAACAACGGCTCTAAGACTCGTTCTTCTCCTTATCTCGCTACTGAACGTCTATTGGCACGTGGTCAAAGTCATGGGAGTGGCTAGTGGAAGACTTCCGGATTGTTAGGAATTATTGTTATTGGTATTTTCTTATTTAATTGAGTTATGATCGAGTAGGAAAAACACATGTATCATCACACACACTAGAGCATAAGCAATAAACTCTCTCTAATCACTAGTTTACTTTGTAATCTCGATCATCGACACCACAATACTTGTAACCACCTTTTATTATTAATATCAATATAATTGACGGTGATAGTTTTCACCGTCCGGGGGTATTTTGTGCCGGAGATTACTATAATCACGTACTATCCGACCAAAGGTTACCTCGTTGATCCTTAACCGAAGTCAATCGATCAAAGAATTACCTTGTTAAGTTTTGACCGAAGTAAGATTATCGTATTCAAGGGCTTTTTCCCTCGTGATCAAATCCTTGTGTTCACCAAGATTTCGATTAAACATTCAATATTGTCTTAGCACTATACCTCACTTAACAGATTTGGATACATTATCCTTAGTAGATTTTTATCCAAAACAATTTGGCGCCAACCGTGGGGAAATTGGTGCTATAATCCGGATTATTTCCTATCATGTTCAACCTTTTTCACACTCATATTACTATCAATGGCCTCTCAATCAAGCTCTGCTTCATCAACCATGCCTTCATCGGTTTCTCTCTCATTAAGGACTCTACCGTCGATGCCTCCGCCAATCACGGGAGCACAACGAACTGCTGCTGCTGGAAGCAAGACTCAACTACCAGTCTTCCAGAGCTCGAAAACCGCTGCAGTTGCCCCGGTGGTTAGTACTAACAGTGATGTTTCATCTATGTTTTCGCAGGTTAAAGCATATATGGAGAAGCAGAACAAGTCCAACCAGATGATCCTTCGTGAGATAGAAGATCTCAAGAAAACTAAGAGGCCAGCAAAAGATCTCACCCCCTGATGCCCAAGATGCTGGATTTCACCAGTCCAGAATCCATGGCTCAGTTCTCACAAGGATTATCTATCCTCCAACAGTGGTCCATGAGTTAACATGCTCAAGGATCCTCGATGTTCCAGCCAGGATTATCTATCCTCCAACAGGGGTCCATGGGTCAACAGGCTCAAGGATCCTCGCTATTTCAGCCAGGATCATCTATCCTTCAACCGAAGTCCATGGGTCAACAGGCCCAGGGATTCTCGTTAGATAAGTCATCTAACTTCCATCAAGGATCCATGGGTCAGCAAGGTCAATGATCCTCATATTATCGACAAGGGTCAACCTTCCTTCCGCCAGGATCCACTGGGACGTATTCTCAAGGATCCTCCAGTTCCTAACCTCAAGGATCCTTCTTTCAAAATCAAGGATCCTCAGGAATCCAACATCAACGATCCTCCGAAGTCCATGAAAGAGATATAATCCCCATGCAGACAATAGCATCTGGAGGACCAACTCCTATTGCTGACTCTTCTTATCCCATATACTCAACCGAGATGCTAGCCTTCACTCAGCAAAGAGGTAACTTGTCTGATCCTTTATCTTTTGATGCTAACCGTGGTCCCATGCAGGATATAGGTATCAACCAAGCTATGTCCAAGGAACTACAAAAGCTCAAGGATATGATATCCAGCGTTCCCGAGGTCATACGACCAATCCCCGAGATACCTAAGGGAAGCCACAGGTTATCCAGATTTGCTCCACCTATCTGTGATGTTGAAATCCCGAAGCGATTCCAGACTCCCAATATGAAGACTTACGACGGGACCACTGATCCTTAAGAACATGTGGCCCAGTATAGAGAGAGGATGGAAATCAACCCCGTTCTTGAAAGACTCAAGTAAGCATGCTTGTGCAAAGGCTTCGGATCCACACAAACGGGTGTCGCACTAAAATGGCTGCTAAGTCTTCCTCCTTTTTCTATTACTTCTTTCTCTCACTTAGTTAACTTATTTAACAATCAATTTTCCTGTAGTCGGAAATTTGAAAGGTTAACCAGTGATTTGTATCGGGTCATCCAACCTAGTGATGAATCCCTTAGGGACTTCGTTACCAGGTTCGGCAAGGAAGCTCTGGAAATCCCAAATCTTGACATTACTACTGCTGTTGAAGCATTCAAATGGGAATTCATAAAAGCTCCCCCTTTTATGATGATTTAGTGATGACTCCGTGCAGGACATTAGATGAAGTCAGAAGCAGGGCATTGAGATACATCCGATTGGAAGAAGACAGAAGGATCAAGGATCGTCTTGGGGGACAAACAAAACAAGAAACCCCCGAAAAGAATAAAGGATCCTGGAACAGGAACAACAATTCGAAGCCGTATGCCAAGTTCAACAATCAGAACGTACGGGCAGTTGAAGAGGGAGATGACGATGAAGACTATCCTTGCATCTCCGACTGTGTTTTCTCTGTGGACACTCATGGCTTGATCTGTGCCATGAAGGATCTGGGAGAAAAAGCGAGGTGACCACGAAAGAATGAGAAGACTGTCGGCTTCAAGGACAAGTCTAAGTGGTGCGCTTTCCACGAAGACTTTGGCCACACGACAGACGAGTGCATCGGCTTGAGGAGGGAAATCGGATACCTCCTGAGCAAGGGTCACTTTAAAGAACTCTTGGGAAGGAAAAAATCCAAGATCCAGGATCCTGAAGACCTTCCACAGAAAGCAACACCACCACCGCCAGATGCTCATGTGATCAACTTTGTCTCTAGAGACTACGAATTATTTCAAGATTCTTGTGCTATAAAAGAAAATCCCGTAGTAGAATTCGAGTTGGACGATGAGAGAAGACCGCTCATACCCACTACTTGAGTGACTGATCAGAAAATCTTTTTCAATTCAAGGATCCAGGATCCTCAGCTAGACAAGCCGGATGTGCAAACGGTCAATTTCATCTCCGGAGGTTCAGACATATGTGAAACTTCCTTCTCTGCAGCAAAAAGACTTGCCAAAGAGATCAAGATGGATAACGGAGACTAACCAATAGTATCGACCACCTTAACAACAGACAAAAGAATATTCTTCGATGAGGAAGACAAGATGAACATTCAGGATTCTCATCACGACGGTTTGATTATTACTTTATTTATCTCTAACCATTATGTACGCAGGATCCTTGTGGACGGTGGCAGCACGGTCAACATTATCCAACATGATGTCCTCAAGAAGATGAACATCCCGGATTCAGAAATCATTCCTAGAACTTCGGTGCTAGTCGGTTTCAGTGGCAAAACCAAAAAGACATTGAGGGACATCAACCTCCCAATTTATATCGAAGGGTTAAATTCATACCAAAAATTTTGTGTTATAGATAACCGCTCCATGGAATGAAGGCGGTAGCCTCAACTTATCACCAATGCATCAAGCTACCTACTCCTTGGGGAGTTGTAAAGATAGTGGGTGACCAAGCGGAAGCCAAGAACAATTATTCATCATCAATGAAGCTAACAGCCAAGTAAACTATAGCATAGAAAGTACAGCAACATCCTAGTGACGTGCTGGAAGCTCGGGAGAAAGACCTTAAAGAATTATCATTGGTCCTCGAGGATCCAGAGATAAAGGTGTTCCTAGGATCTAGTATCTCAAGTAAGATTGAGGAGGATCTAGTATCCTTCTTAGGGCGAAGAAGATCTACCTTTGCCTTCAAGCACTCGGACATGACATGTATTTCAAAAGAGGTAATCACTCATAAACTAGGCCTTGATTTATCTGTTAAACCCGTCCATCAGAAGCGAAGAAAATTTGCTCCTGAGAGGAACAAGATCATACAATAAGAAGTTGAAAAACTTCTTAAGGCCGGTATGATCAGAGAGGTGCAATATCCTCGATGGCTAGCTAATGTGGTTGTTGTTTCAAAAAAGAACGGAAAGTGGAGGGTGTGTGTCGATTTTACCGATTTAAACAAGGCATGCCCCAAGGATCCTTTCCCATTACCACATATAGATTCCATGATGGATGCGACGGCAGGACATGAAATGCTTACCTTTATGGATGATTCCTCTGGATTTCAACAAATTCAGATGGAACCATCTTATCAAGAGGATACAACATTCATGACTCCTACCGGCATATACTGTTATACTGCTATGCCGTTTGGACTAAGAAATGCAGGGGCAACATACCAAATACTAGTCAACATGATGTTCAAGGATCAGTTGGGTAAGACTACGGAGGTCTACATAGATGATATGGTAGTGAAGTCAAAGAAAGTTGAGGATCACCATAGAGACCTCGAGGAAGCATTCAATATCCTCGACCAATATAACATGAAATTGAATCCGTCAAAATGCCACTTTGGTGTTAAGGCTGGAAAATATCTGGGATATATGGTGACTAAAAGAGGAATTGAAGCAAGCCCTGAACAGATTGAAGCTATCCTCAATTTGAAATCTCCTGCAAACGCAAAGGATGTCCAAAGGCTCACAGGAAGAATAGCTTCTCTCAATAGGTTCATCTCAAGGTCCTCCGAGAAGTGCAAGGACTTCTATGACATCCTTAGGAAGAATAAGAAGTTTGAATGGACGGAAAAGCATGATGTTGAGTCAAACAATTGACCTAATGGGGAGATTGTTGAGTCAAATATTTGACCAAAGTGAAGTACATGGAAGATTGGAATCTTCTCAACCTCCTCAGAATTCGTTAAGTATGGATCCGGGCACACCTTAGACATCCGAGCAGGCTTTTACTTAGCCGGGTACGATATTTTGTCTTTCGGGCAAGGTTATCTTCAAGTAGTCTTCTTTAGTGGATATCCGAGCAAGGTTTGCTAATTAGTGCATTGACGGGCAAGGTTCACTAGTTTATGTAAATCCGAGCAAGGTTCACTTTGTCAAGCAAGTCTGTTCTTCATAGCCAAGTAAGGTTCTCTCCTGAGTAAGCTTTTGGCTAACCAAGTCCATGAAGCCAAGTAATTGGAAGACCGGGCAAGGTATTCATTAATAATAGTGGTCCGAACAAGCTTGATGAAAATGGAATATCTCTAAGTAACATCAGGCAAGGTTCAACTCAAGCAAGGTATAGTACTCCCGAGTACACTTTGCTAATAAGTTATTTTATGGCAAAGAGTTGAAATGGACCATTGAAGAACAAGGTTGCTCATAAGGTTTGTCGGGCAAAGTCTGGCAAAGTCAAGAAGACTAAAGTCTACCTGGTGAGTATTTTACTTGGTAAAATACTCTTCAAGTAAAGTCTACCCGGAAACTGATCCCGGACACACTTCTATGTTACCAAGTTGTGAAGGATGGCAGAGTACATAGCCTACTCGGAAAATGAAGATTGATGAAAAGCCTACCCGGAAGACTTGTTTTACACATAGATTATTTTGAATATGTAATTTGAATATGTACGTTGTATTTAGGGTTTCTAGAAGGAATGACAGCTGTCCAAGGGTGTCAGGCCTATAAAAGGAATAATTAGGGCACACCTAAGGACAGAGACACAACACGGAAAAGACGGATTCTAGCCTTTACACTTTTGGATAAGAAAGAATATTTTCCTTGAAAGTGACGGCTGTCTCTGTACGGAAAAACCCTCCTTCAAGAAACCCTAAATTGATTATCCCTTTGTATGATTGATATTATATAAATGGAAATATTTTGAGTGAATCTTGTTTGTGTTGGTTACCCTTGAATACTGATTATGCAACCATATGTTTGTTATTGATTCCGCCTTTAACAAACGGTCATCTTTCTAAATATAGCAACCCGTCATTAACTCCCTTATAGACACATCAATCTGTGTGAGTTATGACATGATTAAGTAAGATCCAGCTGAAATCAGGGACCGGACAAGTGGTATCAGAGCTGATTACTGCTATTTTAGAAAGATTGTTGCTGATTGAAGATTTGAAGAAGAATGACGTAAGCAGACCACTGTTACATTGAAAAGTGACGTCAGCAGCTCTGTTCTTCATTTTCTTCCAGATCTTCAATCATATGGTGTTTTCTCTTGTTTTATTTAAAGTTTTAATCTTTATATTTATATCTTGTTCTTATCGAATCAGACACCTCAGATCTGAACAATCGATTCTCAGATCTGAATATTTTCTTTAAACTCTATTTTTTATTAAGAAATTACTTTTGTTTTCACTAAAATGTCTGGTTACGAGGAACAAGAGGTGTCTACTAACAAGATTCCTAGATTGTATGGACAGGAAAACTTCACTAAATGGAAGGTCTTGTTTGAAGCAGTCGTTTGCTACAATGATGTTGATATGTGAAACTCCATCAAGAATGGTCCACAAGCTACTGTTGAGGAAGGTGCAAATCCGGCAGCAACTGCTGTTGTGAGAGAAAGGATGAGAAAGGTTGGTGACAAGGCTTTAGCAATGTTGAAGCTAGGTCTGTCTTGGGAGATACTCACCAAGGTTGCACATCATCCCAATGCCAAGGCAATGTATGTTGCAATACTTAAGATGTTTGAAGGAAATGTTGAACTCAAGAACATCAAGAAGCAGAGATTGAAGAACCAGTTAGAAAGATTCAAGTATAAAGAAGGAGAAAGGTTGAAATCAATTCTGGAGAGGTTTCTGGGAATTGTGTATGAGCTCAGAACCACAGACTATGTCATGACTGATTTTGATCCCAACACCAAGCTGCTGAACTCTATGCCAAAGGAATGGTATACTGCCTGCAAGTTCATTCTTACAAAGCACAACTTCAATGAGTTAAAAGTAGATGATGTAGTGTGTTTTCTTCAAGCTGCTGAGATAGAGATGATAGAGAATGAGATGATAAAGGAGGAAAGACCCTGCTTCAATGTATCAAATGCATTGATTGCACCTATGGGTAATCTGACTACCAAGAATTAGCAGCAGATTCCTATCATTGAAGAACCTGTTGAACTCAATCCTGATACTCCAAAATCATTTATTGATGTTGGCCACCTCTCATTTACATTTGAGATACTATCCTATTTCTCTTGGCCTAGCCCACGATTTGATATGACCCCCGATGGTCATATCTCCTACGGTTTAAAGGTTTTCACCTTTCTTATAAATAGAGTGTCTACACTCTCGCCTGGAGCGCACGCTATCCAACGTATAGTCCGGGGCAGCGGGACCAGTACACGCTTAGTGGCTGACAATTTTGTTGTCTTCGGCTATATGGAAGATCCTATGATTTATGGTAGACGTACCATACCACCGGTTTATAACGTTTTCACGTTATCTCACGTTTGGGCTAAATCCCGATTTGGGCGATTCCCTAGTTAACATCCGTATTTGGGCTTGTCCCCAGTTTCGGGCTTGTCCCCAGATTACACGGGCTTGTCCCCAGATTACACGGGCATGTACCCAGTTGCACGGGCTTGTCCCCAGTATATTGTTTGGGCTTGTCACCAGGTTAATGGGTTTGATCCCAGTTAACATTATGAATTATTTGCAACAGATTTTCTAAGTTCTTTGTGAAGATCAAAAATCTGAGGATCCAGGATCCTAAAGCTATCATTGAGATTTCGGTACTTCTGGTAACTTAGGTCTATCTAGACCTTCCGGTATAATCTCTGTTAATTAACTTATATATCATATTGGTTGCAATAATTTTGGATATTTCAACTTAAAAGGTTATTCCCTTAAAATTGTTTTATTAATAAAAATTTTACCTATTTTAAGGATATGCTATCCTAAAATTTGACCTTTGAGGGAGTTCTATTATATAATTTTTATCAACTATTATAGATATTTTATCCTACTATTTGTTCTTTAAGGATATTTTATCCTGGGGATCTTTTGTCCTAGAAATCTTTTACCTAAGATTATTTTTCAAAACTCTCAATAATGTTAAAATTATATCTAACAATCTTTTAAAGATAAACAACAAGTATGTTAATTAAGATAAGCCGCCAGGACTTATCCAAAATTCTTAACCCGGACTTCACCATGCAAAAGATGGACCATCCATCCGGGTTAAGTGAGAGTTACTAACAGTTCATAAGTGCAGGAAAATTAAAAACAGGGGTAACAATGGCTTCATCCCCACCAACAGAGGATCCCTCCACCTTTGTCACCCCGCCAATCGTCTTAAGGATCAGGGATCCTTTATCCAAAATACTATTGTTTATTACAGACCATAGTAATTGTTCATAAAAACATCATGAAAGCAAAATAAAACGGGCTTGGGCCTTGTCTTCTGTATCCTTCATCTCCCGTTTATGCGGTTGCTTCCACCTCCACCGTTGCCTCGTTACCTTCTTCAGCCTCATCCTAATCCTTCACACCGCTCGTCCTTGCTTCACCTGCATCAACCATCCTTCCTTCAGCTTCATCCTCGCCTACACCCAAGTCGATCAAGGCCTGTTTCCACTTCTGGATTTCCCATGAAGATTTGTCAAAGGACGGATCATTGGCCTCGGTCACCAGTTTGATTTTAGCTTGGGGGACCGACTTAGTTGCCTAGACCTTTGCCTCTTCAGTGGCCCGATTGATTTCATCCTGCATTTGGACTGCAAGTGTGGAAGCATGGTCCTCTGCTTGTTTCTTCTCCTTGGTCATCTTGGAGAGGGCCTTGTCTTTGGCGGCGGCCATGGATCTCATCGCAGCGAGGGTCTCTTCATACTCGCCAACAGTCTTCTCATAATGGCTTCGAGCAGAGTTGATAGCCTATAACAAGGAAACGGATTAAGATTAAAAAGATACTTGGATGATAAAGACTGAAAGGATCCTTACAGTGGAAAGCATTTCCAGGAGTTGTTTCTCGGCCTCAAAGGGGTTCTCTGGATCTGAATTTTTCTTCCTCTTGGCTCCTGACTTAGCTCGAGTTGTGATTGGGCGAGGCTCGGATGTAGGAGTTGGCTTCGGAGTTTCTTTCTTGGTAAACATGCAATCGATGTCCTCAAGGGAGAACTTGGAAGCAGATTTTCCTGATTTCTGAGCACCTATAAATAGTAATCAGCAGATAAGTTTTCAATTATTACACTTTTTAATACTAAAAATTATTACTCTTACTTGACATGATTGACTCTGAGTTTGATCCTTGAAAAGCTTCAATAAACTTGGCTTGAAAGGTTCTAATTACAGGATCCAGTGATAAAAACTTCTTGACTCTCTCCTCGACTCCAGGAAGGTCAGACAGCAAATCAAAATTTTCAACTACACAAGCAACGTAAAGTTATTAGCAGAAGATTAAAGTACCCTACCTTGGTTACCTAAGGATCCTAAATCCTACCCTTTGGTATCCACTTTGTGGGAAGATTAGTTCCACCCGGAATGGAATCTCTTCTCACGAAGAAAAATTGGTTTTACCAGAGGGTATCATTAAGGGTGACTTTGAAAATGGGAATTTCTTGCTGAGGTTTCGATTTGAAGACGAAGCGTTTGGAACCGTGGGTGACAAGATTGTAAAGGTATGCTAGTTCTGCTAAACCAAACTCGACTCCTTCTTCTTCGGTTACCCTCTCTATGGTATGAAGGGTTCTCCATAACATCGGCATGGTCTGTATATAACTGATTCCCGTAAGGGTGAAGAACCTTTGGGTGAAATCGGGAAAAGGATACTTGTAACCTATCAGAAACGGTTGGGCCGGAAAGCAAACCCAGTTTTTCGAGATACTATCGCTACGGGCTAAAGAATCAAAGGGTCGGAAAATTGTATCGGCTGGAAAGTGTGATCGGATTTCATCGATTTCTGGGTCTGTGAATTTACAGATCTTGGAAGAGGGGGATTGGAGGATACCTTGTGGATAAAGATCATCTGGGTCGATATGATTGAAAGAAGAAGACGAAGAGGGTACATAAATTGTCGACATGTTAAAAGAAAATAAACAAGAGGGAAGAAGGATACCTGAGAGGCGCCTGGATCTATGGTTATAAGAAGATTATAATTATCGCATATATAGGCGGCGTGTAATTATGATTTGTAGATATTAAACCGCCTGACACACGTCTAATCACCTTTAATTTTGCAGGGATTCAAAATTCAAAATGACAGTTGTTTTACACAATCACCCGCCATTTTGGGGGCAATTGTTAGGGCATGAATTTTATGCTGAGGATCCTTAATCTTTAACTATCTTATGGATAGATTAACCTTGAAATATGTATCAGGGTATAAAGGATCGACGATCCTCGGTATTATTTGTTTACTAATGATTGCGTTTAGTATGGTGATGCGTTAGATAGGTGTGGCAACTTTTAGACGTACATGCATCAATTATTCTCACGGAGTATTCTCTAGCTGGAGTATGGATCCAGGATCCTAATTCAATGTAGCTGTTAATGGACGAATTCATATGAAGATTGATGTTTAAATATCAACAACGGCTCTAAGACTCGTTCTTCCGCTTATCTCGCTACTGAACGGCTATTGGCACGTGGTCAAAGTCATGGGAGTGGCTAGTGGAAGACTTATAGATTGTTAGGAAATATTGTTATTGGTATTTTCTTATTTAATTGAGTTATGATCGAGTAGGAAAAACACATGTATCATCACACACACTAGAGCAGAAGCAATAAACTCTCTCTAATCACTAGTTTACTATGTAATCTCGATCATCGACTCCACAATACTTGTAACCACCTTTTATTATCAATATCAATATAATCGACGGTGATAGTTTTCAGCATCCGAGGGTTTTTGGTGCCGGAGATTACTATAATCACGTACTATCCGACCAAAGGTTACCTCATTGATCCTTGACCGAAGTGATTCGACCAAAGATTATCTCATTAATCATTGACCGAAGTCAATCGATCAAAGATTACCTTGTTAAGTTTTGACCGAAGTAAGATTATCATATCCAAGGGCTTTTTCCCTCGTGATCGAATCCTTGTGTTCACCAAGATTTCGATTATACCAATATTGCCATCTTAGCACTATACCTCACTTAACAGATTTGGATACATTATCCTTAGTAGATTTTTATCCAAAACACACCCAGATTACACGGGCTTGCCCCCAGATTACACGGGCTTGTCCCTAGTTGCACGGGCTTGTCCCCAGTTGCACGGGCTTGTCCCCAGTTTATTATTTGGGCTCGTCCCCAGCTTAATGGGTTTGATCCCAGTTAACACTGTGAATTGTTTACAACAGATTTTTTAAGTTCTATGTGAAGATCAAGATTCTAAGGATCCAAAATTCTAAAGCTATTCCTTTAAGGATCACTGAAGGTTCAATACTTATGGTAACTTAGGTCTACCTAGACCTTCTGGTATGATCTATGTTAATTAATCTATGTATTATATTAGTTGCAATAGTTTTGGATATTTCAGTTTAGAAGGTTATTTCCTTAAAGTTGTTACTAAAAATATTTTTACCTAGTTTAAGGATACTCTATCCTAAAATTTGCCCTTCAAGGAAATGCTATTATAAATCTTTTATCAACTTTTAAGGATATTTTATCCTACTCTTTATTTTTTAGGGATATTCTATCCTAAGCAATTTTCATAAAGATCTTTTATCCAAAAAATCGTTTACACAAAATTATTTTTCAAAACTATCAACAATGCTAAAAGTTATATCTAACAAACTTTTAAGAGTAAAATAATAGGCAAATAGTCAATAGATTTATATTAATTAAAATAAGCCACCGGGACTTATTCAAAATTCTTAACCCGGACATCACCAAGCAAAAGATGGACCATCCATCCGGGTTAAGTAAGTACTACTAACAGTTCATAAGTGCAGGAAAATAAAAGACAGGGGCAACAAAGGCTTCATCCCCATAAACAAAGGATCCCTCCACCTTTGTCACCCCTGCTGATTGTCTTAAGGATCATGGATCCTTTACCCTAGTTACTATTATTTATTACAGACCAAATTGTTCATAAAAACACCAACACAAAATAAAAAAGTTGGCTTGGGCCTTGTCTTTGATATCCTTCATTGCCCACTTAAGCTGCATCTTCAACCGTAGCATCACCTTCTCCTTTACCAGCTTCATCCATCTCCTTGACACTACTAGGCCCAGCCTCAGTATTCTCAGCCATATCCTCTTCATCCTCGCCACCAAGATCATCCAGAGCATTTGTCAACTTCTCCACTTCCCAGGTCGCTTTATCGAAAGCTAGATCACCGGCCTCCTTTTCCATCTTGATCCGCGCCTGAAATACTGACCTGGCAGCCCACACCTTGGCTTCCTCCGTAGGCTGCTTCAATGCTTCCTGATGCTCAATCTCTGTTGAGGATAGCTGATCCTCCAATTGTTTTTCTCTTTGGAGAGATGGACGATAGCCTTATCCTTAGCAACCACAGCTTTCCCTAACCCAGACATTTTCTCGCTCATCTGATGGATAATATTTTCATAGTGATCCCTCATAGCAGTCACAGCCTATCAATAAATTTCATATAAGGATTGGAACAATATTGGGTCCTAAAATATGAAGTGACAGAATATAGTATACTTACAGATTTAACAATGTCGTAATGAGTTTCAGGCTCGGAAGATCTTTTTCTCTTGGAGGCAGCAGATTTGGCCCTTGATGTTGCAGTTTTAGGCTCGGAACTATTGGCTACCTCCAAGGCTTCTTTCTTAACAGCAAGAGAGGTAGCCATACAGTCGATGTCATATAGAGAGAACTTGAGAGCAGACTTTCCTGATTTCTTGGCGCCTGTAGAAGAAAAGTTGACAGATAAGTGTTCTATTATATTTTTTTTATCTTAAAATTATTAACCTACTTGATATGATGGAACCCGAAGAGATCTCACAAAAAGCTTCAGTAAAACAAGCTTTAAAAGTCCTGACTTCGGTATCCAGTGCTAGGAACCGTTTTGCTTTCTCTTCTTTTCCAGGTAGTTTACTCAATGAAGCGAAGTTCTCAACTGCAGACAACAAGAAAGAATAAGGATTAAAATTGAAGCATAAAGGATCCTGCTATTTCTTAAGGATCCAGGATGCTACCCTTTTTAACCCACTTTGAAGGAAGATCAGTCCCCCTAGTATTGAGTCGTGTTTTACAAAGAAAAACTGATTCCTCCACGTGGAATCATTTAGAGTGACTTTTAAGATCGGATGGGGCTGTCGGGGCTTGAATTTGAAGATGAAACGAGCAGGACCGTGGGTAGTGAGGGTATACAAGTATGATAACTCGGGAAGGCCGAAATCGATTTTCTCCTCCTTGATGATCCTTTCGAGGGTGCTGAGAACTCTCCAAACCATAGGAATAGCCTGTATATAGGATAGGCCGGTGGAATCGAAGAAACTTTGAGTGAAAGAAGGAAAAGGATACTTGTACCCAATCAAGAACAGAGCCGCCGGAAAACAAACCCATATCTTAGAATATATGTCGAAGCGGGCGCTAGATTCATAAAGACGAAATAGGGTTTTTGGAGGGAATAACGAGCGAAAATCGTCAACTTCGGGATCCGTGAGTTTGCAAATCTCGGCGGATGGGTTAGCAATGATGCACTGAGGTTCCATTTCTGACAACTCGCTGTCATCGAAACTTTGTTCGGAGGGTTTAGGAGAAGAGAGAGAAGAAGATGATGAAGCGCTGGACATTGTACAAGAAAATAAAAAAAAGATAAGAAGGATACCTGACGCGTCGGCGTAAGGTATGTTTATAATCAAAGATATAGGCTGCATATATAGACGGTTATAATTAACTCAGGGGCTGAATGGTAAATAGTTCTGGCAAAACCGTCCCATCTATCAGTTTTCGCAGAATTTTGAATTTCAAAATGACAGCTGGATTCCATAAACACCCACCATTTTGGGGGCAATTGTTAGGGCGTGGATTTTGTGCCAAGGATCCTATATCCTCATCTATCTTGTGGATACGTGATTTCTGAGATTTATATCAGGGTATCAAGGATAAACGATCCTCGATGTTATTTGTTACTAATGATTGCATTTAGTATGGTGATGTGTTAGACAGGTATAACAATTCTGAGATGCAGTCTACTATGTGTTCCACTACGAGACGTTTATAGCATATGGTCAATATCGAAGACTAAGCTAAAGAAGGAAGTAACGGAATAAGAAGATCAATTGCTAAGTATTAAGAGACAAGACATGAAGACGTGCCCGCACCCCTTATCCTCATGGAGTATTCTTTTGCTGGAGTGTGGGTCCAGGATCCTTGTTCAGCATGACTATTAACGAACAATTATATATGAAGACTGACGTTTAAATAACAAAAACGGTATCTAGACCTGGTCCACCATTTTATTCGCTAATGAATGACTATCAGCACGTGGTCAACGAGCACGTTGGTGAAGAGTGGAAGACTAGCGGATTTGTAGGATGAAGTTGTTAACTTAGTTAATTATTTTTTCTTTATATACCGAGTTGTGATCGACGTTAGGGATATCAATATACACACATACACTAGCTACTAAGATTACTTGTACACACATAGCATTCATTGATCAACAACTCTAATACTTGTAACACCTTTTTATCAATATACTTGACGGTGATAATTTTCACCGTTCGGGGGTTTTTTCTGCCGAAGATTACTATAATCACGTACTATCCGACCAAAGGTTACCTCGTTGATCGTTGACCGAAGTGATTCGACCAAAGATTACATCGGTAATCCTTGACCGAAGTCATTCGACCAAATATTACCTTGTTAAGTTTTGACCGAAGTAAGATTATCGTAATTAAGGGTTTTTTCCATCGTGATCAAATCATTGTGTTCACCAAGATTTTGATTATACATTCGTTTTCATCGTGTTAGCACTATACCTCACTTGACAGATTTGGATACATTATCTGTTTCGGTCAAAAATTGGCAAAGCAACTTTTGATCAAATTATTGCGTGAGGTGAAGTGCTTGTTGTCAATGAGATCGAACAGAACGATATGATTACGAGGGAAAAAACCCTTGATCACAATAATCGTACGTCGGTCAAGAATTAGCAACGTAATCTTTGGTCGAATTGCTTCGGTCAAAGATTAAGAATGTAATTTTTGGAAGGATTCGTATATGATTATAGTAATCTCCAGCACAAAAAACCCCCGGACGGTGAAAACTATCACCATCGATTCTTATTAACAATAAAATGGTGGTTACAAATGGTGGAGCTGATAGAATATCGAGGGCTAAGTGTTACAGTGATTGCTAGTAAGCTAGGTCATGAAAAGTGTGTGTTCTAATGATATTATCAGCTTATTTATATAATAAAAGATTAGAACTGTTATCCCGGGAAATCCGCCCTTGTCTTTAATGCTTTGATCACGTGGTTTAATGGCTTTAAATGTGAAGTTATGTCTCTTAGACGTTACTCCTCACGTCTTTGACTGATTCTTTAAGGAGTCACTTGTCAAATATAGTCACATCTGCGAAATAACTTCAAATATTCGAGGATAATACAACAGTTAGAAATTATCAGGGATACCAAATACTGAAAACCTGTTAGTAAATCAGGGATCCTTAAACATAGAAATGATTCCTGACAATAATAGAGTTCTTCCACGTGCGAATATTAACTATAAGTGCAAGATTTCAGCATACAGTCAATATTTGACTGTTAACATTAATTGGCCTTTACTCCTAATGGTTATAACACATTTGACGCTTTTTCTTCAACCACCATCCGTGTATTTCGCATGGACTAAATCAACAATTAATATCTGCAATTATAAATCAACACCAAGGGAGAAATATCTATTTATTAGTGTTAATACTCAAGATACTAAACTTATTCGAGAATCCTGAACATATTCGGAATCCTGAGCATATTCGGGATCCTGGGCATATATCCGACTATAAAATTTGGGCCCTAACAATTGTCCCCAAATTTTGACAGCTGTTTTTCTTACAAATTTCAGCTGTTAAATTTTCTAATGATAAACTGTTTTCCATGTGGCACCAAAATTTTATGATTTAGCACCAACTAAAGTTGACATCATTACGAGAATAGATTAGTCCTTTGAAATCCCTGTTTATTAAATCTTTAGAGAAAAAATTGAGTTTATTAGGAATGAAATTCTTTAATAACAGTTTAAATTTAATTCAATAAACCAACATCAAGTCATAAACTTTATCTTGTAAATAATACGAAAGATTCTTCACCTCACGCACTAATTTGATCAAAAGTTGCTTAGCCAATTTTTGAGCGAAACATTATCCTTAGTTGATTTTTATCCAAAACAATAATATAGTGAAATTAAAACGTCGTGAGAATTTAAATTATCGATATTGTGAAACGATAGTTCAAAATAAACGAGTTTGTTATAAATATAAAGTTTTTATGAAATCTTGTATGAAAACTTTAAAAACAAATTAAAAATCTATATAATGGGAATTTTCTTCAAAACTCAAGGTAAAATTTATCGTAGAACCTTTTTAATATGATGAAATTCATATACAAATTGGGTTTACAAATAGTCTTAATGAATAAAGATGGCATATTAAAATCACTATGAATAGTTCAATATATATATATATATATATTATTGTCATTATTATTATTATTATTGTTTCATTTTTACTTACATTGAAGAGATCGTAATAAATGAATTTTTTTGTAAGCAAAATCGCGATGTGAAACCAAAATGAGAAAATTTGTGTAAGGACTGTACCATGTGAAATCAAAACATATTAGAATGGATCATAATAGTCAAATAGAATTATATAAATGAGAATTTCATGATGAGAATTTAAATGACAAAGTAAAAAGGAAAACTTGTTTAAATAATTGAAATTGTAAATAATGCCTTAAGATTTAAAGGCGAAAAAATCATGCATGAACTACCATGACTTGATATTCCGACACTAAAAGATCTTTTACAAAAAAAATATCTTGTTGGAGTCTAAACATGTGCACGTACCACCGGGTCTTTTTCATGTTTTTGACTCAAATAACGATTGTACAAAAATAATAAATAGGAATACAACGTCATGTCAAAACACTAGTCCACGAACCACCGTGGTTCTATGGTTTCAACACTGAAAATTAGGATGGCGACCGGAATGCTCGCATTCGACGACTTAAAGTGGTTGTCTCATATGAGACAATCTTTAAGGAGATTTGAAACAACGGTATCCAAGCTAAGCTCGTGATCCATAAAACATAATAAAAACTAATGTTTTTGCGGTAAGGTAAGGATACCTTAGATTATTATGAAAGTATGTGTGCGTGTATAATATATATATATATATATATATATATATATATATAATCAAACAAAAGTAAGGTACGGATACCTTAGAATGTTTCGAGTGTTTGTGTATATTTATGATTTAAAAAGATAAATGAGTATATAAATAAATAAGTGTAATGAACAATCAAGTAAGGTAAACACGTATAAGCAACACGTATAAGGACCCTAAAGCATAGACTATACTAGGTCGTTACGTCTAACCACCTATCCTATAGTCTTGTGGCTTTAATACCAATCTGTCACACCCCGACCAAAGGCGGGGTAACATTCCGAGGTGCAATGTGATTGGACAAATACACAAGACACTATTAAAGTGACAATATTTAATCAACTCGTTTTATTTCATAAAAGCAACAAACAACACATCTTGTTCATACAAAACAAAGCGGAACAAGTAAACAAATATATATTGTTCGTTTTGCTAATATCCTAAAAGTCTTGTAACGTTTTTCGTCAAGTCTTCGAGTCAACAAAAGTCAAACCTGTAACATTGCATAAAATAAAGTTTATCAACACAAAGGTTGGTGAGAAATTTCATAGTTTTTGAACAATAAGTATATAATAAGAAATGCCACAATCTTTTATACCAAACAATAAATAAAAGCAATAAATTGGATAAATAGATATCGCTAAACACATTAGCGACACCTAGCTATAAGGGGATGCCAAATAGTGTAGGATTTTATAATTATTGTTAATAGCATTACGTTAACGACACCTTGCTATAAGGGGTTTCCAAATAGACTAGGATTTATAGTTCCACCAACCAAAAGCGATAAACACGTAGGCAAATAATCATGTAAGTATAGAACACCAAATCGAGCAATTATTTAAGTCAAGTATACAATTAAGTTTGTGGTTTAAGACTTAAGTATAAAACATTTAGTTTGAATAATTATGAAATATCACCCCCAAAACGAAAGATGGAAAACGGGGTATGAAAAGTACTCACATTCCAGTAACAAACTTGATTCGGTAAAATGACGGGTAACCAGAAGGATGAGGTTTAACGAGCAAGGTCTAGGTGAAAAGAAGTCTTGCATTAGAAAGGTTGTCTAGGAAATATTTAAATAAAATAAATGCTAAGAAATGCAACAATTTAAAGTTTAAGGTTTAAAATGTAAATATTTGTGAAAAACACAATAATAGTCTATAAAAATATATATTTGCTCAAAACCGGATTAAAGTATCTAGCCTTAATATTTACTCTACCTATGTTAAGTAATAAGGCGGGAAAAAATGCTAGAATGCAAGTCCCTTTATAATATAGACACCAAAAAGGGTTTTAACGAGTGTTTCGGGTTGTTGGTTCGGGTCTTGATAATTGGTCAAACCCAAAGTCAACTTTCCAAGATAATGAATGTTATGAGATAACTCATAAAAATATATTAACACTTAACCAAGTATGTAGTTCTATTGTTTTAGAACTAACAACGTCCGTTAAGCGAGTGTTCAGTTTTGTCGGTCCAACTTTATTATGAGATCAAATTGGATCCAACATTTCCAAGTACTTAAGAATATAATTAAAATCAGTTTATAAAGTATTTTTAAAGATTTATACAAGTCTTGATAGCAAAAAACACACTTGTGTGTCTTAAGCGAGTAAGAATGGGTTTAGATCGGTTTGGTTCGGTTTCCATCTCATAATAAGTTCATAGATGGTTTTCACATGCCCAAGTATCAAAGAACTTGTATAATAATTTATAAATGAAGAAACTTAACTTTTACAACCAAAAAGTTAACATTAAAGTCTTTAAACGAAAGTTCGGTTTGGTTCGGTTTCCATCTCACAATAAGTTTATAGATTGTTTTCACATGCCCAATATCTAAGAACTTGTATAATAATGATTTTAGAAACTTAAATCTAGTATAAAGCATGTTTAAACAAATTTTTTTAACAAAAACTAGTAAACAAAGTTTGGTTTACGATCTAGAGCTATTTACGGTTATACCGAGGCTAGATTCTTAGAACCCTTAACCATGGAACTTGTAAATATGATAAACAAACTAAAATGAGCAGAAGTTATTAAGCAATAATAAAGTTAGATGGTTAGCCTTGCCTTACGAGGTCTGAAAAGTAACTACCAAAGGTAACAAGGGGTGTACATTATATATATGTTGTGCCATATGTTTCAAGTATTAATTTTGACTAAGTAAACCAATTAAAATGCAGAACTTGGTCAGTTTGACTTTCGAAAGTCAAACGGCCAAGAACACGAAGAAACAAGCTTAAAGATCAATGAATTTGAGTGTGGAAATGAAATGAGAGCACGGATGGTTGTGGGAAATGGTCTTGTATTTATGGGACAAGGTTTGGAGGGTTAAATATGAGTTTTAATGGTTAAAACCGAGTTTTGGTCAAAAGAACAAACAATAAAGCGATAAACTGCAGGACTGGTCTGCAATGCTTCGCGATACGCGATGCTAGGGGAATCCCACCCATCGTATGGCACGATGGGTTGGGTGGCTGGGCAATCCAACTTTTGAAAATTGGTAGTATTGGCCCCCGAAGTTCGTTTTACGTGTTTTTAACGCGTTTTAAGAACCGAAAAGGATGTTTTTGAGACCCAACAAGTGCAAAACAATATTGTAACATAAAAACCATCATTTTGATTACGTCGAGGGTTTCGGTTTAAAAAAACGGGTCGGTTTACTTGATTAAACGAATACAAACAACGAATACAAAAAGACCCGAAATTGACGAATGTCACACCTTACCTCTTATTACCTAACACAAAGATATTTACCAAAAAAAATGCTAAACATTAACATCTTTTAACTTTATACACTTATATATATAAAATTAAGCAATACCTTCAACGCTTTCAATGTAAATTGGATCATTCTTGGTGTTTGAATATCTACATGCTCTTTTGATTGCTATCCTTTCACTTTTTTTACCTGTACAATTAGATTTTCAAAAATTTTAAGACACATCATAACCATTAACATATAATTAACATGATGTTTAAATACTTACGTTTAGCCCTTTTTTTGCCTGAATTGCACCTGAATTAATAAACAAAAACTCAATAGTATTATTATACATATACATATAATATTATTATACACATACGTATTAACATTCATGTATGAATATAGAATCAAATCATATATGTACATATGCATAACAAAAATTCATTACTATCATTAAATATTTAAAAACATTAATATTATATTATGTATATTTGTATATTGTCACACCCCGACCAAAGGCGGTGGAACATGCCGGGGTGCAACGATTGCTCATAAGCGCATGACACTATTTAAAGCGAAAATATTTAATAAACTCATTTCATTTCATAACATCGAAAATTTCTTATAACAATATACATTAGTCAAATACAACAACATATAACAAAATATAGCAAATCAAATATTGTTCATTTTTGCTAATATCCTAGAGGTATTTGACGTTTGTTAGGACTGATATTTTCAGTGTTGAGGATATGTTATCCTTGAAGATGTGTCTGGATTAGTTATCCTCTTGAAAAGTCCCAGAGCTATGTCAAAGATCAAGGATCCTCAGAGGTTGGTATTATTAACAATTGTTTCTTGTGTGTAGGTTATTATTCAACAAAAAGTAACGAATCTATGACTGAGTCTTCCTTAAAGTTCGCTACTAGAAGCTCCCAACACGTGGTCAAATGAACGTTAGAGGAGTTGTGGAAGAGTGGCGGATAGTTAGGAGTTATAGTTATTTGTAATTTCCTTTATAAACATTGAGATAATAATCGATTAGACTCATTTGTATTCACACACACTTTAAGCAGAAATCATAATTCTCTCTATACACTAGCATTTCATTGTAACATCGATCATAATCTCTAAACACTTGTAACCTTTTTTGTGATTAATAAATTGGTGATCGACGAGTTGTCATCACCCGGGGTTTTTTTCTTTTGATCTGAACAAGATCAAAGGGTTTTTCCTCGCAAAAAATCTCGGTGTTGTGAGAACGTCATAGAGACCAAGATCTAGCCGCTAATACGATGCATAAACACGAAATCGATACTTTAAATATATACTTTATTTACAAATATGGATGAATATATTAGAGAGAATAATAAGTTATGGAGAGGATAACTTAGATCTATGTACAAGTTCTCTACTAAATTATGAGCATGAGCTCCCTATTTATAGGCTATATTACAATATACATTAAATACAAATACTAGACCGCCTATAACTTACTCGATCGCTACGGACACCGAAACCGTGCACTAACAGACTCCACCTTTTCGTAGCTATCGAATACTTTATCCTTGAATATTTTAACTGCAAATCACCAGTCACAAACCGTGCACTAACAGACTCCCCCTTGACTGATGATTTTCGGGCTTGTGCAGACAAACAATCTTTAAATCTTTTTCAGTAAACAAATAACTTGTAGCTTCTCATATCAGATCTCCCCCTCAAAGTGAGCAACTCTTGGAGATCATCCCGATCATCCACTAGCGTATGATATGGTTCAATCTTTCAACAATCAGCATCAAGTCATCAGCTATCTGTCAGCACCGGTAAAGAAAACATATCTTTACGTTTAACCTCGTCACACATCTTCATGAACAACCCGATCATTCAACATCTTTCACTTCGGTTTTCCCTCTCTTGATAACGTGTATCCCAAATATGCTCTTGAAGCTCTTCCACATCTCGTTCGAAAAGATGCACTAATGTTTGGGCATAAGATTCAGAGTTCCAACCTCCATTAATAAACCCCAAATGATCAAATTCTTCAATCCAATGACAAGACTCGTATATTATTCAATAAGATCAACCCGTTCGAGAATCGTCGCCTTCAACAAAAGTAATCTGCCATTTACTCGTAGCCAACATAGTCAGGATCAAAGTCCCTCAGAAAGAAGTAAACAGACAGACACTCGTATCCCACATAGTCAGGTTTCAATCTCAACCAAATCAATCACCAATCGAAAAACAACTGCAGTCTTGAACTTAGTTAAACGCAGCTTTTCAAATACGAATTACCACCCGAATTGAAGTAATTTTTCAAGAAACCTTGCAAACGTAGAAAGAGAAATAGTCTAAAACGAAAGTTTTATCTCCCCCTTTTCTTGACAAATTCGGCAAGGTCTTAAATAATCTTCAAGGTTCACAAAAAAAACACACTCCTCCTTAAATTACACGAGATCTCCCCCTCGGCCAGTCGAAACGCATAAACAGTCAGCCGGAAAATATATTACCAAAATTTGCACGAAGAGTCTCCAATACATTAGGAATAACCCAGAAAAATTTCGTATAAGAAAATTTTTTCCCGATTTTCCCGCCAAAATTTCACCGAAAGTTTTCGAAAAGATAAATTTTAACGCCAAAATTTTCAAGAATGAAAACTTACTTACGAGGAGTATTCTGGAAAAAATTCGCGCAAGACATTTTTTCCCGCCATTTTACTCTTGTAGTATATTTGAAATTGATCTTGCATCCTCCATAATCTGAGTCTGAATAAGCGGTAAGATCAAAAGTATCATCTTTGGGGTACCATAACCCGATGTCAGGATTTCCCCTTAGATATTGCAAAATACGCTTGACTGCTGCCAGGTGAGTCACTCGGGGACTAGCTTGGTACCTAGCACATAAACAAACAGCAAACATTATGCAGGGTCGAGAAGAAGTTAAATACATTAAAGAACCAATCATAGGACAATAGAGGGTCGGATCAACGATATCTTCTAATTCATCTGGTGATAAATTGTGACTCACGGGAAGAGGAGTAGAAGGGATTTTTCCGGCAGTAATCTTGAATCGGCTCAAGACATCGTTCACATATATTATCTGATGAATGAAGATTCCTTTCGCAGACTGATGAACCTGCAACCCTAAAAAGAAATTCATCTCTCCCATCGAACTCATCTCAAACTTGGTTTGCATAGATTTCTCGAACTCCTTACACAACATGTCGTTTGTAGACCCAAAGATTATGTCATCAACATAAATCTGAACGAGCAGAAGATCATCACCAATATATTTATAAAATAAAGTGCAGTCAACGGTTCCACGTTTGAAGCCGTTATCCGTCAGATGGTCGGCGAGCGTGCCATACCAAGCTCTCAGGGCTTGATGTAGACCATATAATGCCTTGTTTAAACGGTAAACACGGTCAGGATAATCAGGATCTTCGAAACCTGGAGGCTGTAGAACAAACACTTTCTCATGAAGTTCGCCGTTGAGAAAAACACTTTTGACATCCATTTGATACACTTTGATATCCTTGTAAGCAGCATATGCCAGGAAGATTCGAATCGACTCTAATCTTGCAACTGGAGCATTAACCTCAGAATAATCAATACCCTCTTGTTGATGAAAACCTTGCACCACCAAACGTGCCTTGTTTCTCACAATTACCCCACGATCATCTTTCTTGCATTTAAATACCCACTTTGTCGGAATTGCTTTCTTAACTCTAGCTGGTTTGTTGATTAAATCCCAAACACCTAAGCGTGCAAATTGCTGTAATTCTTCTTGCATGGCTTCTACCCAAGATGGATCTTGCAGAGCCACACGAGGAGTTGTAGGCTCAACTTGGGATAGAAAGCAAGTGAATTTAGCTGTATTTACTATACCAGTGGAACATAAATCAGCATAAGCACATAAGACGCTATTGTCACTTAAGGAAGCAATTTGATGACGAGTTTGAACACCTACACCGAGGTCTCCAATAATGTTTTCTTGTGGATGGTAATTATGAATCCTAAGAGTTGGATTTTCAGAAACAGCAATGTTTTCAAATAAGTTAGTATAACGTTCACCCAATTCAGGAGATGAAACATTATTATCATTCACAATGGCATTATCATCAGATGAAGACGAAGCAGTATCGTAATGAACAGGAGACTCATTATCAGGTTCTTCAGTTGGAGCAACCAATGGAGCTTCAACGTCATTTGAACTTGCAAATCTTGGAATTTCCAAATGTTCTTCAAAATAAGCACAAACTAAGTCTTCATCTGGAAGATCCGTGGTTGGAGTAAATGAATTGAATAAGCCATCGTAGTCAAACATCCAGTCGGGACCTTTCCCTTGTGGAGGAGTAGTGTATTTTTGACAGTCAACATGGTACCACTCTTTAACACAACCAGACGAAAAATTAAAAACCCGTTTCTTAGGAGACGCATACCCCAAGAAATAACCCTCAATGGCCTTTTCATCAAATTTACCCACATCCCTTTTTAGCATAGTACAAGGACACCCAAGGGGTTCCAAGTACTTTAAATTAGGCTTTCGATTGTTCAAGAGCTCATAACTTGTCTTCTTGAGTCGTTTAACAGTCAAAACCCGATTAAGCGTGTAACAAGTTGTGTTCACCGCCTCATTCCAGAATTGGACAGGAAGTTTAGAATCAGCGAGCATAGTTCTTGCAGCTTCAATCAAGGTTCTATTCTTTCGTTCTGTAACACCGTTTTGTTGAGGTACATAAGGTGCACTATATTCATGGTGAATTCCCTTTTGAACATAAAAGAAATCCAATATAGTGTTTTTGAATTCAGTTACATTATCGCTTCGAATTCTCCTCACTTTTTGTTTGTAAAGTGATTCGATCTTAGTGATAAGATTTTGTACCAAAACTGGCGTTTGATCTTTCAAACTCATAAATAAGACCCATGAGTATCTCGAATAATCATCAGTCACGATTAGACAATACCAGTCTCCAGAAATACTTGCCCGATTCACTGGACCGAACAAATCCATATGAAGTCGTTCAAGCGGAGTATCAATGGAATTCAATACCTTAGATGGGTGCGATTTCTTTTTCTGTTTGCCTTTCTTACAAGCAAAAATGATCGGATAACTTAAAGTTCTTTAATGACACCCCCTCTACCAGATCGTTTGCCATTAAATAATTCATCTTTCGAACATGTATGTGACCCATTCTTCGATGCCAAAGTACTGAGTCTTTCTCGGTTGCTTTCGAGACAAAACACGTTTCGATCGATGTAGATACATTAGTATTCATATTTAAGACATAAATATCATTTGATCATGGTGATCGGATAACAACAATTTCCTCGGGAATCACATAACCCGGTTTTAAGATCAGACACTCTTTATCAGTAAATATCGTAGTGTATTGCTTATAACAAATTTGCGATACACTCAATAAATTATGATCCACCTTGTAACAATAATTAACCTTATCAAAGGTAATCTTTCCATTCGACACATCACCTTCCTGTGTAATCATACCCCCAGAATTCCCAGCAAACGCCACATAACCCCCTTGAATATTTCTCACGTTTGATAAGAGGTTGAGATTCCCAGTAATATAACGAGAACATCCACTGTCCATGATCCTGTTCTCACTAGAAATGGTCTTGGATGAACCCTACACACAAAAGAAAATGATTAGTTCAAAAAGGCAGCCCAGGCCTCAGTCTTGGGCTCCTTTTGGTTTTCTTGAGAAAAAATAACCTTAGGTGCATTCAATTGTTGTTCAGCAACTTGAGAATAAGTTACAGGCTTCCTAGATTTTCGTCTTAAGTAAGCGGCTTGAACTACATTTGAATTTTCATTCTTGCATAGAGGTGCAGTAGGAATAAACTTAGGTTTGACATAACCATGAGTTTCATTCATATGAACCACTTTTCGAGGATGTACATCTGAAAACATGATATGAGTATCATCAGCATACGACACAGGTCGTTTCAGAATCTCCTTTACCACAGGAACCGGCTTAGAATGGTCCTTGATAAAAGGGTGAAGATTCTGATAGCTATTCTGGCTACAATTCCTTACTACATGACCATGCTGACCACAAAGAAAGCAACTTCGCATGTCTACCCGATTATATTGAGAGGTAGTTGGATCGAATGAAGCAGAATTTTGATGATGACTCACATTTTTGGTCATGCTTTTAGCGAACTCATCAGATAATTCAGATTTCTTTTTCAAGTAAAAATCTAAATTAGAACTGTTTGAAAAACTTTTCAATGTATCTGTCCCAGTTGACTTTACAAAGTTAATTTTCTTATCTTGTTTAAACACTTGTTTTGCTTTAGTCAATGGATCAGATTGAACCAATGTTTTCGCTTGAGCATATCGACGTTCAAGATCTTGAATCTGTGAGGTTTCATTGATAAAAACACTCTCAATAAGTTCCGGTTTGATGATACTTATTGGAATATCTTTTTCCGTGAACATCGTATCCATCCCCTTTAACTTAAAAACCCTAGCAGATGATGGCTTAGAACAAGGAAGATAAATGAAACACATTAAGTCCTCATCAGAAATTTTCGGTTTTTCTGACTTCTTTGCCTTCGCAGAGTTTGCTTTAAATGGATTTTCCTTTCTCACCTGAGGTTTGTGTGAACCATACACTGCTTCCTCAAATTCGTGAGGGTCGCACAGAATGTGATTAGAACTTGGAATGTTCTTATTCTTGTGTATAATCTCTGGTTCGAACACATCCTCAATAATGACCTTGTCATTTTGTTCAACAAACACTTTGTTGCTTTGAACATGAGATTTCTGAGGAGCAAATTGGGTCTTAACAGTTTCAGATTTAACAGATTTAGCATTTTCTGAAATCACTGGTTCTCTCAAAATTACCTCTTCTTCCTTTTTGGCAAAAGGATTCGTTTTATAATCATTATGAAATGGTGGAGGAATTTCAACAAAACCTATCCCTTTCTTAGAATCTTTTTGTTTTCCATAAACTTCGATAATTTCATTCAACAAGAACGAGGAGTTTCGAAATTTACCCAATTTGTTCTTCAACTCAAGAACCTCATTCTCAAGTTCGGTTATTTTCGAACGATGTTTCAAGATTTCTTGAAACTTTTGGTCATTGATTGTCATTTTCACAGATAACTCGGCTTTAAGATCATGATTGCTTATAGTCAATGCCTCAATTTTCTCTCTCGAGTTGATTTGAGAGGTCAAGGATTGCCTATAAGTATCTTTTAAAGACACAATCTCTTTTAGCAGATTATCATTTTGAAGTTTTAGTGAGTCTATCTTGGACTTATTATACTCACAATCAACACATGATAATTTAGAATTAGAATTACTAACCTCTCTTTGTTTGGCCGTGCAAGCAGATGTAGCAGAATCACTGATCTTCGCCATACAAGCAAAGCTAGTTGGAAGCTTTTCACTTGGATTATCAGATTCAGACTCAGTTTCAGCGTCAGAAGAAACTTCGCTTCCACTTATATCTTGAGTGTATCCAGGAAACCCAAACATAACTAGATTAGCTTGATTATCATTGCACAGTAGTCATTGTGACCAATCATCTCCATCAGCTAACACTGCATGTGACCCAGAAGTAGACGGTTTCTTTTCAGCATCATTGACTCGTGGTGCAGAAGAATTTTGATTTTGACCACGAGGACCAGTATACTCCTTCTTTTGCTTGTCACATTCTTTTGCAAAGTGCCCGAATTCTTGACAGTTATAACATTTTACCTTCAACTTGTCAAAACCCAACTTCTTATTCAGGTCAGGAAGATCTTTTCCGATTCTTTGCATAAATCTTTTTACCTTACGAACAATCATTGCCATGTTCCACTTTAAATCCATGAGTTCAAGATCATCGGGATCAATTTAATCATAGTCTTCATCGGTTAAATCACTTGTTGCAATTTTGCTACTCAACAAATTCTCGTAAGACGACATAAAGGCAGACAAAAATGCGAAATTCTGTTCAGCTTCCTTGATGTTGACATTGGTTTGAGATGAGAATTGACTTGTAGATGATGAAGTTCCCGATCCTCCAGATGAACCAGAGATACCAGAAGATCTAGTATTTCCAGCTGTGTAGAAATAGGCTCGCGGATCACTATACACTATAGTTGCATTCTCACTTGCAGCTTGAGTAAGGAACGCAGTCAATGGAGAAATAGTTGAACTTAGAGGCATACTCCCACCATAGAAAGAAGAATCTTGAATTTCTTTAGAAGATTTCTGGCACTTAAGATCATATTCCCTGGCTTCAATCTTTTGTAAGAATTCAATAGCAGTCATATCTTCATTCAAGAAATAATCATTCTCCTTGAGAACCATTAAGAATGTGGAATAAGAACTTGGAAGTACACTCTTAATAGTGTCAATTTTATCTCTCTCAGAGACTTCCAACTTCATCTTATCCATTTCAGCAATCAAGTGATTGAATCTTGTTGTCATTTCTTCAACTGTCTCACCTTTGAGTAAATTAAAGTTTCTGAATTGAAACTTAAGCATCACCTTCTTGCTTTCAGCAGTGTTTCTCATACTCATCATACGGATATGTTGAAACAAAGAAGCACATATTTTTATGCTACCCACTTGATAAAAAATATTCTCATGCAAAGCCATAGTTAGAGTAGATAAGCCTTTGTCTCTATCTCTAATGCTTTCTTTTTTTCAACTGAGTATTGTGAGATAGCCTTTGGTGTATAACCAATAGTCTCATCTCCAATCATAGGAACAGTATAGACTTCATCTAAGCAGTATGAACAATCAGGATGAACTGATCCTAAATGGGCACGAAACCTAGGTTCCCACTTGGCAAAGTCACTGAACTTCATCAATCTCGGACATTTCGAGTGTGAACCTATTTCGGTATCAAGTTGTAACATTTGTTGCATCAACATGTTTTGGGACGCCAATGCATACATACTGGCCATCTTTGATAAGTTTCAAAAATTCAAGGGTATAACGAAACAAACAACGAATAAGGTTAACGAAATGTAAACAGTTGTAGCGAACTGTGAACAGTAGAATAACGAATCAAATCTTAACGAAGTTAAAATTGATTAGACAACGAATCACAATTGATTTTAACGAATCAGTAACGAATCACTAACGAATCACCACGAATCAGCTTAGCGAATTAGAGAATAACCAGTAACGAATCACTAAGGAAAACTTAGAGAAATGAGATAACGAATCGGCTACAGTTTATAACGAATCAACTATAACGAATCAGGTTGTTACAACTGTTTGAAACAAACTCTGACACTTTATGCCACGTGGCACAGGTTGTTAGGACACAAATCCCAAAGTGGACGCGTGTCACACGAATCAGTTAACCCCAAATAACGAAATAGATCATACGACTCAACTATTATAGCGAATCGTTTAGCGAATCACTTGAAATGAATAACGAATTAACAAACTTAATGAACGAATCAAAGAAAAGAAGATAGAGAATCACCATAAGGATGATAATGAATCAAATTCATCTTTGAATCTTCAAATCTTCAACACAAGATTTCCAGAAATCTGGAAATGATGAACATCAACCCAGAAACATGAAATTTGTAATACCAACTCGATACTAAACCAAATCACACAAGTTACCTACCAAAATACTCGTAACACAGTCACAAATCCAATACATTTAAACTCATAACCAATTAACCTCGATTACTTATCCAATTAAGTCAAAACACAAACCCTGTTTCGGACTTAAACCAAAACTAATACCAATCCACTCAAAACCAATCCAAAACTTAATTCCAAATTACACAGGAAGTATCATCTTCCATTCATAAACACGAATTCACCCTCAAATCCGCTAATAACATATTAATTTACTCCATATCTGACCAAAACCTGAAGAACACGAAAAACATGAAAACTCAGATTTACCCTATTGATGCATAGAGAGTAGCTCCTGCTCTGATACCAGTTGAGAGAATGTCATAGAGTCCAAGATCTAGCCGCTAATACGATGCATAAACACGAAATCGATACTTTAAATATATACTTTATAGATAAATATGGATGAATACATTAGAGAGAATAATAAGTTATGGAGAGAATAACCTAGATCTATGTACAATTTCTCTACCTAAATTATGACATAATCTACCTATTTATAGGCCAAAGCCCAATTCACAATAAATATAGATTAAATACAAAGACGGGACAACCTATAACTTATTCGATCGCTACGGACACCGAAACCGTGCACTAACAGACTCCCCCTCTTAATAACGTGTATCCAAATATACTCTTTGAAGCTCTTCCATATCTCGTTCGCAAAGATGCACTAATGTTTGGGCATAAGATTCAGAGTTCCAACCTCCATTAATAAACCCCAAATGATCAAATTTTTCAATCCAATGACAAGACTCGTATATTCTTCAATAAGATCAACTCGTTCGAGAATCGCCCCCCTCAACAAAGTAATCCGCCGATTACTCGTAGCAAACATAGTCAGGATCAAAGTCCCTCAGAAAGAAGTAAACGGTCAGACACTCGTATCCCACATAGTCAGGTTTCAATATTGAACAAATCAATCACCAATCGAAAAACACTTGCAGTCTTGAACTCAGACAAACGTAGCTTTGTAAGCATGAATTACCACCTGAATTGCAATAATTTTCAAGAAACCTTGCAAATGTAGGAAGATACAAGCCAAATAATCTCAAATGAAAGTTTTATCTCCCCCTTTTGTTGACAAATTCGGCAAGGTCTTAAATAATTTTCAAGGTTCACACACAAACACACTCCTCCTTAAATTACACGTGGTCTCCCCCTCGGCCAGTCAAAACGCGTAAACAGTCAGCCGGAAAATATATTACCAAAATTTGAGGGAAGACTACCCAATACATTAGGAACATCCCAGAAAAATTTCAATTAAGAAAAATTTTCCCGATTTTCCCGTCTAAAATTCACCGAAAATTTTTGAAAAATAAATTTTAACGCCAAAATTTTCAAGAATGAAAACTTACTTACGAGGAGTATTTTGGAAAAAAATCGCGCCAATTTTTTTTTTTTTTACGAATTGCCTCTCGAATTCGTTATAGATATACACCCCATTCGTTAACTTAGTTCGTCCTCTCCACTCGTCAACCAATCAGTCAGTCAGTTTGTTATAACTTACCAACTCTGATTCGTTATAACAGTTACACGAATGGCTTCCCTTTCGTTACGATGTCCACACTTCGTCATACATAACGAATTAGTCTTAATTTGTTACCCATGCCTTAACGAATTAACTTCACAAATCACCTCAATTCGTTACATTTAACTTAACGAATTAACTTAATGAATTGCCTTGAGGAATAACTTAATTCGTTATCTTTAACTTAACGAATTAACTCTTAATTAATTAAATTTTCCTTAACGAATTGCAACAGTAGATTCGTTATACTCCTTAACAAATTAGCTACAGTAACATAACGAATTGCTACAGTAACGAATCAGGTTGTTGGATCTGTAACTGCTTCGCCGAAAAAACGTTTTTCGCCGGAAAAAGCTGTTACAGTGACCGGAATAATCAGATCTAGCTGGAATCTGGATTTTTTGAACTTCATCCATGGTGAAATCATCAAAACACCATAAATAACCACGAAAATCTACCCGAACACTCGGATTTTCACCACGATTCCAAATATATTAACCATTTAACTTAACAACCACTGATTCATCACCAAATAAATCAACCCATACCATGCTCTTCAATGCTGAAATCTTCAATTCACCATAACTAACCACCAAAATCCACAAAAACATGCGGATTTCAATTATAAACACAAATCCATCATCCAATTAACTTAACACTCACTAAATCATCATAAACCGAATCAAAAAATAACATACTCTTCCATGGTGAATCACTCAATACACTATAACTTAACACCAAATTACACAGGAAGCATCATCTTCCATCAATAAACACGAATACACCCTCAAATCCACCAAAAACACACTAATTTACTCCAGATCTGACCAAAACCCGAAGAACACGAAAAAAACGAAAACTCAGATTTACCTTATTGATGCATCGAGAGCAGCTCCTACTCTGATACCAGTTGTGGGAACGTCATAGAGACCAAGATCTAGCCGCTAATACGATGCATAAACACGAAATCGATACTTTAAATATATACTTTGTTTATAAATATGGATGAATACATTAAAGAGAATAATAAGTTATGGAGAGGATAACTTAGATCTATGTACAAGTTCTCTACTAAATTATGAGCATGAGCTCCCTATTTAGAGGCTATATTACAATATACATTAAATACAAATACTAGACCGTCTATAACTTATTCGATCGCTACGGACACCGAAACTGTGCACTAACAGGTGTTACTCAATATTTCGTTCACATAATCATTATTGTTAGCATAGCACTATACCTCACTTTACAGATTTGGATACATTATCCTTAGTAGATTTCTATCCAAAACAACGTTTTCTTCTCCAAACTCCATAATCAACCTAGATGCAAACCTGTAACATTTATCAGCACAAAATTTGGTGAGCAATTCATAATTTTGAGCATATATATATATATAGTAAGAAAAACCACAAAAATCGTATACGAAACAATAAATAAAAGCAATAATTTGGATAAAATCGCTAATAGAATTATGTTAGCGACACCTAACTATTAGGGGATGCCAAATAGTCTAGGATTTTATAGTTATCGTTAATTGCATTACGTTAATGACACCTTGCTATAAGGGGATGCCAAACTAGGATTTTATAGTTCCACCAACCAAAAACGATAAACATATAAGCATATAATCATAGAACACCAAATCGAGCAATCATTTAAGTAAAGTATACAATAACGTTTGTGGTTTAAGATTCAAGTATAAAACATTTAGTTGAATAAGTATGAAATGTCAACCCCAAAACAAAATATAGAAAACGGGGGATTAATGTAGTCACATTCAAGTAATAAACATGAAAATTTGATAATTTGGAGATTTGCTGGAACGACGGGTTTATCGAACAATGCATAAAAGGAAAGAAGTTTTGGATTTAGAAAGGTTGTCTTGAATATCTTTTAATAAAATACATGTTGCGAAAAGTAAACAATTTAAAGTTCAAGGTTTAAAATGTAACTTTTAAGAACTTATAATAACAACCCTTAAAAATGTAAGTTTGCTTGAAACCGGGTTAAAATATCTAACCTTATTATTACTTAACCTATGTTAAGTAATAAGGTGGGGAAAATTTAAGAATTCAAGTCCCTTTGGAATAAAGATACTAAAATGGGTTTTAACTAGTGTTTGGGTTGTTGGTTCGGGTCTTGACAATTGGTCAAACCCAAAGTCAACTTTCCAAAATATTAAATGTTATGAGATAACTCATAAAAATCCAATAATACTTAACCAAGTATGTAGATCTATTGTTTAGAACTAATAACGTACGTTAAGCTAGTGTTCGGTTTTGTTGGTCCAAACTTTGTTATGAGATCAAGTTGGAACCAACATTTCCAAGTACTTAAGAAAATCAGTTTGCAAACTATTTTTAAAGAAATATACAAGTCTTGATAGCTAGAAACACACTTGTGTGTCTTAAACGAGTAAAAATCGGATTGGTTCGGTTTCCATCTCACAAGTTCATAGATGGTTTCCCCATGCCCAAATATCATAAATCTTGTATAATGTACAAATGAAAATACTTAAGTTTTACAACTAAAAAGTTAACAAGGTCTTTAAACAAAAGTTCGGTTTACGGTCTTGAGCTATTTATGGTTAAACCGAAGCATAGACTCGTAGATCCCATAACCATAGGACTTGTAAATAAACTAGAATGGGCAGAAGTTAAGCATGAACAATATGTATAAACAAGTTATATAAGTATATATATATATATATATATATATATATATATATATCAAGGACACGAAGTCATCCATGAAGCCTTGCCTGACAAGGTCCGAAACCTCACCGACCGGAATTGGAGAAGTAACTACCAAAGGTAACAAGGGGTATTATATTATATATATATGTTGTGCCACCATAAAAAAGTATTAATAAGACTACATAAGCTAATTAGAATGAAAGATTAAACTCAGTTTAGGACATTAAGAAAACAACCTTAAGATCTTTGTATTTGAGAGATAATTTGGAGATGTAGCAGGAGAAAATGAAGGGAAATGGGGGTGTATATATAAGGTAATGCTGGTGGTCAAATATGGGTGTTAAACACAAGAAGTTTCATGCAAAAAGGGTGAAAAGCAAACACAAAACAACAAAATGCGACATGCTGATCTGAAGCAGGTCGCGATACGCGATAAGTAATGGTGTCCCCCATCGCGTAGCGTGATGGGTTTGAGCATCAGCATTTTCCAATTTCTAAAAATGGCAGAATTGGCTCCCCGAAGTTCGTTTTAAGTGATGTTTACGCTTTTTAAAGACCGAAAAGGATGTTTTCAAGACTCAACAAGTGTAAAACAATATTGTAACATAAAATCCATCATTTTTATTATAATATGACCTTCGGTTTACAAAACGGGTCGGTTTACATAATAAACGAATGCAAATACAAATACAAACAAGACCCGAAATTGACGAATGTCACAGTATTCCCTACTTTAGGAAATTTTGTCTCGAAATTAAGATGAAGAAGACGATGCAAACAACTGTGGATACTTCTCTTTCATTGCGTCTTTTCGTTCCCAAGTAAATTCTGCACCACGCCGTGATTCCCATCGAACTTTGACTAACCGAATATGACTATGCTTGGTTTTCTTCTCATTGCGATCCATGATCTCAATGGGTCATTCAACCATGATCATCGACTCATCGACATGTACTTCGTCGAGAGGTATATGGAGATTACCCTCGGTTAGGCACTTTTTGAGATTCAAAAAATGAAATGTCGGATGAACACCGGCAAGTTCTTCCGGTAGTTCGAGTCGATAAGCTACATTCCCAACGCGTTCAAGAATTTTGAAAGGACTACCCCCTTCCAAGTAGATACTTTTAGAAGAACAAGATCGTCAACATTAAATTCGATCGGTTTTCGCCGCTTGTCGGCGTAAATCTTTTGATGACTTCTAGCGGCTAGGATGTTCTTACGGATTTGATCGATCACATCGGTAGCTTTTTGGACCATTTCGGTACCCGTGATTTGTGCTTCACCGATTTCGTTCCAACTAATCGGAGATCGACATTTACGACCGTAAAGACCTAGAAATGGAGCCATATCAATGCTAGAATGAGCTATTGTTATAGGAAAACTCGATGAAAGGAAGATGAGAATCCCAATTCTCACTGAAATCAAGAACACATGCTCGTAGAATATCCTCGAGTGTTTGGATTGTACGTTCGGATTGACCGTCAGTTTGAGGATGATAAGAGGTGCTAAGATCGAGACGTGTTCCCAAAGCTTCTTGAAGTGAACACCAAAAATGAGAGGTAAAACGGGCATCGCGATCGGAGATGATAGACAATGGAAAACAATGTCGGCACACAATTTTCAGAACATAGATTTGGGCAGCTACTCGACATAATACTTCTCGCGGATCGGAATGAAATGAGCAGATTTGGTCAATCGATCGATGATCACCCAAATTCCATTTCCAAACGGGAATTGGTGGTAGCTCGAGTAGACCAAAAGGTCTTTGGTAGCGGCTTTGACTTTGTAGCAAATAAGATATTTAGATACTTACAACGCTACGTCCTTTTTCATACCCAGCCACCAAAAGGTAGCACGAAGATCGAAATACATCTTATCCGCACCAGGTTGAACGGAATACCGCGAATTGTGAGCTTCGTCGAGTATACAAGTACGAAGATCATCGCGATCGGGAACCTACAAACGATTGAGAAAGTACAAAAGACCATCGGCTTTAGTTTTGAGTTGATGTTCAGCCCCACATGACATTTTGTCGTACATGTTACCTTCTTCAACGGAGGTACGTTGAGCTTGGAAGATACGAATTTGAAGGTCGGTTTGAACAACAACGCTTAGAAGCATAACGGATTTAACATTAACCTTTCGACTTAGGGCGTCGGCGACAACATTGGCTTTACCGGGATGGTATCGAATTCGCAATCGTAATCACTAAGTAATTCGGCCTATCGTCGTTGTCTCATGTTGAGATCTTTTAGGTCAGAAATATGTTGAAGGCTTTTGTGATCGGTAAAAACCACACATTTCGTACCATAAAGGTAATGTCTCCAGAATGTGAGAGCGAAAACGACGACACCAAGTTCGAGATCATGAGTTGTGTGGTTCTTCTCGTTGACCTTTAGTTGTCTTTATGCGTATGCGATGACTTGCCCTCGTTGCATGAGGACACAACCAAGGGCTTGATGGGATGTAGCGCAAAATACAACAAAATCGCCCGTTTCCATCGGGAAAGGTTAGAATAGGAGCATTGCAAAGCATGTACTTAAGAGTATAAAAGGCTTCCTCTTGCTTCGAACCCCAAATGAATGGTTTCTTTTTATGAGTGAGGGAGGTAAGAGGAAAAGAGATATTGGAAAAATTCTGAATGAAATGTCGATAATATCCAGCCAAACCGAGGAAGGATCGAATTTCCGTGGGAGTCGTTGGAGTTTTCCAATCCTTAACGGCCTCAATTTTAGCGGGATCAACATGAATACCTATGTCGTTTACGATATGTCCCAAAAATTGAACTTCCTCGAGCCAAAATTCACATTTTTAGAATTTGGCATAGAGTCGTTCGTTTCTAAGGAGCTTGAGAATGGAACGCAAATGATGTTCATGTTCGGCTTTGGATTTAGAGATAATAAGGATGTCATCAATAAAGACAATAATAAATTTTTCAAGGAATGGTTTGCAAACGCGGTTCATGAGGTCCATAAATACTACGGGTGCATTTGTTAACCCGAAGGGCATAACCAAAAATTCGAAATGTCTATATCGAGTACGGAAAGAGGTCTTAGGAATGTCTTTTTCTCGAACACGCAATTGATGATAACCCGATCGAAGATTGATTTTGGAAAAACAAGTTGCGCCTTAAAGTTGGTCGAATAGGTAGTCGATTCCGGGGCAAAGGATAATGATTTTTGATGGTGAGTTTGTTAAGCTCTCGGTAATCGATGCACATACAAAACGAACCATCCTTCTTTTTCATGAAGAGAACGAGAGCGCCCCAAGGAGAAGAGCTTGGACGAATGAAACCTTTATAGGAAAGTTCTTCGATTTGGTTTGATAATTTTTGCATTTCCGACGGGGATAGACGATAAGGAGCCTTGGCCACGGGCATCGCGCCGGGCACAAGATCGATACGGAATTCAATCGAACGAACGGGAGGAAGACCGGTGAAATCATCGGGAAAGGCGTCGAGGAAATCACGAAGGATGGAACTATCTTGGATTTTCCTTTCCTTTTTGTCTTTTGTCACCGCGAGAGCTAGAAACGGAACATATTTTTGGCGTAAGTACTTTTGCGATTGAGCGCACGATATTAGATTTAACCTTCGAGAAGTAGTGTTGCCGAAGACTTTAATAAATTTATCGTTGACAAGTGGAATGCAAATGATTTATCGAAACAAAAGGCTTCGGCATGGTGCAAAGATACATCGAAACTTCCCATTTGCATCGGGATGAGATCGATGGTGAATTTATGCTTGTAGAGAATGAGAGAACAATCGCGGATGACAAAATTGATGGTAATAGAATTTCCATTGGCGACTTCAACAGAAAACGGTCGGGAAAGCTTAGTTTGAGTAGCAAGTTTCGACTCAAATTTCAAAGAAATAAAACTTCTATCGGCACCGGTATCAAATAAAATAGAAGCCAAATGATAGTTCACAAAAAACATACCATTCACGATATCGTTTGTCACTTAAGCTTGATTCGCGTTCATCATGAATGCTCACCCTTGGTTTCCATGGTTGACTTGAGGTTCTTTTTGGGGTGGTGGAGGTGGTGCTTGGATTGCTTGGATGGGTTGGATGAGTGGTGCATTGAGTTGGGGAATTTGGGGTTGGTAAGTTTGGACTTGGTAGGCTTCGGTTTGGTAGTATGGTACGGTCATGGTTTGGTTAGCAAAGGTGAGGCGAGGGCAATTATTGCGGAAATGGTTAGGATCACCGCAATTGAAGCAATCTCGGGGTTGTTGAGGTTGGTTTTGTGGGTAGGGTGCATATCCGTTTTGGGCATTTTGGGAAAAAGGTTCTTGGTTTGTTTGGTTGGGTTCATTGGGCGGATCGGCATGTGGTGTGGAGGTGTCCAAGTCGGTTGCAAATGGTACAATGGCGACAAGGCATGTTTGGTGGGTGGTGAAGTTGACAAGTGTTGCATAGTGGGGCGGTACCGGTATAGGGTCTTCGGTTTGGTGGTGGAGCTTGAGTTTGTTGTTGAGGTTGGGTAACGGCAAAGTTTCGGTAGTTGGATTTGGGTTTCTTCTTGTTGTTGTTATTGTTGTTGTGATGGGATGAGTTGAAGTAGTTAATGGCTTGTGGTGTGGGTTCAACCTTGGCTTGCGGTGCGGGCTCGGGCTTAGCTTTCTCACTCGGTTTCTTGAGGGTTAGAGTACTCCCCTTACCGGCTAAAGTGATGGCATCCTCAATATTCACGAGTTTGCTACTCATAACGGAGTCCCAGATTTGCATAGGTAAACCCCCAATGTATTTTTCAAGCTCGCGCTCGGTCGGGGGTAACCAAGTGAGGAACAAGAATGCTCAACTCGTGAAATCGGAGTGAATAAGCGGCGTTATCACCACTATCTTGTTTTAGGTTCCAAAATCTTCCTCAAGCATTTGGAGCTCGTGTTTGGGATAAAATTTCTTCATCATAAGCTCCTTGAGATCGGCCCATGAAAGAGCCATAGCCGTTTCCGAACCTTGGAGGTGCACAACACTACCCCACCATGTTAGAGCGGTCTTTCTAAATATGCTTGAAGCGAAATTTGTCTTTTTCGCTTCGGGACATTCGCTATGTCGAAACACACTCTCGATCAATTCGAACCATTGCAACAAGGTAGGATGCGGGTTTGGGTTCAACAGGTGTAACAACGAGTGTAGGTTGGGTAGCTTGGATTTGGGTTATAAGTTCGGGAATCACAGTGGCCATTTGTTTGGCGACGAAAGCAGCCATACGTCGGTTGGAGTTCTTGTGCGGTTGGCATCTTAGCGGAGGCATGCTAAAAATTATAAAGGAAATGGGATAAGTTTTGGGTAAAAAGAAATGAATATAAGGGTGTAAAATAAAATAAGATTTTCAATTTTTCTTATTGTGAATCCTAATGTTAGTATGGAGAGGATGTTAGTGTTAGATAACATATAGAACTTTGTTTATAAATAACAAAACCAAAATCAAATGTAAATGATTTTCGAGAGGTTAAAGCTTGAAAATTGTCACATACTCAAAATCCACTAACGGAGTTTTACCGTCAGATGGTGTGAACTTACAGGATCGGAATCATTAGTTATATCAAACACCATATTTAAAGTTTTCAAAAACCACCAAGACAAACAAGTCTTAAGTAAAAGTGCATAAGCGTAAAACTGTAAAGCAAATAGTTGCGTCACACAGGATGACTTAAAACACAGTTATCATGATAAAATTTAAAAGAAGTTTAAAACAATGGTGTTCAGAGAATGCATGTCCTATACCGATCGACCGCCTCGGCTACCTGAGATAAACATACTAAAGGCTTGCGTCACAAAACTCCTATTAGCTCTAGTGTCAAACAAAAAAGAAGCAAAACAGTCGTTTACAGGATACTTACCGTTAACCACGTTTGGCTCGCTGCGGGCCTGGCCCGATCCAATGACAAAAGCTCTACCCTTACTACTGCCTCTGTTACTGTTATTACCTCCGTTGCCCTCATTTTGTTTTAGTTTAGGACATTCCTTCCTGAAATAAACCTCATGACCACACTCAAAGCACCCTTTTTTGTTGTAGGCTGTTTAGGAGCGCCCTTTCCCGTGAGTTCTCCTCTACAGTCCTTAGCCTGGCGACCCAGTTTACCGCATCACAGACATTTGATACGGTCATATGGGCCAGCATGGTGATAGTTGCACTTGTTACACTTCGGGTACTTTCCTGCATAGTTACTCGAACCCTTTCCGCCACCGTTGTTGTTGTTGGAACTCTGATTATTGAAGTTCCGAGCGAGTTCGGGTTTACGGTGGTGTTGTTGCTGTGGGGGGGTTCGATGATGAGGACCTGGTGTTATCAAACATCCTCTTTCCATTCCCAGAGTTGTTGTTGTTGTCATTTCTCGAGTTGTCAAGGGTTTTAGAGGTGGAACCTCTAGGTGGTAACGCACCTTGTGCCATTGCTTGATCCGTCAGCTTGTGGGCTATTCGGATCGCTTGTTGAATAGTGGTCGGTTTGGAAGACGTCACCATACCCTGAATCTGGGGTACCAAACCATCAATATACATCTCAATCCTCTTACTTAGCGGTTCTACCATCCGCGGGCACATCAGTGCCAGTTCATGAGAACGGGTGGTGTAGGCCTCAATTTAAGAGCCCACCATCTTCAAAGCACAAAATTCTGACTCCAGCTTTGAGATCTCCTCTCTAGGACAATACTCCTTCAACATCATATTTTTGAATTCCTCCCAAATCATAGCATTTGCCAATTCCAAACCGAGAATCTGCACATTTGAATTCCACCACGTGAGTGCTGAATCTTGCATTGTTTCAGCAACAAACTTGACCCTGCTGGCTGGTGGACAGTTGCACATCTCAAAAGCTTATTCTACCTTCTCGGGCCAACGCGGGAAACCTATGGCTCCCTCAGTGCCGTCGAACGAATTGGGTTTACAGTCCAAGTAATTCTTGAAAGTACAGACTCCGGCTTGACCTCCGGCTTGATTCTGAACATGCGCAGCAAGAGCTGCCGCCTCATGGTCGTTCAGTAAGGCTTGGAGTTATGTTGCGGTCATGTTGATGTTACCGCGACCACGACCAGCATTTCTTCTAGACATATCCTAGAATCACAGCATAAAATGTTAGACATGAACTCTCGGTTTCATATGCAACACACCATACATGTAATAAAAGGTAGTAAAGTAAGGAAAGAAAAAAGAAACAGAAACATCACATCACAAACATATAATAATCAAAATAATAATTCATGATTAAAACCATTGTATCCGCTACAAAGTATTTAAAATCATCCTTAAAGTTTTAGAAAATATAAGTTTGGATGGAGACAACCCCTCCATCTAGGTGTTGTCATCCTTAGATGTCATCATCCGAGGACACGTCCGAGTGTGCCTCTCGTCAGCCGGCTCTTTCCCCGCTTCTTCTTTGGGTTCCTCCTCAGGATCTTCTTCAGGTTCCTCCTCGGGATCTTCTTTGAGATCCTCCTCCTGTCCTACTGCGTTCGGGGCAATTCTCGCCTCTAGAGTCTCACAACGAACTAGGGCTACTGATGCAAGGCCTCTTGCTTTCCAAACTTCTTCCTGCAAGTCTATCATCTCTGATTGCATTTTGGTCATTACCTTCATTTTCAGAACATGAGCATCCTGAACTGTAACATCCTACTTTCGGTTATATTAATAAAATAAATTTTGTTTATTTTATAGTGTGTCATTTATGGGTTTAAATAAATAAACTAATAGAAGGTGGGCTTGGACTTTAGATGATGATATAAGAAATGGAATGGGCCTTAGGTCCATGGGCTTAAGGAGTATAAATACCCCTTAAACCCTAAACCTTTCCATTTATATCCATCTCTACACTATAGCCTACACTTTGGAAAACACACACAAACCCGAACCAAGATCCGAAGGCGTAAAACCGAGCTTGTCGGTGCTGGAACGTCACGACGGACCAAAACAACATCAAGGCTTAACCGTGTTCGTAGTTCGGCTCGTTTAAGGTACGTTTATAATTAGAAATCGTTCATTAGGCTCGGTTTTGTTTGGAAAATCATGGATCTGTTCTAGTAGGCTAACAACGGATCCAACACAACAAATCCTACTTAAATCCGTTAACGTTTGATAGGTTAATTGATGACCTAAAATAACCCATAACATATATGCCTAAACATGAGTAATTGGACGAACAAAGGGTTAGGGTTTGTAGGCGCTGCAATTCCGAATCCAAAGATACCAGAATTGTGTTGTTTGGTTGAGAAACGAGGGTTTAATTGCAAATCTAAGCTATGTTGACTATATGGTGTTCTTGACTATTTTGACTTTGACCCTGAGTCAAAGCCTAGATATGATTAATGCAATTCGTTATAGCTTGATAACGAATTAGTTCCCCATTCGTTAAGTTCAGTTAACGAATCAAGTGATTCGCTATTCACCCCCTTCGCTATGTTCAAGTAACGAACTAGGTTATGCTAGATAACGAATCAAGTGATTAGTTACCCGCCAGCTCACTATGGAAAGATAACGAATCAAGTGATTCGTTATCTACCCAATTCGTTATGATAAGGTAACGGATCAGAGGACGAATCAGATGATGATGATGATGAGATAACGAATTAGCTAGCGAATTAGGATTAATTCGTTATAGAGAATGGATTAACGAATTAGAAATTAATTTAAAATCTTAAAGGAAAATGTGTTAAGACAGTTAATGAAAATAAAATTTTCCAAGCTGACCAGTCAGGGGCTCTGCCCCTTGGACCCCGCTACGGACTGCCGCCCCTAGAACCCTGCTACCAGGGGCGCTGCCCCCGGACCCTTGTTCGTTGTAGGTTATATAAAGATAAAAATACGATATGAGTAGTAATAGTTAATTGATACATGTAAATATTATACAGTTAGCCGTGCACAGCTCAAGAAGGGAATAACTATTAACGGTGAACGTAACTGCATTCAGGTGAGATTTAGCCCCACTTCTTTGTTATGTTATCGGGGCTGTGTGCATACTCGATGTGATAGTTAATACACTTACCTTAAGTGGTAAGTGTATGCCTTGTATGATTTATGTGTGATGATTGCTTGACGGTGCGTGAACGATCTCCGGATACTGCAGTACCGCCAGGTGGTAGTTAAAGATATGATTGTTATGTATGATGTAAGATAAGATGTATGTATGAATATGTATGATGTATGCATAATGTATGTATGATATGTTGATGGTACGTGAACGCTCTTCGGAGATTGCACCTATTGTCAAGGAAAGTATGTAAGAACAGGTATGGTACAGTTGCATGAAACAAAGGGACCAGACCCTAATAATATCTATAATGGTGGGGACCAGACCCTTTATAATATCTATGTTGTTGGGGACCAGATCCTTTATAATATCTGTGATGTTGGGGACCAGACCCTTTATAATATCTGTGATGTTGGGGACCAGGCCCTTTATAATATCTGTGATGTTAGGGACCAGACCCTTATAATATCTGTGATGTTAGGGACCAGGCCCTTATAATATCTGTTAGGTTATAGGGCGGGGGGGCTCTTTAAATAGGATAGATAGTTATGTATGAAGAATAAGTATGATTAATGTACACCCCTTCGGGCACGTGTGTGAGTATGAGAACAGATTGTATGTTGTATGATTAACTAGAACTCACTCAGCGTAGCTGACTTTTAGTATGCACGCAGGTGAGTAGATTGAGGCAGCTTGCATAAGAGGAAGCACATGGCATGAACTTGAAGAAGCTGGCATCTCAAGAAATGTTATGTTATTTTAAAGACAGTGTTTTATGTTTAATTAATCTAAATGCCCGTAAAGACAAGAAAGGATGGTTATGTAATATAATGGTTTGAATGTTTTAATATTTCGTGAATGTTTTAATTACTCTGATGACTAGAACTATGTGAATGAGTAAATCCAACGTCCAAATGTGAGGCGCCGGTAACCGGGCCTTACATGAACTTCCTTCATGGCTTCGATCAGGTAGGAAATTCTCCTCCGAGCATCAGCTCCATCCCCTTTCAATTCAGTAACCTTCGTTCTCGTCGAATGCATAATGTCATCTTTACGCTCCAAACAGGAGGCGAGAGCTGCGAAAGCATGCTCCATTGGTTGGGTTAGAGGTGGTAGTGTGTTGAAGGAAATAGGACAGCCTAGTAGAGGTAGTGGGGGAACTTGCTCACGGTAAACCAATCGCACAATCAAAATCGGTGGTACCAACTCCAGTTACCGTTTTCCTCGTACACATTTCCAGATGCGCGGTGCCTCTTCGGTGCGGGGTCTGCTAGTACCGGGACTACTCGGGGTGGTGATGAGTTGGGAAGCTGCCGTTCCTTTCCTGGGGCGTGGGACGCCGGGTCGGATGATGATGATGGCGTTGACATCCCTGCAGGATAAGTCGTTTATGGTTTACGCGCGTATTAGTGAATGAGGTAAAGAGATAAAGAAAATGAATAACTAAATAATATATATATATATATATATATATATATATATATATATATATATATATATGCAGTGTGTAAGATCATAATTAATGGGTCTTTGCGGTTATAGTCTAGTATGAATGCAATTCTAGTTAGCTATAACCAATGGATCTGATGCCAATCTGTCACACCCTCAAAATCCACTAACAGAGTTTTACCATCATAGGGTGTGAACTTACATGATCGGAATCATTAGTTATATCAAACACCATATTTAAAGTTTTCAAAAACCACCAAGATAAAAAAGTCTTAAGTAAAAGTGCGGAAGCGTAAAACTGTAAAGCAAATAGTTGCGCCACACAGGACGACTTAAAACACAGTTATCATGATAAAAGTTAAAAGAAGTTTAAACAATGGTGTTAAAAGAATGAATGTCCTATACCGCTCGCCCACCTCGGCTAACTGAGATAAACATACTAAAAGTGTCAACACAGGGTTGGTGGGTTCACAGGTTTACATGAATTAAGCGTTGCGTTTTAGCGTTACCAGATAGTGTTAAGTCAATTATATATCAATAGGTAGCTAACCTATCAAGCATGTATTACTATGTGTCCGACACCTAAGCTGACTGTTTATATGATTTCCTTGCCACCATGTCAACCACGACCATGGTAATGTGTTAGCCAAAATTACACCTACTCGACTTACAGTCGAGTGTAGAGTTGGGTGGGGTTTGTCAAACCCAGTAGTACTACTCAAAGGTGACTCGCTATTATCCAAATATTAACCGGTTCGATGTTCAGAAGGACTTTATTTGGTTTGTTGCCACTTAGCCTTGCAAGTGATATATAAAAGTAACAAAATCTAAATCATTGGAGTATGTTATCTCCCCCTAACAAAAGCGTTAAAAGAGTAAAAGAGGCCGTGAAACTCACTGTTTGCGAAGTTAACAAAAAGATCCTAGAAAAGCGCGCGTCACAGAATTCCTCACTAGTGCTCTAAAAATAAAATGAGATTTCTAAGTATTTGAACTACGAGTGAGTCCCTAGACTCAACACATATAACTTATGCATGAGATGTGTTCGTGTTAGTTTGCGAAACAAGTGCGACTCGACAAACACTTTGGTGATTATTCACGTGTGTGAACAAGTATTAAGTATTATCATTTTACATTATCAGTATATTATCTCCCACAAGGGCCAATAAGTCAAACACATAGCAAACATCGATCAACAATTCACTTTTCATGTTAACTCAAACATTTCAGCAGCTAACTTACCGAGAAAAATTTTAACCCAACAAGATTACTCTATTTCATACATCATAACATGTAAATAAAACCACAAAATATCATCACAGAAGCACAATTGAGTTAGGTTTCTAAAAATATTTTATTATATTTTTATCAAATACGGTTTTCTCACAATGATCAAAACAACACAGTAAGCACACAACAGCCATTATCATATGCAACAGAATGTTATTTGCTATTCCCGTTGCATGGATAATCCAATTATTGCAAGGCCAATTGAGTTAGATTCCTAACTTAAATTATTAACTTCCAGAAGTGGAATCAACTCAATTGGTCTTGTCATTTGTGAGATACATTAATTACAAAACAGCCTACAAGAAGGCTTCCCGAATCATATTTGCACAACAGATTTGTAAATTAATAAAAACTAACTTTCACACGTCCAAAAGTTACAAACTTAGACTCTTTAGAAACTAGACTCGACCTACTATATCATAGAATCAATTATAACTTCAAAACAAATTATTAACATCAAGTTACAGTTGTTTAAACATGTAATTATGAATCTGTCCAGCATCAGTTTTCATCAAAAACTCAACACACTATTAACCTATGAACTAACAATCATACATACAACCCTAGCAAATCAATAATCAACATGTTTAAAAATTAGGGTATATGATCATTATGTTTAATCATGCAAATAATTGGTAGAATAGATTAGATATAGTATTTAATTTACCTAGTTAGCCTCTTGGATCTTCAAAACAACTTGTAAACACCTTGTATGTATGTGTGTGTGGGTTCGATCGATCAAGAGAGGGGATGGGGGAGGGGCTGTCGTCGACCAAGAGAGGGAAGGGGGGGGGGGGGGAAGGTTAGGGTTTATTATTTTAAGTTGTTTATATAATGATTAAATAATTACAAGTTACAACTAGCACCCTCAACTGTTATCTTGTGAAATTTTAGCATAACTTGTTTATTTTCTTCATGATATGAGGTTATACATGTAAGCACTAAGTAACACATAAACGTAACACATAATTAGCAAATACTTATTTATGATATTCATTATTTGTTCACCAACGGTTTGAGTCGACTCGTGTGTGTTTCGGTGAAAATCCAAAAGACTACTTGTGTAATGATTGTCATGTGGCATTTAAACCCTAATTAAATGTAATGACATATGTGTTAACTGGAATGACATAGTTCGTGTGATCATGAGTTTGAATTAACGGAGTTAACCTGAAATTGACGAGTGTCACAAAAATTGAGACTTTGAGATTTATAGAGTCGGAAAATAGAGGATGAGCCACCATGACTAGATATTCCAACACTAAAAAGTTTTATAAAACACCATGTTGGAGTCTAAACATGTGCACGAACCACCGCGACTTTTTCATGTTTTCGACTCAAGTGACGATAATAACACAATAAATCGAGATACAACGTCATGTCAAAACACTAGTCTACGAACCACCGTAGTTCTATTGTTTTAACACCGAAAATTAGGATGGTGACCGAACCCTCGCATTCGACTACTTAAAGAATTGACATATATAACGCGATTTGTGGCCTAGAAAATGAGAACTATAACTCAACCATCCCAGATAAGTAAATCACCTTTGATCCTTGGAATCTTTTTGTCAGATGGCCATTTTATAATGTCTCGTATGATGGCTACAAACCCGATATAAATGCAACTGTTAAGAGATTTGAAACAACAGGATCCAAGTTAATCTTATAATCCATAAAACATAACAAAAATCTACTCTTTGCGTTTTAAGGTAAGGATACCTTGGAAATACAATGAAAGTGTGTGTATGTGAACATTTAGGATATTGCTAAATTTTAAACAAGTTTATAAATAACATGCGATATGAACAATCAATCATAGAGTAAACACGTATAAGCACACGTATATGACCCTAAAGCATAACAATACTAGGTCGTTAAGTCAAACCACCTATCCTATTGCCAAGGCTCTGATACCAATCTGTCGCACCCCGACCAAAGGCGGAGGAACATGCCGGGTTGCAACGTTTTCTCATAAGCACATGACACTATTTAAAGAGACAATATTTAACAAACCGAAAATGTCACATAACAATATTCATAAGTTAAATACAACAACATATAACAAAATATATCAAATAAAATATTGTTCATTTTTGCTAATATCCTAGAGGTATTTGTGACGTTTTCTTCTCCAAACTCCATAATCAACCTAGATGCAAACTGTAACATTTCATAAAATAAAGTTTATCAACACAAAGGTTGGTGAGCAATTCATAATTTTGAGCATATAAATATATAGTAAGAAAAGCCACAAAATTCGCTAATAGAATTACGTTAGCGACACCTAACTACAAAACTCGCTAATATATAGTACGAAACAATAAATAAAAGCAATAATTTGGATAAAATCGCTAATAGAATTACGTTAGCGACACCTAACTATAAAGGGATGCCAAATAGTCTAGGATTTTATAGTTATCGTTAATTGCATTACGTTAACGACACCTTGCTATAAGGGGATGCCAAATAGACTAGGATTTTATAGTTCCACCAACCAAAAGCGATAAACACATAAGCATATAATCATAGAACACCAAATCGAGAAATCATTTAAGTAAAGTATACAATAAGGTTTGTGGTTTAAGATTCAAGTATAAAACATTTAGTTGAATAAGTAGGAAATGTCACCCCCAAAACAAAAGATAGAAAATGGGGGATGAATGTACTCACATTCAAGTAATAAACTTGAAAATTTGATAATTTGGAGATTTGCTGGAACAACGGGTTTATCGAACAATGCTTAAAAGGAAAGAAGTCTTAGATTTAGAAAGGTTGTCTTGAATATCTTTTAATAAAATACATGTTGAGAAAAGTAAACAATTTAAAGTTCAAAGTTTAAAATGTAACTATTTAAGAAGTTATAATAACAACCCTTAGAAATGTAAGTTTGCTCGAAACCGGGTAAAAGTATCTAAAATTAATATTTACTTAACCTATGCTAAGTAATAAGGTGGGGAAAATGTAAGAATACAAGTCCCTTTGGAATAAAGATACTAAAATGGGTTTTAACGAGTGTTTGGGTTGTTGGTTCGGGTCTCGACAATTGGTTAAACCCAAAGTCAACTTTTCTAAATATTAAATGTTATGAGATAACTCAAAAAATCCAATAATACTTAACCAAGTATGTAGATCTATTGTTTTAGAACTAACAACGCACGTTAAGCGAGTGTTCGGTTTTGTCGGTCCAAACTTTGTTTTGAGATCAAGTTGGATCCAACATTTCTAAGTACTTAATAAAATCAGTTTGTAAACTATTTATAAAGAAATATACAAGTCTTGATAGCTAGAAACACACTTGTGTGTCTTAAGCGAGTAAAAATCGGATTGGTTCGGTTTCAATCTCACAGCAAGTTCATAGATGGTTTCCACATGCCCAAATATCATAGATATTGTATAATAATGTACAAATGAAAATACTTAAGTTTTACAGCCAAAAAGTTAACAACAAGGTCTTTAAACAAAAGTTCGGTTTACGGTCTTGAGCTATTTACAGTTAAACCGAAGCATAGACTCTTAGATCCCATAACCATAGAACTTGTAAATAAACTAAAATGAGCAGAAGTTAAGCATGAACAATATGTATAAACAAGTTATATACGTATATATATATATATATATATATATATATATATATATATATATATATATATATATATATATATATATATATATCAAAGACACGAAGTCCTCCATGAAGCCTTGCCTTACAAGGTCCGAAACCTCACCGACCGGAATCAGAGAAGTAGCTACCAAAGATAACAAGTGGTATTATATTATATATATGTTGTGCCACCATAAACAAATATTAATAAGACTACATAAGCTAATTAGAATGAATGATTAAACTCAGTTTGACTTTTGGAAGTCAAACCTTCAAGAACACTAAGAAAATAACCTTAAGATCTTTGTATATGAGAGAGACTTTGGAGATATAGCAGGGGAAAATGAAGGGAAATGGTGGTGTATATATAGGGTAATGTTGGTGGTAAAATATGGGTGTTAAACACAAGAAGTTTCATGCAAAAAGGGTCAAAAAACAAACACAAAACAACAAAATGGGACCTGCTGATCTGAAGAAAGTCGCGATACGCGACGAGTAATGGTGTCTCTCATCGCGTAGCGCGATGAGGTTGAGCATCAACATTTTCCAATTTCTAAAAATGGCATAATTGGCTCCCCGAAGTTCGTTTTAAGTGACTTTTACGCGTTTTAAAGACCAAAAATGATGTTTTCAAGACTCAACAAGTGTAAAACAATATTGTAACATAAAATCCATCATTTTGATTATAATATAAGCTTCGGTTTACAAAACGGGTCGGTTTACATAATATACGAATACAAATAGGAATACAAACAAGACCCGAAATTGACGAATGTCACATATATAGAGTCACATCATATTTTGTTAATTGCATATTTGTACAATTTAAATGAATAACTATAATCACACTAAATATTTCACAAGATAAAAAACCTACATACACCTATGTATATTTTCTATCATGTTATTAACCATCATTTTATTAAATTATTATGCATATATGTATAATTAAGTCACATCATATATGTACATATATGTATAATTATCAAACAACTGGCTATAGTATCTATTATATAAGCTCAACTTAGCTATATATTTTGTCTTATATGTCACTAGTGTTCAAAGTCAACTCACAATGAACAATCTAAATCAAAAGAAGTTATATAACAATCAACTTAGACACATTAATTTTATGAAATGATAAATAAACAATGAAACTAACAAATAATAAATCCACTAAACTAATCAAAACCAATTCAAAACAGTTTCTTCAACAAACAACTAATAATAATAATAATAATCCATCCACATTATTATCTGGAGTCTCCACAATCGATCAATCAATCACGTATTAATAATAACAATAAGCAAAGAAGCAATAAGTTAGGGAATGCATTATGCCTTAGCTTCGTAAATACGAGGACCGTGAAACGCAAGAACCTTCTCGTTGTCGGAGAAAAATCTAGTATTGAAATTAGCACGGCGGCGGAGCACGACGGTACGACTGAGAAGAGCGGCGGAGCATGACGGGAGCGGCGGAGCACGACGGGAGCGGCGAGCACGATGGCCATCGTCTTTGAAAACCCTAGATCGCCGTTAAGAGTGTTATCAGGATTGTTTATGATTTGTGTTTGTTAGAACATTTGTTTTGATTTTTCAATTTTTCATAATTGCCCCTCCAAGTGTTTCATAATTTCAAAAATGCCATTGATTTTTCAAACCCATGTTTTTATAAACATGTGAACCAAAATGGTTCTCAACGTTTTAAATTCTTAGAGGGTTCTCTTAGGATATATATATATATATATATATATATATATATATATATATATATAGGGTAGGGGGTAAGGATCCTAAGAGAACACTTTGCAAATTGAGAATTTTGAGAACCATTTTGGACCATTAAAAACACATTTAAAAAAATATTTGAAAAAATCATAAAACAAAAAATAATAAATATTTTTAAAAAGTAAAAAAACCAAAATTCTTATATTTCATACCAGTTTCATTAAAAAAACAAAAAAAACGTCGTATTATACACATATGTATAATTTTATTTAATCTTTAGTTATGTAATATACACATATGTACAGTATCATTTATATTAAATTATACACATGTGTACAAAATAAAACATGTAAATGTACATATATGTATATATATTAAAAACTGAATAGTTTCCTATTTACATGGTATAGTTTTCTATTTAGGTAGTGTGCTTTATTTAAAGCCTTCTCACACTTCTCACGAAATAATTGTTTTTTATTTAAACCCTTATATATATAATATATGTATATATATATAAACGAAAACCCAAAAACTCCTACGTGTCGCGATGTGGTCGCATCCTCTTTTTTTGGAGCCACCAAATTTGGTTGATTTTAAAATGGTGACTTCTCATTGATTTAGCCGGTTTGTATCCGTTTACCTCCAAAATATACCTGAATCGGGTCATAACACCTCTCACCTATGTAACCCTAACTAAGCCTCTCTCAATCCAAGAATTCCATAGCCTATGTTGAAGAACACCGCCGCTTCATCCTCTCTATTATTTCAAGATTGTCTAATGCCCGATATCCCTTTCTTTGATTTGTGATTAACAATCGTTGTCCATAATCTAAGATCTAAGTTATATGATTATTCAAACACATTGATTTACTTATATTTAGTTTAATAAACACATTCTGATACCAAACCCTAATGATTCCAGTTTGTTCAAGATCGGTACAGATTTATTTGTTCGACTCCGGCATACATTCGCTACTGTCATAATCTTCTTTTCGCTATGTTCAACAACTAAGGTAATAGTTTGTCGGTTATTCGTCTGTTGCTTGAATAATCTGGTTGATTATGATTCTTGAACTGATATGTATCCGGCAACAAAAACATCAAGCTTGAATGTTAAATAGTTGTGCCCAATCTTTAGAGTTGTTGAATATATGTTATCATTATCTTTAAAGAAACATGTTTATCGAGCATCATCATTGTGCTAGGACATGAAAATGATGGTACATGTCTACAAGAGATTTAAAGTTTGATAATAGAGCTTAGGAAGAAGCAGAGTGTCCAATCGTGAAGAATGTATGAAGCTTTTAGCTAGAGTTAATAGCGATGACATCATTAAGAGGATAAGGTATTATCGATTAAGTATCTAGGTACTTATAATTCTACATGATTATATTAATGGCTATTTTATATCATGATATGAAATAGGGTGCAACCTTGCACACTAATTAGTCCTACTGACTCTCACATAAGAGTCTCACATAAGAAACAAAAGAAATCCTACTTCCTTACAATAAATTAAGTTAAAATCCAAAAAAATATATTCACAATATTAGAAATGACAAATATAAAATATAATAATAAAAAAAAATCCCGTAATACTCTATATATGAATAGTTCATGAACACAAACGGGCCTATGGCATAATAACCCTAAAGTTAAAACTGAAGTTCGGTTCGGTTCGTTTACCGCCCTAGGTATAAATGAATGAATCAGGCACACATGCTTTTGAAATAGAACTTTGTTATGGTAAAAACTAAACATATTCAAAGTTGTTCATATGCATTAATATTTAGAAGTTGTTCATGGATTCACAAATCCATCATTGGTGATTTAAAATCTGTAATGTCATTCTAAGAGTGTTTAATTAGAACGTGAAACCATGATTGAATTGAAATATTAAACATCTTAATTTCATTTTCAAAATGGTTTCATTCTCAGGGCGAATACCAGAGCCACATAGGGTCTCACTGTTGCTGACAAGACTGTGAAAGATTCATGACATGGCTACAAAAATCTCCTACTATGGAGCTGGAACTGCTGGTGATACAGAAACTGCCACAGGTAATCAGTTTATCACATGTTTTTACTCTTCTAATTTAATGATCCCATGTGATAACTGTAAGTATTAAACATCTATTTTTGATAGACGACATCAACTTTCAGCTGAAGCTTCGCAGATATCATATGGGTCTTGAATCAAGAATTGTAACATCAAAACTCATCTTTTTTGGTAAGCTTAAGTGTAAATCTGATTTCTTCTGGTATATTGAATTATTGATATTATATAACTTTGATTTTGCTTAAAAAGTTACGAAAGTCATGTATCCGCTGCTTTGGTGTTTGGTGGAGTTGACGTGACTGGCCCGCATCTATAACCGTGAGTTGATTATACTTTTGGAGTTTTTTTTAGCGTTTTGAAGATAGTGTGCTAACGTTTATAAATCATATTTCATAGATTTATCCTCATGGATCAACATACTCGCTCCCATTTGCTACAATGAGATTTGGTTCTCTTGTCGCGATGGTCGTTTTTGAAACATAGTTTCATGAAGGGCTTAGTGTAAGTCTGTACAATTATTATTTTGACTTTTATACAGCCTGATGATTAATAAGTATTAAAAAAATTTACAGATGAAGGAAGGAATAAAATCAGTAACCAAGGCTATATGCTCAGGCATATTTAATGATTTGTGAAGTGGAAGCGATGTGGATATATATGTGATAGAAAAGGTCTGTTTGTTCATCTCATTCTGACAATCTGTTGGCACATTTTTAAATCGTATTTGATAATTTTGATAAATCAGGGCCAACTTCATCTCATTTTGACAAAGTAAACACATAATAGTTAACGGGTCAGCTTCAGATTTGGGTTTCTTTGCAAACAGGTCATTTACTTATCAATGGTATTTATGGTATTAGGTATTTTCGGGTCACACACTTTCAAGGTTGTTGCAAATTGAACATAATATATTTTTGACAAGCTTTAAAGGTTATTGTAAATTGAGCAAAAATATATTTTTGACAGTTGACTTCTTACAAGTCTAACTGCAAGTAGCACAAAATACATGTTTTAATTTTGCTTTAGCAAACTGAAATTCTTATTTTTTTATATATTGCAATTAATCCAATATTAAATACTTAAAATCATGCATATCATTTTCTTAACGAATAACACAAACTACAAAATCATATTCGTTTAAATGTTTGTGTTTAATGATTTACTAGGTTAGCTTTCTGACTTTCAAGTACATGAAAAGTGGCTCAGAAGCTCTCATTCTAGATGTGATGGTAAATCCAGTTCTCGGTAAGTGTCTTACATAGAGGGGGTAGTATGCGTGGGTCGAGCGTGCAGGGTAGTGGGCCTAAACCAGCGACTCTTGGTAACAAAATGGAATGGGCCGAACCGATCCAAAAAATTGAGTTATGGTGTTTGTATAAATTTACACAAATTAACTATGTTCTCTTTCGCATTTCTTAGATATTATTATGCTTAGTTATTATTTCTCTATTTATGACGATAGACCCTGGTGATGTAGTATAGATAAACTTGATGATGACATTGACATGAGTCAACAATATGAAGTGAATCACAATGAAGACGAAGGAACCGAAATACTTGATGAATTAGACATTGTCATGGAACATGAAGGACACTAAAGAAGATTCATGGACATAGAACAAGTCTCAAACTCCATTAAAGATATTTGAAGATCCGAAGGGAAAAAGAACTCTTTTCTTGAAACAGTAAAAAGATATGAACTTTTTGATGTATTTGCTTTAACTCTTTTAAGTCAATTTTTAAGTTCACCTTTGTGTTTGAAACAACCCGTTGTGACCCGTATCAGTTTTATGAAAAGGAATTTGTAGTCTACTCTTACCGGAATTGTTTTGACACATTACTTATCTTGAGATATACATGTAGTGAACATATCGATTTGTATCAAAAATCATTTGACCCAAATTAAAATGAACATATTTTAAACTTGCCAAAATTATAATTTAAATGGGTAGTTATAAAAAAACCCCCAACTTGGTTGGGGTAAAAAGAGTTCGTGTGATATTACATTCATTTTGAGCTATTACATTCATTTTGAGCTTTAAGTCTTATGGGGTTGTTTGGATTTGTGTTTTTGAATTTATATTCTTTCATGAAGTTATAATATATTTAGAATTTTTTCTATAATGTGTTATTGTTTTGTTTATAATTATTGTTGTAGGGAACATAATATTTTAAAAAAATCCTAACTAAACCCGCGTAGCACGCGGGCTAAAAGCTAGTATATATATATAGAGGGGTCCAAAATATCCCTTAGATGAAAAAGAGATTCCATATTTATCTTCAAAACTAAAATATTCCAGAATTGTCCATTTTTAACTTATCTTGAGCGATAGCGTTGTATTTGTTGCAACCAATAAGGATGGGCAACATATGAAAACTCATTCAATGAGTTTGAATAATAGGCTTTTGCACATGAACAAGCTCTCTTTACAAAATTCCTTTTAAATAATTTATTTCAAAAACCCATCTTGTTTACAGAAAATCAACACACATAATTTGCATCAAGAACATATCTAAACCAATTTGAAGATAAAAAATTTGTGTTTTTATGTGTTTGGTGAAGTGCGTTTTGATAATTTTTAACCAATAACGCATCTCACTCTGTCTCCTCCGGCCACTAGAGCCGTCATCCATCGTGCCGACGGCAATGGTTCTTCTCCGTCGGTGACGAGTTTTCCCCTTTGGCCATTGGAGTTGTGGGTGTTGATATTCGGTCTCCGTTAGCCACTGTACGTTTCCGCTATCGGGATCTGAAAAGTTTCTTTTCGGCTATGAGAACCCGTTGTTGACTACCAGAACATGAACGTCGCCAGAGACGAGATGGCCTAGATAACACATCTCTGACTACTAATTCCGGCCACACGTCTTTCGTTCATTGGTTTACTAACACGAGATAGGCATTGGACAAAGCTGGAAATTTGAATCAAGAGGGACAAAGTTGGAATCTTTTTTCAATTAAGGGACATTTTGAGAGTTTTCCCGGTTGTAAAACATTAAAAAGAAAAAAATTAAAAGAAACATAGAGACAACTTCTAAGGGTCATTAAGTTAGGCAACCAAACATAAAAGTTATCATCATTTGAAGAAAAGAAAAGATATCATCGATTAACAACGAGGTATTAAAGGTAACAGCTTTACTTAGATGGTTGCCATTGTTGAACTTGATCGAGCATCAAGGAGACAACAAAATAAGCATTCATAATAATTAACAACTTCATGATGCCACACAAGTTGGAACGTGTTGAAGAATAATGCATCAATATTAAATTCAAGCAAATAAACTCTATCTGATATCAAAGACTCACTAGCGCTGTAAATGTTAAAAGCAAATTAATTGCATCTTAAAAGCAAGCAATCACACACTTGGGTTCAATAATCTTAAAGATATTGTGACTATTACACCAAATAGAAACCTTATTTTGGATCAAAAGAAGCAAGTGTTTGAAAACATTTTACAAGACTTACACAGAAGAATTCATAGAATGTGTCTGCCAGTTATCCAAACGTTTGACCTTGAAAGCAAGAGAACAATAATCAGTCAAGCAAAAAATAAAACCAATGTAAAACTGAGCAAGACAAGAACATGCAAGGGAATGCTTATACCTCTTCTAATATCTCAGGTACATGATTGAGGGCGCCTGGCTGCAATAACCACAAGAAACACAATTAGCAGAAGTTACATTGGATCATTCAACCCAGATATGCCACATGCATAAAGGAAGAAAGAGATTACAACTGCTGTTGAGGCAGACCTTTCCAAACTAACTGGTTGTTTTGTTCCTACACAATAAAAGATACAAAAATTGACTGCATAGAAAGTAAAGAACCGATTTCGAAATAATGATATTCTTTTGTGTCAGACAGTACTGTTAGGCATTCAGCAGATTATAAATGCCTAATTTGTTGTTATTATTTGTGTTTTGTTAATCACTTCAAAAGATTTCAAACCCTTTAACACAAATAACCCTTATTAACAGCAGGCATATATAACCACTCACAGAGGTTAATGCAGTAAGGGTTTTGAACTTGTAGGCTGCAGTTGCTCCGATTTTGGTAAAACAGTCTACAAGGCGCCAGAAGCATGTTTCATCATTCTTCCGAAACTCAATTGAGCAGCAGCTCTCCTCGTTACCCCCGACTTTCTGGCTGTAGACCCGTAATTTGTTTATTAGTTATGTTTGTTTTTAGTTTTATCGAGTGGAACGATGTCGTTTATTTGTTTTTTGAGTCGGATGATGTCCAGCCCGGTTTGGGCATCCTTGGTTAGGCCCGGTTGGGCTTGTTTATTAGTTTGGGTCGAGACTCATATCATGGGCCAGTTGCAAGAAGTTTGGGCTGAAAGTTATCAAAGTTTGGATAAAACTTTGAAATTCCGTGAATGTAGGGAAGTTGGTTGGAGGTTACAAAAACTGTTATCTACAACAACCGTCATCTTCAAAGGGTCGCGTCTGTTTATTTTGTGTCTATATAAACCTTAGAATAAGAACAAGTTTTGTAATTCACTTTTACATATTCAGATTAATAAAGAGTTTGTTCTTGTTCAATTTTATTCATATTGTGAGAGTATGCATGATTGTGTTCTTTGCAAAAACAAGTCATCATGGTTTCCAAGAACAAAAGCAAGATGGCGTACGATGAGAAAGTTATGCAAGACCAGAGAATCCGGTTTGAAGACGATCGGGCCAACAGTGGTATCAGAGCCATGTGGTTCTCTGATCTGGATGATAATACGTTTAGAACGGTTGAAGAATATTATACCAAGGCTACAACCGAGTCGGAAGGTCCATGTTACGGTAGGCCGAGAGGGCTGGAACCGGTGAGAGTGAGTCCGAGTAGTTTTTACGAACCAAGGGGGTTTGACTCGGAAGAGAGAAGGCCTAGACTCAATAAACCAGGAGGGAGGGTTTGATAGTGGTTGCAGAAGTTTTATGAATGAGTGTTCCGAAGAGACGGTTGCCGTGAGAAAGGGCAAGGCGAAGGTTGATGCCGCCAAAGAATGGCCGTTAGAACATGAAGGTATGATGCCGTTAAATGACATGATAAAGAAGGAGAAAATATCTAATCGGTTCGAGAAAGTAAATGCGAGTGGTAGCGGGAAAAGACCGGTAGGAAGACCGAGGAAGGCTGGACCCGTGTGTGTCCGTTGTAGAGTGAAAAGCCATATACTACCATATGTCCAAATGAATATGTAAGTGAATTCATGTTACCACCCAATGATTTTGCGGTTATTGGAACCGAGACAAATGGGTCTGATGGTGTATGGTATGTAGATCCGCACGCTACATATCACGTTACCAGAAATCGTATTTTGTTCAAAACATTTAAAAGAACGTTTGGGGTTAAGTTTGATAAAGAAGCGAAAGGTTACGTTTTCTTACATGGTTTGGGTGAAGTTAGAATACCCGTTGGTGGAAATTTGAAGACAATTCCGTGTGTTAGTTCTAACCCAAGAAGTTGTAAGAATGTTTTAAGTTTGAATCAGTTGTTGTTCCAAGGCTTTGATGTTGTAATACAAGGGAGCATGTGTACCCTAAGGAGGATGTATGAATCAAAGTGGGTGGAAGTATTTGATCGGAGCGAGTCCGAGTTGGAGAGTGATTTTATGTTGGGGCTTGAAGAGAATCAAGTGGTAAACGGGTCAGGAGAGAACTCGTTGGGTGAAGATATAAACTCAAAGTTTGATAAAATCGTGAAAGGAATCGGGGAATTAAATGAGAAAGGAATCAAGATCGAAAGGGAGGAGCCCGTGGTTAAAGAACGAGTGAAATTTGTTCGGGAAAAGAAGGCGTTGAAGCAATATATCGAGGCAATAAAGGAGAAACCATACAAAACTCACCATGTGTATCGTGATCGTGTATGGGAGTATGCGGTGAAAGACCCGTACTTGTCGATCGAAGAGATTGAAGAAGACATCACAGTTGAAAGTGTAGTAAACTTTCTTGATCTTGTGAAGGTACATGAAAGATTGATTATGAATGAAGACGCCTACCGAAATGAGTTCAATCGGTTAATTGAGTGGTTTGTTAAAGAATATTTTAGTTTTGAAAAGGCCGATTATGGGATGCCAAAGTTAGATAATGGAAAGGAAATTGATCTTCTAAATTTACATGTATTGGTGAATATTGAAGGAGGTTATGATCAGGTGTGTGAAAGTTTTAAATGGGATAATATTGGTATGCGTTTGGGTTACGGATAGGGAAACGGTGTGACCTTAAAGTTAGCCTATGTCAAGTACCTTGATTTGATAGATTGGTATCAGCGTATCAAATAAAAAGGCGTGATCGAAAAGGAAGAAGAAACGGCTCGAGGAAATAAGAAGATGGGGGTGCGGCCCAAGTTGCTCAAGTGGAAGTAGCAAAGTTCTAGTAAAGACGGAACCTGTTGAAGACGACGACCTCGAGTTTGTGGTCGGTGGAGATTGCTAATTTTAAAGAAGTCAAGAATTAACAAATTAGAGGGGAAAATGTAGACCCGTAATTTTTTAATTAGTTATGTTTGTTTTTAGTTTTATCGATTCGAACAATGTCGTTTATATGTTTTTAGAGTCTGGATGATGTCCAGCCCGGTTTGGGCCTGTTTGGTTAGGCCATGTTGGGCTTGTTTATTAGTTTTGGTCGAGACTCATATCATGGCCCGGTTGCAAGAAGTTTGGGCTGGTAGTTATAAAAGTTTGGATAACACTTTGAAATTCCATGATTGTAGGGAAGTTGGTTGGCGGTTACAAAAACAGTTATCTACAACAACCGTCATCTTCAAAGGGTCGCGTCTGTTTATCTTGTGTCTATATAAACCCTAGAATAAGAATGAGTTTTGTAATTCACTTTTACATATTCAGATTAATAAAAGAGTTTGTTCTTGTTCAATTGTTATTCATATTGTGAGTGTATGCATGATTGTGTTCTTTGCAAAAACCAGTCATCATGGTTTCCAAGAACAAAAGCAAGATGGTGTACGATTAGAAAGTTAAGCAAGACCAGAGAATCCGGTTTGAAGACTATCGGGCCAACACTGGCCCTGCATATAAGCTTCACAAGCCCTTAGGATATCAACCACACGACTGTGAAAATTCCCCACTACAAAAGCCTCAAAGTTCTGCGTCATCCACAACATCTCCCTCATTAGTTAGTTAACCAACTGCACATATATACGTGATACTAGTTGGAACAAAAAAATCTTACCTTGGGTGGTTTATTCATTGTATACATCATCGTTTTTTCCTTACACTATTTCTCTTAATAATATCATCTACATTCCCTACACTATTTCTCTTAATCCTCCTGCCTAGTTAGATAGGTGTGCAATGGCTGAAGTCAAGAATGTAGACATTTTGTCCAACATTATGTCATTAATGAATATGGATGGTCTCTTCAGTTGCAAGGCTAGATATATTGGAGGGTTGAAAGTGCTAGTGCAATTCCATAATAAGAAGGAAGGCGATAACTTTATCTTGATTTACTCTGATTGTTGGTCATACTGGTTCGCATGGGCTAGCTGGTGGAACTATTGTTTTTCCAAAAGCATAGAATTGCTTGGGTTAATGTAACATTTCGAATTTTCCGTATTCATATTTGTTTACCTAAATCGGGAATGTAATTCGGATCTTTCGTATTAATAAAAACTTGTATTTATTGGTATTTAACTTGATTTAACTTATTTTATATATTCATAACTTTCAAACTAAACAACCTTTAGAAACTTTTTAAATTGCTTAAAAATGCATTTACAAAAGTTCAGGACTAAAAATAACATTTTATGAAATCCATGAAATTTCTCGCAAGATATCTTCAAAATCTCGTATGCAGGTTTATTTCAACTAGTTTATTCGTTTTTATGCATATTCCTTCCTTAATCGACCCCAATCACAAAAATTAAGGCCCAAGATATGTAATTAGATGTTATAGAACGTCTACATTCATTTACTTGTTGATCAAACCGAAATCTTGGAGTTAATAGACTCGATTTTGTCATCAATAGTTATTTTATTCCTTATACGAGTTGTTTCCTTCATAAACGAATCATAATTCTCATGCTTAATCAAAATCTATTTCTAAATGTTTGAAAATAACCTACATTATTTCTAAGTATGGCCTTCTAGATCATTCTCTTAATTTAATCAAAATGACAATAAATGTTTCTATTAAATATTGCAATTATATAATGGGTGTAATTGCATAATGTGAAAAAACTCATAACTATTGCCTCTGATGTCTTGTATATGTGTATAAATAGAGATGCAAATAACACCAATTATTTTGTCTCATACACACACTCACCATCAAGAAAAGGACACCTAAAGGGAAGTAAGAATGATTAGTGGCTTCATCATCATCAAAGATAACCATCCCAACAAGTAAGTATGATTAATAATGCATTTATCTAATGTTCATGATTGAGTTTACTTGTTAGTGGTTCTTAATATTGCTTATGCTCTAACGATATAATCAACATGTGGTATCAGAGCGATGCTGATTATATCTATTTGATCATGACTCAAAAAAATCAATTTGTTTCATTGTTTTTGTTGAAACGGTCAAGTGCACATTTTGTGAATAAATTTTACTGTAATTTAGAGATAATCATTTATACTGATTCCATATAATATATTAATCGAAGTTAATTAATTGTTACTATTTTGATGCGTGGATAAAGACTAAAATAGATGGAATTCATATTGAGTCTCTGTTCCATTTTAATATATTTTGTCTGTATATTGCATTCAAATAAAATAATTATGGAACTTTACTTGAGCCGTCATATGCTACTTGTATAATTGATCATTTGTGTTTTTGGCATAATTTGGGGTTCACAAAACTGTATGCTACTGTACTGATGTATGGAGCAACACTTAGTTTAATACTAATCTTTCATGTGGTCTATTATATAATATATTGCTTTTGAATATTTTAAATTTTAGCATCCTTATTTGTTTCTTGAAGAGTTTCTTATGGGCTTAAAGTTATTCAAGAATTATTAATCTTTCATTATTGTATGCATTATGGCTTTTTTTACATGAAATTTAATTTCAAATAAATTTTGTATGGATCAAGTTTTAATTCAAATTGATTAGAGAGTCCTATGTACTGTTTATATGGCCTTAAAGGACACACTTAGAATTAGTTTATGTTTTGTGTGACCCACAACTTTTGGCGTACTTATTTTTGTATGCATAACCAATCTTTTATATGAACTCATATTAACATGTGGCTCAAGTGTATGATAAATTAATTTAACGTTGTTAGCTTTGTTTGCATCATTGATGGCATAAGCTATTAGCTTTAATGATTTGAATGATCTAATCAACGGGAAGTTAGTTAAGTATGAAATTATCTTATATAGTTAACATATAGGCCTAACATGCATAAATATATATTTCTGTCCAATGGTGAGGTGTGTATTTGTGTGCCGAATTGTTTTATGTATGTTCATAATACTTGAATGGTTGTCATAGCCAACGCGAAGCCAATATTCAAGTAGAACCATACAATGATTTGTTTATAGCATTTGAACGTTGGTCATAGCCAACGTTCAAGTGGAACGTTACTTTTCCTTCATAACTTTTGGATATTGGTCATAGCCAACGCGAAGCCAATGTTCAAATAAAATTTTAATTTTAACGTATTATTTTGGTGTTATGATGGGTTTTTATCTTCAACATATTAATTATGTCTGTTTTATTTTGATTACCCCATTATTTAGCTGACTTTTAACTCTACCACTTCTACTTGTATTAATCTAGAATCCACTATTACTCCAAATTTTGGAGTTGAAGTTCTGACTGGGGCAAACTTTGCCTCATGGTGTGACTCGGTCAAACTTATTATTGGCATGTTGGATCTTGATTATGCCCTGAGACATGACGCTCCATCTACACTTACCGATAAAAGCACAGCAGAACAGAAACAAGAGTATGAAAGGTGGGAAAGATCTAACCGAATGTGTCCGATGGTAATCAAGAACTCCATCTCAGTTGCTATCAGGGGAGCAATGCCTGACTCTGAAAATGCTAAAACTTATCTAGACTCAGTGGAGGAACAGTTCAAAGGATCTTCAAAAGCGCATGCGAGCACCTTATTTTTGAAGATGCTTACTTTAAAGTAAAATGGGGTAAATGGTGTGCGTGAACACATAATGATGATGAATGACGTGGCTAATAAACTCAAGAGCTTAGACATGGAAATCAATGATGATTTTGTAGTACACTTCATTATGACCTCTCTTCCAGCACGCTTGATGCTTTCAAAATTAACTATAACACTCAGAGAGATAAATGGTCAATGAGTGAGTTCATGGCAATGTGCATGCAGGAGGAAGAACGTTTGAAGTTAGAAAAACAAGATGTTGTTCACGTCACCGCTACCAAAACATTAAAGAGGAACGGTAACTTCAAAGGGGAAAGCTCCAAAGTCCATAAAGCTAGTACAAGTGCAACCCTTAGCTCAATAGCCACATCCGGAAAACTTAGCTGCAAATTCTGCCGTAACACGGGGCACAAGCAGCGAGATTGCCCTAAATTCAAGGAGTGGATAGTTAAGAAGGGTAACTATCTATTTATAATATTTGATTCCTTTAATATTAATGTTCTAATTAACACATGGTGGGTTGATTCTGGTTCTATGGTTCATGTTATTAACTCTATACATGGATTCCTTACAATCCGGAGGCTGGAAACAAAACCAAAGGACAATTAGAGTGCGAGATGGTGACGAATTAAATATTGAAGCTGTTGGTACCATGAAATTAATAATGAAAATTGGTCATCGTATTAAACTTTTTGATACTTTGTATGTACCGAGAATAACTCGGAATTTAGTATCGCTACCAAAGTTGGATAATGACAGTTATAATGTTTTGCATGGAAATGGCAAAGTCACTATTACTTTAAACTCTCATATCATTGGTTGTGGTTCTCTAGAAGGGAGACTCTATAAGTTAGAACTAGATGATCAATTTTCATAATCATTGTTATCATATAATGTGAATGAAAACACTAATAAACGAAAACGATATTTGGAAACATCATCCATGTTGTGGCATCAACGTTTAGGCCACATTTCACGAGATCGAATGTTAAGACTCGTAAAGGATGAAGTACTACCAAATCTTGACTTCTCTGATTTTGAAAAATGTGTTAAATGTATTAAATGTAAAAAGATGAAAAATAATAAGAAAGGTGCCACTAGTAGTTCAGGACTCTTAGAACTCATACACACTGATATTTGTGGCTCTTTCTCTCATGGAATAACTGGCCATACGTCTTTCATAACTTTCATAGATGATTACTCTCGTTACATGTACTTGTATTTAATCAAAGAGAAATCTGAAGCACTTGGCATGTTTAAAATCTTTAAGACTGAAGTTGAAAATCAACTTAAACCTTAAGATAAAGGTAGTCAAGTCAGATATAGGAGGCGAGTATTATGGCTGACATACGGGCATTGGTCAAGCTCCCGGTGCTTTCTTTGACTTTTGTAAAGAAAATGGGATCGTGAATCAATTTACCATACCGGGTACTGCTCAGCAGAACGGTGTTGTTGAGAGAAGAAATAGAACCCTTGAGGATATGGTAAGAAGTATGTTAGCAAACTCAAATCTTCCTGATTTTTTATGGACTGAGGCTTTAAAGACGGCAGCTCATATATTGAATGGGGTTCCTTTTAAGTCTGTCCCTAAAACTCCTTACGAGATTTGGACAGGAAGGAAACCAAGCTTAAAATATTTGAAAGTATGGGGTTGTCCTGCTAAAGCTAAGCTTTATAATCCGCATCAAAAGAAACTTGACATGAGGACCGTCAGTTGTTTCTATATTGGATATTCCAAACATTCAAAGGGATTTAGATTCAATTGCCCTTCCCACGTTACTCGCATTGTAGAAACTCGTAATTCTGAATTTCTAGAGAACTCTAAGGTTAGTGGGAGCAGTATAAGACGAGTCTTTCATTTCCAAGAAGTGCAGGAGGAGGGGGGATGGGCTTATCTGCGAATTTACCTCCTATTACACATCTTGTACATGACACTTCATCACTTAATACTCCACATATCCCTGCAAATGAAGGCACATCAAACACACAAGAGCAAGTCCCTGAGACAACTACTGAAACTGTTGAACCCGATAATCAGCTAAGGAGGTCATCACAGTCTAAACGGCCGACTAATTTTGACGATTATGTAACCTACCTTAATGAAGCTAATATGGATATAGGGAAATGTAACGATCCATCCTCCTATAAAGAAGCTATTAGCAGCGATCATTCTTCTGAATGGAATAAAGCTTTGATTGATGAGCTTGATTCTATGAAACAGAATGACGTTTGGGAATTGGTTGAATTGCCCAATGATGTAAAACCCGTAGGTTGTAAATGGGTTTAAAAAACCAAATTAGACCCAAATGGAAATGTTGAACGCTATAAAGCAAGATTGGTTGCTAAAGGCTATACTCAAAAGGAGGGAATTGATTATCAAGAAACCTTCTCACCAGTACCACGAAAGGATTCCTTAAGGATTGTTATGGCTTTAGTAGCTCATTTTGACTTAGAGCTACATCAAATGGATGCCAAAACCGCTTTCCTAAATGGAGATTTACATGAGGTTGTGTTCATGACTCAACCTGAAGGCTTTAAACCTGAAGATAAAGAATGCTTAGTCTGTAAGTTAAAGACATCCATATATGGGTTAAAACAAGCATCACGTCAATGGTACTTACAATTTTATGAGGTGATGAAAAAACAAGGTTTCATAAAAAACCAAGTGGATCAATGCACCTATCTCAAAATGAGTGGGAGCAACTTTGCTATACTTGTCCTTTATGTGGATGATATCTTTTTGGCAAGTAATAGTCTAGATTTGTTGCATGAGTTAAAGCGATTACTTTCACATAATTTTGACATGAAAGATCTCGGAGAAGCTTCTTATGTAATAGGCATCTAAGTACGCCGAGATCGAGCCAATGGGATGTTAGGACTTTCTCAAAAAGCTTATATCGATCGTGCTCTCCATCAATAGCTCCAGTAGTTAAAGGAGATGTTTTTTGTTCTTTTCAATGTCCAAAAACAGAGGTTGAGAGGGAACAAATGAGATTGATACCTTATGCTTCAGTAGTGGGAAGCTTAATGTATTCTCAAGTCTGTACTCGTCCAAATATTGCATATATTTCTGGAATGCTAGGCCGATATCAATCTAATCCTGGCATAGATTATTGGAAAGCATCAAAGAAAGTATTGCGTTATCTTCAAGTAACGAATGACTATAAGTTGACATACAAAAGAACTGATAACTTGGAAGTAGTGCGGTATTCTGATTCTGACTTTGCAAAATGCAAAGATGACAAGAAATCAACTTCGGGGTATATTTTTATGCTAGTAGGCGGACCAATTTCATAGAGGATTCATAAGCAGTAGTTGACAACAACCTCCACAATCATGGCGGAATACATTGCAATGTACAATGCAACTTGCCATGAGATGCTGCTAAGAAATCTCATTACTGGACTCGAAGCTGTTAACGGCTGTTGAAGATTTACTGTGACAATTCAGCTGCTGTGAGTTTCTCGAACAGTAACAGTTCACGCGAGGCTGGTTTGTATCTTGATACAAAGTATTTGTTCGTACGTGAGCGAGTATAGGAAAATAATCTTTGTATCGATCACATTAGCACAAATTATATGCTTGCGGATCAGATGACTAAAGGTCTACCACCCAAAAATTTCCAAGAACTAGTGACAAGGATGGGTTTTAGTAAAGATCTTTTATAATAGCACATCAGATGTGAATTATTTACTAATGTAATTTTCTCAAATGTTTATTTTGTCTATAATAACGTATGTGCGCACTTAATGATCTATAGACAAAATTGTACAAATTAAATATTGTACAATAAGGGTTCATCATAGTTATTTAGGTATTACGTTTAATTGTTTTATATTGAGGCTTTAGTATGACTGTTGGCGGTCTAGATTTAATAGAAATTCAAATGACTGTAACTATCTACTTTAGTTTCACTGTAAAGCTTGATGAGTGTTTTAACTTGGCCAAAATTAATGAATACTCATCACAATGATCAATCGGCCAAGTGGGAGAATGTTGGAAAATAACCTACATTAAGTATGGCCTTCTATATCATTCTCTTAATTTAACCAAAATGACAATAAATGTTTCTATTAAATATTTCAATTATATGATGGGTGTAATTGCATAATGTGAAAAGACTCACAACTATTGCCCTTTGATGTCTTATATATGTGCATAAATAGAGATGAAAATAACACCAATTATTTTGTTTCATACACACACTCTCCATCAAGAAAAGGACATCTAAAGGGAAGTAAGAAAGATTAGTATAATGGCTTCATCATCATCGAAGATAACCATCCCAACAAGTAAGTATGGTTAATAATGCATTTATCTAATGTTCATGATTGAGTTTACTTGTTAGTGGTTCTTAATATTGCTTATGTTATAATGATATAATCAACACTAAACCCTACAATAATCTGCAAACATCAGCCTCCATCGTCCCCCAACCGATTCCTTTGGTGTTTTTAGTGTTTTTCATCAAGTTTTCATCTGCCGGTTTGACATTCAAGTTCCAAGACCCTTTAACTCATGCTTTCTCCTAGTTCCAATCCTTGTTTGGGTAAGTTGTCTTCTGCTTTTTCATCAGTTTTTAAACAAAATCCCTCAATCAATTTCTAATGTTGAGGGAGTCTCGGTGGTCAATTTGATCCCGACCTGTTTAAGGACATAATAGTCAAATCCTTTGACAATTCGATATCTCTGACTTCTGGTCAAACTAGCTTTTGGGTCAGAAGACTTTTTTATTCACCATAAAATTTTGAGTGTACTGGTCAGAACCAGACTCTGACAGAAGTTCGGATTTTGACCAGTACCAGCTCGTTTAAATTTTAAAAACCATATAACTTGAAGTTTACACATCTGTTTCATCCGATTCCAATTACAATATTCTCGTTTTTTTTAGGTTACTGTCTCAAAGTTCTAGGTCAGTTCGTGTCGGATCAGTCAGCTCGTTAACGTTCAAGCTTTAGCTCACCAATCATTAAGGTGAGTATCACTCCCCTATTTTACTACGTTTAAACCTTTTGGGACTTATGTGTACCTATTCATACTTTACTTATTACATACTATAAACAACTAGCAAATTGTGAATATTTAATTGATTACTTGCTATTTGCTTACTTGCTTATTTGTTTATTTCTAGCATTCGGAGAGGTCCATCATTGATTCTAGCATACCCATGTATTCTAGCATACTCGTTGATATCGTCATAGTAGCCAAAGCCTGATTCGTTAGTCAATGGTCAACTAACACCAATTACTTGCATTTGTTTAATTGTTGATATTCATAGTATTGGTTTGCAATTTTTATATTATATTATATTTTGTGTTGAAAAATGGTCATTACTTACTCAACCTTGTGTTGATAAATATATTCTATTTTGTACGCATATTGCAGGTTATTGTATGCTCTGAAGTGAAGGTCGAAGATCTCATAGAATGAGCTTTAGGTTATAAATAGAAAGACAACGAGCTTGATTGTTTTTGGATTTATTTGTAACAAGTTGAGATGATGTGTACATGATTGAAATTTTTAATAAAGTAATTTAGATATTGTCATATTAATTTGTGTGATAGTGTTTTGTGAGTTATGAACCAACTGTTCGCACCCACCCTGGCATTCCGTCGTAGGTTGGGTGTGACAGTTATGATATATAAAGTTCCTATTCAGTTTAGGGATGCTACATTGTACAACTGTGTTCTTGAAAAAATTGTTCGTACTCTGTGGCCTTACAATTGTTCCGATGAGGATAAGAATATCTTGTATGGTAGAGCATGTGTTATGGTGAACCATCATAGGTATATTAACAAAAAATTTAAGGTCCGATGGGGGTTTGACTTTTAGTGTTTGGGTAACGAAGGAACATGAAGAGTGGGCACCGATGTTTAGGCAGGATGGTTCATTAGATTATGATAACAGAGAGTTTGGGGATATTCTGAGATTTTTCTTCAATTGTGTGAACTCCGATGAAGAAGAGGGTATCTCGGAAACCGAGTTTTCCGATCAGGTTTCTCCTTTGATGGATGTTGACTTACCAACCTTAGACAGTATGGAAAAGATAGAAAGTAGACAACTTGATGTTGATAGCTCATATGCAGTTTCGAAAAGGGGTGATCAAAATGATTTTTTAAATGTATCAATCTGCATACCTAAGGGGATGTTTGTTTTATTAGAAAAGCTCTTCTGGACCTCTTCTGTCCGCGTCGCGCGGACCACGCGCAGATGTTTAAATCATCTTCTTCGCGCATGCATGGACTAACCACTTCTCACATATTCCAGCCTCTTCTCATCTTTTCTTTCATTTTCACATTTGTTTATTTTCAAACCCTAGCAAAAACACAACCACCCATTCTTTTCTTTTATCTTCTGGCCTCTTTTCTTCCCATCATCGCCCCTCTCTCTTCCTTCGGCCATCACATGTGACAACCGCCAAAAATTAAACTAATCTGGTAATTATCTTAACCGTAATCGCGTATTAATTAGTGAAATAAATATATAGGAATAATATTTTGTCCAAAGTCTTTGATTTTAGTTAAGCTTTAAAATATGAAACCCGAAAAAGTTCAATTTTTTCATGTAGCGAGCACTATACAGATTGACACCGGGTAACGACTCCGAAACAAATAAATTCATAAACGTGGCTAGATGACTTCTAAAAATTAAATTTTATATTAGGATATTAGAGATAGTATACAAACTTAATTTTAGAAGGTTCGAATAGCAAAAATTAGAAAATAGGTAACCGAAAGCCAGTAGAGGACACCGTAAGGACCCGACATCAAGTTTTTCACAAAATTATGTTTTTAGGCAGACATTGACTGTAATCTAGTTTTGCTCAAAGTATGATGAAAATTATGGAAAACGGACTTCGTTTAGCTAGATAAATTACGAGATACGTTAAACCTTATCACCTAAACAATACCATATATATTTATCAATCAACAAAGGCCTTCCCACTTCCCCCCTTTGTTCGCCCGCCACCCTCACGCAAACCCCAACCCACTTGCACTATTATTTACAAAAACACCTAATGATTACTATAGGTTACTTGTAAGAACATGCATACTCCAACACAACACCCTATGTACCAACTCATCAATCCTATACCTCTTTCTCTCTCTCCATATAACCGTATACCATCGTCATCCTCACATCATCACCATTTTAAAAATTATTGCAAGCATTATTGAAGAGTAAGATGTCTTGAATGAAAGAATAAGGAAAAACAAAGGATTAGAAAGTTAAAGAAGGAGTTATAAGCTAGCACAAGACCATATTTTCTTTCTCTTAGTCACCAATCCGAAAATCCAAGGTAACCCACTTCAATATTTGAGTATATTAGTGGTTATATGATGTTTAAAGCTTGATTTTAGTGTGCTTGATGCATGTGTAATATGGATATGTGCATGCATGTGTGTGAGCCGTGAGTTTGTATGTGAATGTATAAGATGGGTTTTGTTGATTATAGGACTATTTATTGTTACATATAAGCTTGTTTAGATTATCCATATTGAGTTTACTTGAGTTTGTTTAACAAATGGGTTTAAGTATTGTTTTAATGGTGAAATTAAATGTGTAAATGGCTAAAATATGGAAAATGGATTATGGGTAAAAACACCCACATGTGTTGTTGACTGGTTAATATATACGGGATTGTGATAATTGGATTCACATTTGATTTCCGAGTATTTTAAGCCATAATTTGAACGATTTGGTTGAGTATTGAGTTAGTATTACAGTTCTGTGTTTGATTTTATGTGTTCTTGAATCTGGAAATTTTCCAGATTTCTGGAAAAACTGTTTGAAGATTCAACAATGGCGTTAATTCGTTACACAAATTAATTCGTCACATTTTATTCATTACGTACGTGTCCTCATTCGTTACCTTTTCTGAACAGATTCGTGCCACGTGGCTAATTTTGTTACAACCATCTAACAACCTGATTCGTTATTTGCTGTAGTTGATTCGTTATCAACTGTAGTTAATTCGTGTTCCTTGCTTCATTAACATTAATCACTGATTCGTCAGTTTGATTCGTCATCTTGATTCGTTATTGATTCGTTATAATCTTGATTCGTTTGTGATTCGTTAGTGATTTGTCCTTGATTCGTTACTAACTCGTTATAATCTAATTCGTTATAATACAGTTCCTAGTTCGTTATAATCCAGACAACCTCTACTTCGTTAACAGATTTTTTATTAAGTTTGAACTAGTTATTTACAATGGCTGGTTTTTATGCGTTGGCATCTCAGAACATGCTTATGCAACAGATGTTACACTTGGATGCTGAAATTGGATCTCATTCCAAATGTCCTCTACTGATGAAATTCAGTGATTTTGCCAAATGGGAACCCCGATTTAGAGCACATCTTGGTTCTATGCATCCCAATTGCTCAAGATGTCTTGATGATGTTTACACTGTACCAATGATTGGTGATGAGACTACTGATTTTACCCCTAAAGCTTTTTCACAATATTCTCAAGAGGAGAAGAAGGCTTTAGAGATTATGACAAAAGCATATTCGACTCTTACTATGGCATTACCCAATAATATATTCCATCAAGTTGGAAGTATCAAGATCAGTGCTTCTTTGTTTCAACACGTTAGAATGATAAGCATGGGTAATACTGAGGAGAGCAAGAAATTAATGTTAAAGTTCCAATTCCGAAACTTTAACTTACTCAAAGGTGAAACTATTGAGGAAATGATTACTCGTTTCAATCATTTAATTGCTGAAATGAACAAGTTAAAGATCGAACCTTCTGAATCTGATAAGATGGATACAGTTAAAAATGCTTTACCTAGTTCATACACAACATTCTTGATGGTGTTGAAGGAGAATGACTATTTCAAAAATGAAGATTTGACTGCTTCTAAGTTTATGCAAAATATTGAAGTTCGGAAATATGATTTGAAGTGTCAAAAGTCATCAAAAGAAAGTCACGATCCATCCTTCTATGGTGGAAGTATGCCTTTGAGCACCACAATATCTCCGATCACTGCATTTCTTACTCAGAATGCAAATGAAGGTTCAACAACAACTTATAGTGATCCAAGTGCATGCTTTTTGGCATCTTGTTTCACTAATAATTCTGGAGATTCTGGAACTTCTGCTACATCAAATATGTGAAAAAGAGTAATGATACTGATAAGCCTTCTGGCAATAAACCGTCAGCTTCAGGATCACAAGCTTTGCTCTCTGCTGCTGATGAAATTGATTAGACTCAAAGGTTATTATGCAATGATAATCAAGAATTTGGCTATGTTCGAGATGAATGGAAGCTTTCAAGATGCAAGTGGAAGTGAGCTATCTTCTGATAATGACACTGATTTTGATTTGATTCTGATGATTCATGTGAAATGCAGCCAACCACGTTTGCTTGTGTGACCAAAATTGAGGAAGTTAATTCTTCTGCTCCTAATTCTGTTAATCTATCTGTCAATGTGCCTTGTGTTGATTGTGAGACAATTAAGCATAATTTAGAATCATTGAAAGACCATAATGATCATTTAGTGAAAGAAATTGATTCTCTTAAGGATACTTATAGACAATCTTTAGAATCTCAAATGAGATCTAGGTAGAAAATTGAAGCATTTTCTACAAGTAACCATGATCTCAAAGCTGAATTGTCGGTTAAAATGACAATTAATGATTAGAAATCTTGAAACATCGATCTAAGATAACCGAGCTTGAGAATGAAGTTCATGAGTTGAAGAATAAGTTGGGCAAATTTAGAAACTCATCATTTTTGCTAAATGATATAATTGAAGTAACTGGTAAGCAAAAAGACTCTAAAAAGGGTGTAGGTTTTTTTGAAGTACCACCACCTTTTCATAATGACTATACTGCAAATCCTTTTGCTGGAAAAGAAGAAGTGGTTGTTAATGAACCTGTTGTTTTAGAAAAACCTAAACCAGTAAAAACTAATAATGTTAAATCTCAATCGTCAACTCAAAAACATCATGTTAAAAGTAATAAAGTTTTTGTTGAAAATGTTGGGAAAGTTATCATTGAGGATGTGCTTGAACCTGAAGTGATACACAAAGATCAGAGCATTCCATGTTCGAATCACATTTTATGTGAACCTCATGAATTTGAGGAGGCCGTGTATGGTTCGAACACATCTCAAGTGAAAAAGGAGAAAGTTGTTAAATCAGTGAAGGCTAAGAAATCAGAAAAGCCTAAAGTTTCTGATGCGGATTTTATGTGTTTTATCAATCCTGTTGCATCTAAGCCATCAACTGGTCGTGCTTTTAAGCTTAAAGTGATAAGCAAAGTATTCACTGAGAAAGACATCCCTCTGAACTTGATCAAACCCGAATTGATTGAAACTGTCTTTCACAATGAAACTTCTAAGTTACAAGACCTTGAAAACAAGTTTGTGAAATTCAAGACATCAAACGTGGTAGATCCTTTGATAGAAGCCAAAACTTTGTTGAAATTGGCTAAAACTGTTCAATTTGTGAAGTCAAATGGAACTGACACCCTACAAAGCTTTTCAAATTGCTCAAATATGGATTTTTACATGAAAAGGAAATCTGTGACGTTTGATGACTTGGACAAAGGTCCAATTGCTGGAGTTTATCATCAACCCTTGGTTGCATATGTTTCTGCTAAACCATCACATGAACGTGTTGACATTAGAACGTGTTTTCTCTATGGTGAACATGGCCATGTAGTTAGAAACTGTGGATTGAATAAATCCCAAAATCTTCACCCATTTATCAAGGAACAATCTAAACCCGTTCCTGTGATCAAGGAGATTTTGAGAAGACCAATGTCTTTCGATGATGAAAATCACACTATGTTTTCTGATGTGAGTCCTCGAAAGGTAATTCATGTTAATGAAAATGTAAGTAATATTAAGCCCAAATTCGTTCCTATGGAACCTATTTGTAAAAATATGAATACAAATATTGTTCAAGCTGCATACCTGCGAAGAAAGTCAAAACGTCCTGTAACTTATTCATAAGAAGCTAAGCAACATTTGGATTCATTGAATGTTAAAACTTCAAGAGAAACTCAAGAGGTGCCCAAGACTGAGGCCTGGGCTGCCTGTTTGAATTGATCATTTTCTTTTCATGTGTAGGGTTCATCCAAGACCGTTTCTGGTGAAAACTGGATAATGGATAGTGGATGCTCACTTCACATTACCGGCAATATCAATATTTTAACAAATGTCAAAAATATACAAGGAGGATATTTTGCGTTTGCTGGTAATTCGGGTGGAATGATCACTAAGGAAGGTGATGTATCAAATGGGTGCATCACGTTTGAAAGAGTCAACTATTGTGATAAAGTTGACCACAACCTGTTGAGTGTGTCACAAATCTATGATAAGAAATATACTACCGTCTTTACTGATAAAGAATGTCTAATTTTAAAACCTGGATACGTCATTCCTGCGGACATGGTAGTCTTGCGATCTACTCGATAGAATGATATTTATGTGTTGAACATGACTTCTAAAGTATCGACTTCTGTGGAAACGTGTTTTGTTTCTAAAGCAACTGAAAAGGACACGATTCTGTGGCATAGAAGAATGGGTCATATTCATGTTAGAAAAATGAATTATTTAATGGCAAATGACCTGGTTGATGGTGTTTCTTTGAAACATTTTAAGTTATTTGACCATTGTGTTGCTTGTAAAAAGGGCAAACAGAAGAAGAAGTCACACTCATCTAAGTTAATCAATACCATTGATACTCCTCTTGAACGACTTCATATGGATTTGTTTGGTCCTGTGAATCGTGCGAGTATTGTTGGTGATTGGTATTATCTAGTTGTCACTAATGACTATTCAAGATATTCGTGGGTCTTATTCATGAGTTCAAAAGACCAGACACCCATTCTGGTTCAAAATTTAATCACTAAGATCGAATCACTATACAAATTGAAAGGGGTACATATTAGAAGTGATAATGGTACGTAGTTTAAAAACAATGTATTGGATTTCTTTTGTGTTCAAAAGGGTATTTATCGAGAATAGAATGCTCCTTACGTACCACAATAGAATGGGATGGATGAAAGCAAAAATAGAACATTGATTGAATCAGCAAGAACAATGCTTGTAGATTCTAGGCTTCTTATTCAATTCTGGAACGAGGCTGTGAATACTGCTTGCTACACGCTCAATCGTGTTTTGACTGTGAAGAACCTTCAAAAGACGAGTTATGAACTTCTGAACAAGCGTAAGCCAAATTTAAAGTACTTGGATGTCCTTGTACCTTGTTGAAGAAAGATGCGGGAAAATTTGAAGAAAAAGCAATTGAAGGTTACTTCTTAGGTTACACATCTCCTAGGAAACGTGTATTTAACTTTACCTCGGGGTGTGTAGAGGAGTGGTATCATGTTGATTTTCAAAGGTATACCACACCTTCCCAAGGTAAAGGACTTGATTGGATGTTCGACTATGAGACTTTGTTTAATTCATTTACTCAAATGGTTGATCAACCTGATGAAGACTTAGTGCATGCGTATTTGGAAGACCAATACTTACCTACAAGATTTTCTGTTTCTAATCATGAAGACGCTCCACAAGATTATCTCCCTAATGCATCCAATGTGATTTCTATATCTTTGGATGATAGTCAGTTTGTTGATTCTTCATCGACTCCATTTCCTAAAACACATGAGATTGGTGAATCGTCTCATGATGCTGAGGAGAATCTCACTAATTTAACAGACAATGTTGTTGTTCCTGAGAATCCTACTCTTGGGATTCACACTTATCATCCGCAGGACAACATCATTGGTGCACTTGATGTAGGTGTGCAAACACGTCATCAAGTTGCTGCAGCAAATTACTCTAACATAATGTGTGCTTAGGCGGATATGCATTCTTCGGGAATCATGAATCTCGCCAAATACACTTGCTTTCTATCTCAAGTGGAACCAAAGACTACTCGTATGGCACTTGAAGATCTATCTTGGGTAGAAGCGATGCAAGAAGAGTTGCAGAAGTTCACCCGACTAGGTGTATGGGATCTCATTGATAAACCTGCTAGAGTTAAGAAGCTGATTCTTACGAAGTGGGTATTTAATTGTAAAAAGGATGATCGTGTGGTGATCATGAGAAACAAAGCACGGTTAGTGGTGCAAGGCTTTCATCAGCAAGAGGGCATAGACTACACTGAAGTATATGCTCCGGTTTCAAGATTGGAAGCTATACGAATATTTTTTGTTTATGCGGCTTACAAGAATATTAAAATTTATCAGATGGACGTTAAAAGTGCTTTTCTCAATGGAGAACTACATGAGGAAGCGTTTTTTTATAGCGTCCTGGCTTTGAAGATCTTGATTATTCGGACCGAGCTTACCGATTAAACAAGGTCCTATATGGTCTACACCAAGCCCCGAGAGCTTGGTACGGCACACTTGCTGACCATCTTACTGCTAACGAATTCAAGCGAGGAACTGTAGACTGCACTTTTATAAGAATGTTGTTGATGATATGCTCCTCGTCCAGATATATGTCAATAACATTATATTTGGCTCAACAAATGACAAGTTATGTAAGGAATTCGAGAAGTCAATGCAAACAAAGTTAGAAATGAGCTCGATGGGAAAGATGAACTTCTTTTTAGGGTTGCAGGTTCATCGGTCTGACAAAGGAATCTTCATTCATCAGACGAAGTACGTGCACTACGTGAATATTGACCTTCAGCCACACGAAAAAAGTGTGGCCGTAGGCCTTTAGCCACACACATTTGGTTCAGGTCATATGTGGCCAAAGGTCGCGACACCGTGGGTATGATATGGCCACACACAGTTTTTAGTGGCCTTATGTGGTAATAAGTGTGGCTAAAGGGTACAGACATTAGTTGCTGGCCACCAAGAAGCCTCTCCAATAAGTGTGGCTAAATGGTAGAAAATGGCCACATGTCAATTTACTATGAGTGACCATTTCATCTGTATAGCCACATGAATTTATGTTTCAGCCACATGAATTTTATATTAATGTGTCCAATAGGTTTGTGTTAAGCTTACATTGTGATCTATACCGTGTGAACATAGCAAAGAAATGGCCACTTAAATTTAATAGTAGGGTAGCTAATTATATGATATAGACACTAGATATTACATTCAAAGTGGCTAAATATGTTTACTTGCCACTAAAAATCTCCTTTGTAGATTATTGTGTGGCAGTTGTCTTACCGTTTGTCACACAAAATGTTTTTCCTAATATAAAGTGTGGCTATTGTAAAACTTTTCGTCACACATATTGAAGTTTTGAGTGGCTAATAATATCTTATAGACACTGGGGATTATTATAAATGTGGCTAAAAATGTTAACGTGCTAGTCAAAAACTCTTTTGTAGTTTGTGGTGTGGCCATTTTCTGACCGTTTGTCACACATATTGCTTTTCCTAATTTAAAGTGTGGGTATTGTCAAACCATTCGTCACACACATTGAGGTATTGTGTGGCTAAAAATATCATATAGACACTGGAGGGTGTTCTAAATGTGGCTAAAAATGTGAACTTGCTAGTCAAAAACTCTTTCGTAGTTTGTGGTGTGGCCATTGTCTTACCGTTTGTCACACATAATGCTTTCAGTAATTTGAAGTGTGGCTATTGTCAAACTTTCGTCACACATAGTGAGGTACTGTGTGGCTAATAATATCATTTTTAGCCACTGGAGGTTGTTGTCAATGGGGCTAAAAATGTGAAGTTGCCACTCAAACACTCTTTTGTAGTTTGTATTGTGGCCATTGTCTTACCGTTTGTCACACATAATGCTTTTCGTAATTTAAAGTGTGGCTATTGTCAAAATTTTCGTCACACATAGTTAGGAGGTACCGTGTGGCTAATAATATCATATAGACACTGGAGGTTGTTGTCAATGTGGCTAAAACTGTGAAGTTGCCACTCAAACACTCTTTTGTAGTTTGTGGTGTGGCCATTGTCTTTACCGTTTGTCACACATAATGCTTTTGTAATATAAAGTGTGGCTATTGTCAAACTTTTCGTCACACAAAAATATTTATGTTGTGGCTAATGGTCATTTTTAGACTCTAATTTTTGTAATTTCAGGTGTGGCTATTGTCTTACTTTTGGCCACACCTATTTAATGTGTTCTATGTGGCCAAATTGTGTGTAATTAGGCAATGTATAATTATTTTTATTTTTTGTGTAGTAATATAAAACAGCTATAAGCAACAAAACAAAATTATTATATTAACAATAATATTCACTTAAGCAAATGTATATGAAAAATATCTTACAAAATACAAAAATAACGACTACCTATATACTAGCTAAGGTGTCGGTTTTCTTGGCACTGCTCCTTGTCTTCTGTTTGGTCACCCGGTCTATCGTTGTGTACTTTTCCTTTGCCTTCTTGCCAGCTCTGTCCAGTTCTTTTGACGATGGGAGTGGTGGTAGCTGGAACAACAGAATATGAAAAACAAATATGTATAATTAATGTCGTATTTTATAATCGAATAGAAAAACATAGTATGCATACATACATACCGAACGTTCGTTTAACTGTTTGTGAACCTTTCGGCGAGAAGTTCGTTTATGTTTGTTTATCTTTGTTCAATTACGTTAGTTTAGATTATAAACAAACGAACATAAACGAACACAAGTGTTCATTTTTTAAACTAAATCAAAAAGAACATAGATATTTGTTCGGTTAAGTTAAAAGGGAACAAACCTCCTGGTCACATATGATTAGGTGTTCTGGCCAAGCAACGAAAGTACCAATTGTGTTGCCAACAGTCGTAATTTCACCTGCCTTACATGGAATAATTGCTTTTTCCTTTATGGCTCCATCAATACTAACTTTATAGCAACCCTCCGGGATTTCTTTTCCATGCAACTGTTGTGGAACCGGTGACCAATAAACTTTACCATTTGCCACCTTGTTACGCTTCTCATGCACACACAAATGACACTCATACACCTATAAACCAGCATGTGAAATTAAGATGGCTTAGTTGAAGTCAATATATAAGTATATACCCATGTTGGTGGGAAATTAACAATGTTTCGCGCAACACATACCTTTATTTCAGCAGGTTGGGAAGCTTCATCCGTAGATACATCAACTTTTCTTTTACGGCTTCTCCGTTTTACCTAAAAACCATTCAATGAATCAATCAACAATTAAAGGAAAAACTGAAATTGCCAAATACTTACTGATGGTTTTTTCGAGCCGCTACTATCCGGAGTGTGGTGTAGTTGTGTTGATGCTTGGTCAACATTGTTCTCTACAGGCTTCATTGGTAATATAACAGAAATTGGAATTGTTTGGACTTATTAGGTTATAAAATATAAAAACTGAAACTGCCAAATACTTACTGATGTCGCGCTATGGGGATCGACTACCGTTTGGTTAAAAATTTTTTCCACAGACTTGGCATGCAATTCGGTAAATAGAAAATGAGCACTCATATTGGAAACGAATTATAAAAAGTACTGAAATTGTCAAATACTTACTGTTGTCGCGATATGGGCAGTGGGTACCGTTTGGTCAACACTTTTTTCCACAGACTTGGCCTGCAATTCGGTAATAGATAGTGAGCACACTCACATTGGAAACGAATTATAAAAAGTACTGAAATTGTCAAATACTTACTGATGTCGCGATATGGGGAGCGGGTAGCGTTTCGACAACTATTTTATCCGCAGACATGGGTTAAAATTAACTTATGCAAAATCAGCACACTCCCATAGAAAGTTAATTATTAAAACAAATCAATCAAACTGTCAAATGGTTAAGATGTTTCCCACAGAACTGGCCTACAAATCAATTTATTAAGTTATGGAAAATGAAAAATGAAAAATCACATGGAAAGTTGTAAAAAACAAAGAAACTGTCAGATACTTACTGGTCCTGGCATTTTATTTTGCGCCATAGCACTAGTACTTTGGTTAGAACCAACCTGGTTGGGAACAGGATTTACCTACGAATTGTGACAAAAACAGTGCCAATTATGTATGTTGAATGCATTAATTAATATGTAGCATACGTCACTTACTTGACTTGCCGACATTTCCGGCAACAATCCTTCGAGATGTCTGAACCTGGCCTCAAATGCTAACCATTCCTTCTCACGGCTTGCTAGCATAGCATTCGTGGATTCAAGTAGAGACGTCAACTTGTTCACCACTACATATCTCTGCACCGGCTCATACTCAAGTTGGGCAATCCGTTGCTTAAACGAGCCTTTTACCCGACTCACACCCCAATATTTACCTGTTGTCAATCCGTACCCAATCCCTTTTAAAAACCCACATTTATCTTTGCAAGCACTAAGGTGACGGCATCTGTGCACGGTTGAAGTGCCAGGGCTCCGGAGGCGATCTGCTCCTCATGCTCAACCTACCAGAAAACAAATATTCTAATACACTTGTAACACGCTTATGTATCCACATAAAGTGTTGAGACAAGTTATACAGACTCAAGTTTTTTTGACACCAATATAAGGCAATGAATTGACTTTAACATGATTTAAAAAGTTTAATACTAAAACATACTAATTTGGTTGCCACGCCTTCGACAACAGCATTCTTGTATGCACCATTTTTGTCCTCCCTTCCTTTCATCCATATTAATGCACGGCTGGGGATCTCATCCGGTCCAATTTCCTTCTTTTTGACCTTGTAAAATATTCAAGAGAAAGCAGCTGACGATCATGCGTTAAACACATAACCAACAAATCATTGAACTAGAGAGAAAGCAACTGACAGTGATTACCAGTTTCTCTCGAAGGTAGGTATAACCCCCTCGTCCCATGTGATGATCAAAAACATTCTTTGCTCGAGCTCCCTTTGATGAAGCCGATTTTTTCTTCAACCACACATTATAATCATTTCGTTATATTTAAACAAAAAACATAAACCATATATAGTCGATCAATCTACGTTTGCAGAGTAGAGGATTTATACCTGAAATTGCTCTGATTGTGTGTACTCAACGAAGCGATCCCAGTCTTCTTGCCTTATCATCGTCCTGTGTCCCTTGGGTATCGCCTTCAGCTTCAGAGGTTTACCGATGTTCAGCATAATGTATTTGGCATACATTTTTCTTCTGAAATCCCGAAGAAGGTGTCCGAGCCGATTCATCACAGAAGGCCTGCGACAAGCCTCAATCTCAAAATATTTCTGCATAATATAATACAGTAAAGGTAAATTACATCTCAAAATATAAAATGCACAAATAGAAATAAAGAATAACCGTTATCTGTTCCCACCGTTTATCTCTAAGCTCCTTTGTGACCTCCCTCCAACTTAAATGTCTCAAGCCAACTATTTCCCTTACAACATTCTCTGATTAATTCAGTCCAACCGGTTCCAAAATAAAAATCATCAAGTACTTTGATTATAACAACAGAAAAGGTTCTACCACTTTGATCGTAAGTCAAACAACAGCCGGTATTTGATTTCATATCAGCAAACATTGGTTGAACAGCTTTAGGAATGAGCTATAAGTAACACAAAAAAATGCTCTTAAAATGTATTTGTTGCAAAACTGTAAAATGTTTCATTAAAAAAATTAACCAGATAACAATATTAACATACCATCCTACTCATGGAATCGCTGTCGATATCTACCAGGAACTTAACTCCTTTATTGACGTGGAATTTTTATGTTCTTACAGTAAAGCGATGTCTACGAATTACAGTTAGCGAAGTAGAAGTCGATTTAGGGTTTTGAAGTTAAAAGGGTTATGAAGTTAAAAGGGTTTTGAATTTTGGTTTTATTTATTTCTATACATTTAATTATTTATATATTTTGGTTTTTTGTTTTATAACTTTTTAAAAATAGTATAAAAACATTTACTTTTAGTTTTTTTACTAACACTCCGGTATTAAATTTCGTTAAAAGAGGAGTTCGTTTATTAAATCGTATTTTTTAAATAAATTTAAAATTTTATCCATTATTTAAGTATTATCTTAACCGTTAGTAAGATTTTCTGGATAAGATTTACAACTTTGTATCATTATCATCTTCTAGGTTATCATCATCACCATATGTGTTATAATGATGATCAACATCATAAAGTTATCATCGTTATCATGTATTATAGTGGTTATCATCATCATAATCATCGATCACCATCACCATGAAATGGCATCATCAGATGTGCGTGTAATCAACGTGGTCATTGTATAGGCTATCGTAGTCGGCTTTGATCATACGAGCTCAAGCATATATCTCGCTATCAGCGTCGTCATCATCGTCACACATTTCAATCATCATCATCATCATCATCATCATCATCCTATTTCCATGTACGGGATGTAGTCAGCATCGTATGGGTTATCATAAACAAAACGCCCAATATTAGCGCTCACTGTCGGCACCATCTTATGAATTGTTGTCGTCATCAAACGACATCATCATTCATCAGTCGTACATGCTACCATCAGTATGACCATCGTATACGTTATCATGGTCGTCGTCGATAATACGGGTTACATGTCATTAAACATTGGTGTCACCATTATCATCAACATATATGTGTGTGTGTGTGCGCGCGCCTGTGTGGCGTATTGTCATATAGGTACATATAATTGGTCCTCATCATATATATGTGTGATCATCATCATAGATGTCATGCTCGTCGTACGAGCTACAGTCGCCATCGTATGGGTTGGCGTAAGCAAACCGTATATATAGGTGCAGTATCAATATGATAACCACCACCAACCCAGGTAGTTATATTAGCATCGTCTCGTCATAACTAGGCCAATCATCATGGTCATCATACGGGATAGCACCGTTATTGTCTCATGTATTACATATCCGCAATCATACTACACACCACCGCCCACATTCGCCACAACGACCCCCAGCACCAACCTCGAACCACACTCCACCACCACCCACCACAACCACCCACCACACCACCACCATCCACTAATATTATATATAAATATATATACATTTATTTATACCCATCCACCACCACCACCCACTACCCACCACCACCACCACCGACCTCCGCCACCACCAACCACTGCCCACCACCACTGCCCACCACCACACATCCGCCACCACGAACCACCGTACCTCCGCCACCTTCCACCACCATCATGACCACCTGAACCCACCACCACCCACTAATATTAAATATATATATTTTTTGCACGCGCCTTCTTTTAAAAGGGTCAAATAACTACCGTACGATTAAAATTTAAAAGCACGCGCCTTCTTTTAAAAGAGTCAAATAACTACTCACGTAACTCATCTACTTCTGGAACCGTCGACGATTCGTTTCTACAGTGAAGCACAAGCACAAGTACAAGCACGATAGGTCTCGGAACCCTAACTCATCTACTTCTGGAACGGAACAAAAATGAAGAACCCTAACTCATCTACTTCTGGAACGGAACCAAGGACGAAGCAAAAGCACGATAGGTCTCAGAATAAAGATGGAACAGGTGTTACTTTATGATTTTTTTTAGCGTTTTAGGTTTACTTAATCTTAAAATGTAAGCATTTGTTTGAATCTTCTTATGTAATAATACGTTTGATAAGCGTGTTGTTGTTGTTGTAATACATATCCTTGTTTTTTTAAATCTATGTATAATATTAGAGCATGTTATATGCATATGATTAGCGTGTTATGGCTTTGGTATGAGAATTTATCACTGTGATGTTTTATAAGAGTTTTCTGTTTCCTTGTGATTCATGTTGTTATCCCCTACCCCCGTGTTTTATGGTATGTATGTGATTCAGTTGTTGAAAAAACCAAGACTAGTAAAAGGAAGACTAAAAAAGTTGCTCTGGTGGGGAGAACGAAACATGATGTGGAAGCAGACTCTGATTCAGACCTTGACACAAAAATCGACAGGTTGTTGTCAAAGAGGAAACAGGTGGAACCTAGCACCTCTGGCCCGGACTTTCAGCGTCCGAAAAAGAGAGCCGTTAAAGAAAAAAACAAGACTGATAAAAGGAAGACTAAAAAAGTTGCTCCGGTGGGGAAAACAAAACATGTTGTGGAAGCAGATTCTGATTCAGACCTTGACACAAAAATCAACAGGTTGTTGTCAAAGCGGAACAGGTGGAATCCAGCACCTCCGGCCCGGACTTTCAGCTTCCGAAAAAGAGAGCCGTTAAAGAAAAGAAGCCAACCGAGAGGGGACAACCTTTTGTTGAATTTGTAGAAAAAAAATTGATGAATAGGTGTGCACCTATTAATATTGTTGATGCAGTGAAGGCAATGACCATTGCCCAAAAAACTTGTGTAGAAGAAATGGGCTTCGGGTCAATGTTAAGACTTCAAGTAACCCAAACTCCAAAAAATTTGGGATATTGGTTGCTCATGAACTATAATAACCGTTTAAATGAATTGAACATTGGGAGCGGTGTTATTAAGATAACACCACAAAACGTACATGAAGTGTTGGGGATACCAATGGGTAAGATTCCTGTTGTAGGAAAGAGTAGACCAAGATTGGGGGACGATGTTACTACAGATTTGTTCAAATCTCAATTCCCGACAAGTGCAAGAATAAGTATAAAGCATGTGAAAGACAAACTGGCCGCGGATCAAGGAGTTGGTGAACTGTTTAAGATTAATTTCCTTTTGTTGGTCAACACCTGTATAGGATTTGTGACAAAATCAACAACAGTCAATCAACGATTCATCGCCGCAATTGATAAAACCTCCGATATTCCAAATTGGACTGGTGCAGCTATGTTATTGAAAACTTGAAAACGACAAAGGAAGAATGGAGAGGTATCAACGTTCAATACAACGGTCCGATCACCTTCCTTGTGATGCTTTACACGCATGAATACCAGAAAAAATATGGTCCATTTGGGACTCCCGTCACAACGCCTGCAGTCAACTACATAACAACAACTATTCTTAATAAGATGGAAAAATACTTGGAGAATAATGGCGTTCCCTTAGAAGAAGGTGCTGCTGCTGCTGATGTGACGTGTAGTGTTGACGGGAAAGGGATTGATGCGGCTGCTGCTGCTCCTACTGCTGTGACCGTTAGTGCTGCCGGGAAGGGACTTGATGAGACTGCTGATGCTGTTGTTGCTGATACTGCTGCTGTAACAGTTAGTGCTGCCGGGAAGAGACTTGATGAGGCTGCTGCTGCTACTATGCTGTGACGGTTAATGCTGCCGGTAAGCCTGGAGTTGAAGAAAACACTGCAGCTGAGGAGAAACAAGAACATGGTAATAAACTTGTTATTTTCTTGTAAAAAACTCTCATATCTCTTATCTCTACATGCATTTTATGTAATACAACATTATATGTAATTAAAAACAAATGGTCAAAGTGCATCTGAAACAGATAATGCCGATCAAACAGCTGAACAAGATTTGGATGATTATGTAAGCGATTATTCACCTTTAAGTTTGCAAATGCCTATCGTGCTTGTTGACTATTATTTAACTCTATTACAACTGGCTGGGATAAATTGAAAATGTTTTTGAATTAACCCAAACTATATTTTCTTTTACAGTCTTGGAATAAGGCAATGGATAACAAGTTGAAGAAATTTGATAAAATTTGCTCCAAGATCTACGAGTTGGTCCGTCAAGGAAAGGATAGACATCCATCAAATGAGAATATCTTTGCTAGATGTTGTGAATGGGAAAACATATTCACTCTAATGTGGTCCCTAAAACACAAGATTCAGATGTTGGTGTTGGTGTTGGTGGTCCAGTGGCTGCTCTAAAAGGTATTTGGGTTAAATTAATTATTAGTATAGTAAAAACGCTCTTAAAACACTTATGCTGTTCTTTTAAACTTATTACATATGTGTGATGCAGTTGATTCAGATGTTGGTGTTGGTGCTCCAGTGGCTGCTCAGAAAGGTATATCATATATGTACCAGCTTAATTATATACCGGCTTAATTATAATCACAGTTGAACATATTACATCTTTGGCTGTCGTAAAAAATGATGCAGTTGATGCAGGTCAAGAAAAAAATGTCTCGTGCGCAGATATTGATGAAGTTGTTAATACGGTGGTTGCGTGGGCAAATAAGGTATTTACTTATAGTTACAATTAATTTCAGTCAAATTTAATGTGAGTTTTTTTATGTTTAACAGTTGACACCAGATTGTCAACAAGTGATAGCCTCATTACACTGAACTCTACATATCTTCTGAGAGAGGTTGACGCATCCGCTAGTGTCACAGAAGATGAAGAAATACTTTCAGAGTATATATTTTTTTGTTTTGGAGACATTTGGGAGGAGGTCTACAAGTCCACTCACACAGAATCGTTCAAGGTGGTCTGTGAAAGCTTCTGTCCTGGCATTTATATAGCCGCCAATGCAACGGATGCATTCAGCTATGTAATGAACTATGAAGAAAAGAAAAAATCTGCAGCATCACCGTTCAGATTCTTTGCTTCAAGCAATGTGCTGGTACAACTTAATCTATTTTGTTTATACTATTAGAAAACGCTGAATAAACGCTTTAATCATCTGCATTTTAATTATTATACAGACAAGTGACCATTGTTCTGAGTCAAGGGGTTTCACAGACAAAGAAAGACTGGATGTGTTTTCAGACAACATCGAAAGAGAAATGGCAAGGAGTGGAATTCCATCACTCAAGGAGGTTGTTATAGTGCTCGTGCCAATTCTACAACACGATCATTTCATTGTGGTTGCCTTCAATCTTCAAACAGGAGTGATAGACTTACTTGACAAATGTGCAAACCAAGAAATACCAGCTGATGCAAAGTTTAAAAGCTTAGAAGACAAATCAAAAGCAATTAGAGAGAATTTTAAAGAAAGATACGGAAAGACTCCTGATATACTGGTAAACATATATACCATTAACCCAAAAAACATACATACCTGTTATAAAAATTGTCAAAATACTTAAATTGCTTTCTATTTTGTGTAGAGAAACGTCCTTTGCATGTATCTTAAAACAATCAAACACCCCATTGCTCAGCAAATCCAAGTAGCAACAATCAATAGATTGAAGATGACATGGAGAACAAAAAGTAATGGAATAGATTGTGGTATTTTTGCTATGAGACACATGGAGAAATATGATGGGAAGAGACCATGGCGATGTAATCTCCAAACGGAAGGCCCTGAACAACAAAGACAACTAAAATGGTTGAGGTTAAAGTATTTGTGCAAAATCCTCCTCTCGGATACAAACCAACACAAAAATACTCTTATCAAGAAAGCACTGCTATTCCATGAGAATGACGACACTCGTTTAACCGGAGAAGAGTTGATTGATGAACTTAAGAAACGGCAACAACAAATTTGAATGGTTTCAAAAGTGACTGCTATGTACTTTAAGATACTTGTTATGTTATGCTATGTATATTACCACTTTAAGATAATAGTTACATGTTGAATCAATGTTTTAACACATAACCAACAAATTTTATTATTACCAAAACACACATACAAACACACAATCACAAACATACAAATTTTATTACTACTAATCTCTGAGTGACACATATAAAAACACACCATGAAACACCATCACATACTAATCTCTGAGTGACATAAAAACTTCAACTTCAATTCCATTGAGCAATTCAGTTCAAGAATTGCCTTGTCCAAAAGTTTTAACTCGTCGAGCTCTCTCTGTCCTACATCAACCATAAACAAAATAGCAAGATCTCGGATACAACTAGCGGGCATCCGAGTAAGAACTTTTGTAATGAGATCCCTGGCATCCAAGCTGTTGCTAGTCTTTACAAATTCTTCAGTAAGAGTTTCCCAACAAGCTTTATCTACCTCGATTTGAGCCTCAATTCGCCTTCTGAGGGTAGCCTTGTCGGATCTGGATGATGATGATGATGATGATGATGATGACAAGCAATCCATTATTAACTAAAAATAATAATTTAAAATTATGTAGGTATATTAGTTTCACAAATGTGGTGTAGGTATATTTAACCAAAATGCTCACAGACGAATAGTAACTGTAATAAAAAAAACAAAAGGGTGTCCCACGCTTGGGAAACGCACCAATTTGTCTCATGTGTTTTTGTTTAATCTAGAGATTACTTGCATTTATATCACCTGTCAGAATTAATTGATCACAATTATACGTCACCAGTCAAAAATGCCGGGAAAAATATTATGGTAATGATAGCCACATTAAAGTTAAGCTATATCTTACTATAAATCAAACTTAACTACATTAAGTTTGGTTATTCAATCACACTAACAGTTTCAGAAAGATAATAAAAATGAATTCTTCTGAGAAAACCGTGAAGGCCATCGCGAAAAAAACGATGGATTTTCAGAAAGACAAAGACGACTCTCTGTTGAAGAAAGTCGAAGTGATTAGGGCTACACTCGCCGCCGAAAAATAAACACCTTCCAATCCTGTTATAACCTCATGTTGTGGGAAGACGACATTGAGTTTCGAGCAATGGTTGCTGATTATCAGCAACAACAGTCTGAATGCTACGACTCAGTGTGTGAGACCCTGGTTGACACCATAAATACGGTGTCAACCAACATGAGTTTTAAGGAGATGGGGGCGGAGACTGTGGACAAGGCGGAGTGATGGTGATGTTAGCTTTGCTGGTCTTGGTTTTTTTATGATGTATTAATTGTAATTAATGGTACTTTTTGTATGGCATCTTTTGATTAATGGTAAATATATATTATCTTAAAATGCTTTCTTAACATGTTTTATGTATTGTAATTAAGGGTACTTTTTGTGATGCATCTTTTGATGAATGGTAAATATGGATTAATGGTTCTCATCTTTCTTTGTTAAAAATTCATGTAATCAATTTGGTTAAAATATGTAATATAATTGTTCAAAAGAGTCTGTTACGCTTGCAACCTGCTACTATACAAAGACATATATAAATATCCTAAAACGGTAATAAAAAGCATGTGTACAACAACTCCTTTCTAAACCCTCCTATATATATATACTTATATATCTAGTTTTGTTTTCAATAAAAACTCCTTTTTCACCATGGAAGAAATCACATCGAGGACCACCACATCCAGTAACAGAAGCAATCGATCTCAGGTTTATTGTTTTTGTGGAGTTGAAGCCATTCAAAGAACATCAAGCACCACCAAAAATCCAGGTCGGAGGTTCTACAATTTTGCATCTCAGGTTAGTGAAATTGCAAATAAAGTTGGAATTCATCTCAGGTTACAATTGTTGAGCATAAACCCTATATTTTATTCAACTTTTAGGGCAAAAAATGTGATTTCTTTATATGGTCCGATTGTGCTTCGTCCACAAGATCTGATGTGTGCAAAAGATGTACAAACATAATTCCTATCTTGAAAAGGGAAAATAAGTCATTAGATGATCAACTTGCAAGGAATGTAGCTTCAAGGATTGAATCAGAAAAAAAAAGTGAAGTTATTGTATTTTATTTGCTTCTTGTTGTTTTTAGGGCTTTTAATTAGTTTTGTAATTAAAAGCTAAGAAACTTTGTTATGATTTTAGACAAGCTATTATGATGTATTTTTATGTTTCTGAATGCAATTAAAGGCTTAATGAGTAGTTTAGTTTGAGTGTTTCCGTAGTTTAGTTTGAGTGTTTCCAAAATCACAGTGTATTTACTTTATTAAAAAGAGGTTATTATAATATTTCATTAAAAAGAGGTTATTATCAAAAATCAATAAAAATATGAACCTCCTGAGTTTCGAACCCGCGATATTTGCTATATATGTTTAATCACAAGCGCCTCAACCGTTTGAGCTACACCCTAAGAACGTAATAGAACATCTTCTAATATTTATATAACGAAATTTAGAAGTTTAAAATTTTCATTTTTACCCGCCAATTAATTGAGTTATCTTCTGGAAGACTCACAAATCAATTAGTATTGACCAAATAAAATCTCACAATCTCACCAAACCCTAATATATGATCTGCTAGTGTATTTATTGAACTCTCATCAATCTCAATCCTACCAAACAGCTTCATTAATCTCAGGTGAGTAGCAAATATTTTTGCTTTTAGTCAGTTACATTTATTGGCGTTAATTAGTATATATATATATCGTTGATGACACAGATAATAAAAAAATTCTTGGAAGATGGATAAGTTTTGGATGTCAGTAGGCGACAGGTGCAGTAAATCATATAGAGATGGTGTTAAGGCATTTCTACATTTTGCAGTTCGTAATTGCAAGGAGACATCACCACCAATTTCTGTTTCATGTCCATGTGTTAAGTGTGTTAACCACGTATCTCTTAGTGTAGACGAGGTAGAACATCACTTGTATAGGTTTGGAATTGATAAGAATTATACTACTTGGATAAAACATGGAGAAGCCGACACCAACATTCCAACTAATTATGTTAATAATACTGGGTTTTCCTGCACCAGCATTCCAACTAATTATGATAATAATGGGTTTGTTGACACCAACATTCCAACAGTGCCTGTGAAATTGTAGAAATGTTAAATGCTACAAAAGACAATTTCAAAAGCGACAAGAAGTATCAAGAGTTTCTACAACTACTTGTGACGCTGAGAAGCCCCTATATAAAGGATGTGTTGACTTCACCAAGTTGTCTGCATTAGTACAACTACTCAACTTGAAGAGTAAGCATGGGGTATCTCATAAGTTCGTTGATGAACTTCTGAAATTGTTGAAAAAGATGCTACCTGCAGATAATGAAATGGTAAATAATATGTATGAGGGCAAAAGGATAATGAAGGCAATAGGATCAGGATTCGAAAAGATACATGTGTGTATCAATGACTGCATTATTTACTATAAGGATTACAAGGATTTGGAAGCATGTCTAGTTTGTAACAAGTCAAGGTGGAAGGTGGATGAGAAGACTAACAAAACTTACATAAACACGCCCGCTAAGGTACTGTGGTACTTTCCCATTATTCCACGATTCAAGCGCCTCTTTCAATCAAAGACAACAGCAGAGAATTTAACATGGCACGCCACGAGTACCAATAAACCCGGTGTTTTACGCCACTCATCAGATTCACCAGTATGGAAAGCCATAGATGACAGGTACGCCGATACCATCAGAAGCGATCCAAGAAATCTTCGTCTAGGGATTTGCACTAATGGGGTCGACGTACATAGAGGCAACAGAAACCACAATGTCTGGCCTGTTTTAGCAGTCATTTACAACCTTCCACCTTGGATGTGTATGAAAAGAAAATTCATCATGCTTTCCTTATTAATATCCGGAGTGCCAGGAAACAATATTGATGTGTTTTTACAGCCTTTAATTGACGATCTAGCATCTTTATTTGAGGTCGGGGAGCCAACATATGATGCATATACACAAGAAATGTTTACACTACGTGCCTATGGATGATTAATGATTACCCTGCTCTTGGTACACTATGTGGTTTCCCTTACAGTGGATTCAAAGGTTGTGTGGTGTGTAGGGGCGACACTCAGTGTGTTCGACTTTATCACACAAAGAAGCAGAGTTATGCTGCCCACAAAAGGTATTTATCACATGACCACCCTTTCAGAAAACAAACAAAGACGTTCAACGAAAAAGAGGAGATGAGAACCGCTAAAGAGCCTATGACAGGGGAAGAGATTACGACGAGGTCAAAAACATTTACAATGAATGGGGAAAGGGATCTGAATCCGTAAGTGGGAGTAAGAGAGAAAGGGATAACACAAAGCCGCACCAATATTGGAAGAAGTTAAACATATGGTACCAACGGCTCAGCTATTGGAAGTATTTACCTGTCCAACATTGTATTGATTTGATGCATGTTGAAAAGAATATGGCAGAAAGTATTGTCGGGACGTTGCTGAACATTCCCGGTAGGACAAAAGACGAATTGGCAGCTAGAAAGGATTTGGAGTTTTTAGGGATTAAAAAGGATTTGCAACCGAAAGCAAAAGGCAACAATACAGAACTGCCTGCAGCATGCTTCACATTATCAGTGCAAGAAAAAGACATGTTTCTTGAAACACTGTATAAACTGAAGGCTCCACTAGGGTATTGTTCTAACTTCTCTAGTTTGGTGAATCTTAAAGAAAGGAAGCTACAAGGCCTTAAATCACATGATTATCACATGCTTATGCAACAGCTTCTGCCCCTTGCAATACGTTCCATCATGCCAGAACCAATGAGAAATGCTATAATCAGGCTTTGTTTTTTTTTCAAGTCAATTTGTAGCAAAGAAATTATTGTAGAAGAGCTTGGTAAGATGTAGGAAGAGCAAATAGTTACACTGTGCCTGCTGGAGAAGTACTTTCCGCCATCATTTTTTGATGTCATGGTTCACTTAACCGTGCACCTTGTTAGAGAGATAAAATTATGTGGGCCACCATGCTTTCGTTGGATGTATCCCTCTGAAAGGTGTATTAAGGTTATCAAAGGGCATGTGCGAAACAAAACTTATCCAGAAGGGTGCATTGCTGAGGAGAACATTGCGGAAGAAACAATCGAGTTTCTGAGCGAATACCAAAAAAACATCAAGAGTACTGTTGGTATTCCACATGAAAAGCATGATGATAATGGGTTGACAATTCCTGTCACAGGCGTTAAATCAGTTGAAGTTTCTCCTGATCTTTTCAAGAGAGCACATTTCTATGTGCTGCAGAATACGCCTGAAATAGCGCCGTATATCGAGTAAGTATTACTAACATATATACTCTAAATTATATATATATAAATATATATAAGGTGCAGTTACTGTATGCTAATGCCTTAACGTACGGTAGTTACGCGAGACATTCAAAGGCAAAAAACAAAGCTAAATACCTAAAACGCTAAGCAAATGCACCGAAAATTAATATATACATATATATATATATATATATATATATATATGTATGTATGTATATATATATATATATATTAATTCGCAATATATTATACTCTTACTTGCAGACAATACAAGACCTCTTTGAAAAACCAAATGCCTGGTAAACGACAAGCATTGCTGGAGAAGGAGCATACTTTAAAGTTTGGTGACTGGTTACGCGACAAGGTAGATCAATTTATTAAGTCTTCTATAATTTTTAAAATTCTTTTACAGTTTCTGCAATGTAGGTGAAGAATCTAATCCTTGTAATGAAATTCAGGTTGAAAGAGAGCTAGCGGGCTCCCCAGGTTCTGTATCTGAAACCGTAAAGTGGATTGCACACAGAGCACACCGCAATGTTTACAAGTACGACTCGTACGACATCAACGGTTTTGAATTTCGTACAAAATCTCATGATGGTAGAGTTTACCAGAACAGCGGGGTTGGTGTAGAGGCGGATGACATGCACATCAAAAAAGACGTGGTGGCGTATGGACAAAACGTTTATTTTGGGGTTTTGCAAGAGATATGGGTCCTAGATTATCATACTAAAAGAATTCCGGTCTTCATGTGCCAATGGGTTGACCGTAAACATGTCAAACATGATATTCTTGGTTACACGTCGGTCGACCTAAACAAATTTGGCCACAAGGATGATCCGTTCATATTGGCCTCGCAAGCACGCTAGGTGTTTTATGTTCAAGATCAGATGGATAGAAAAAAACATGTTGTCCTCATGACTCCACCCAAGAATTATAGGCATTCGTATGATGAGGTCAATGAGGAATTTAGTACGGTAACTTTCCCTCATGAGGGTAATACATTGCCACTTGTACAACCAAATCAACTACTTCGTAATGAGTCCCCGGATGATTACTGGCGGCCCGACAAAAATCTTACAACTATTCGTAATGGAGATTGACACCGATGTCGGGGTTGTCGACCCAGCAGTTGTGTTTGTTCGGCTAGTTAGTTGTAAATAATGTTTAAATATAGTTGTGATACATGATATCTTCCTTCTTTACTTTGTACTTATTAATTCAAACTAAAGAAATATTGGTTGTTTTTAATACTATTACTATACGTACAGGCCGGTTTGTTGAATTCATTTCATCTTCTGGCAATTTTGGTCAATTGGTGTCAAGTTCAAACATACATCATGTTATATCGATAAAAGTCACAATTAACTTGTAGTGTACCATAAGATCAATAAAGTCATTACACTCATAACTGACTCGTGCTATATCAAAGTTACATTAATACAAAGAAAGCCCAAAAATGCATCATTTCTCGTCTGATGGTTTTGTTTCTTGCACAACCTCTATTTGGTTATGTTTCAACATACTTTTCAACAGCTGGTTTCCTGCAAAACATTATCAACTCATTTTATAAAAAAAGACCATTATGCCCTTCTTTTCACTAACCTGCATACCAAAGTTGTACCCTCCAGACTTTGAAGAAGCCTTTGAACAAATAAAATTCAATTTTGAAAAACCGCTTCCAAACTCAATGCCGTCACCAGTAACCTTAGATTTAAGATTTTGTGACGGCATTGAGTTTTGGAAAGGATTTTATCAAAATCTAACATCTTTGGGAAGTTTAAGATCTGTGGAAACCTTAGATATTTTCTGCTTGGCCAAGTTTGGAATTCACATAACATATATAAAAGTGTAATAAATTTCAGTCACTAGTTTTATTGCAGTCATTAAAGTTTCTGTTGGTATATAGTTGGTTGTTGAGAACTGCATACTACCTGTCAAAATGTATATCACACACTTTTCACACTTTTGAATATTTGTCAGAAAATCTTTGAATATATTTATGTAATAATAGCCTACATTCAAGTTAATTAAAATAAAAAAAACTAGTTTATCTTACTAGATACGCTACAAATCAACTGAACTACAAAAAATTACTGTCTCAACTACCAAGAATTAAATTTTAGGTCTATTTTGTTATTCACTCACACTAACATCTATTTTAAAGTTATTTATAAAAAATCAACATCAACTACGCTTAAAAAACGCAACCAAAATATAATAATAACATTAATATATATATATTAAATAGGAGATTGAATTCTCCACACAAAATTACTATTCAATTTACTATTCAATTTTATAATATTTTATTAATCACTAATTCACTATCCATAATTTCATATATAAAATAAAAGTTTTCATTTTCTTTATTTTACTTTTTTTTTCAACTAATTAAAATATTTAACAAATCATATTATCTTTAAACACTAAAGTTGGACAATGGTCGGCTTTACATGTTTTATTTGTCGGTTAAACGATATACTTAAACTTTGCTTTCATATTTTCGTATAGTTCGCCTTTACAATTATCGAAACTCTTATCATGATTTAAAAATATCGCGTCGCCGCATGGTTTTATATCCACGTTTCAACGTTTAATACCTCGCCTTTAAAATGTTTATTTGGCTTACTAATTTATGTTTACGAATTTGTGTTGGTACTGCTGATACTAATCGAATTTGTGTGGATGGCTGCTGTAACGTGTCGGTTTTTTTTGGTTCTACATATGATAACTTGTTGTATTGACATTGACGGGTTTATATCTTTTGTTTAGTTTCGATGTCGTAACTTGATACAGATTAACTTCGCGCTGACTTGGAACGAGTTTATGGTTTAACGTTTTTACTTATGTTTTTTTGTTAGATTTAACGGTACCGTCCCGAAGCGCGGATCTTAAATCCTAGTTTACAGTTAACATTCACATAACATATATATTAATACCAAAATATATATAATAACATTTACAATATATAATAACATTTACATTAATATAGAAAATTAACCAAATTACATAAATAACATTCACATAACTAACTCCTAGCATCCGATTCCATATCGGAATCTACATCGGAGTCTGGAGTCCTGCCATCAAATTCCGTATCCGAATCTACATCCGGATTATCTTCTGGAGTATGAGAGGGCATGATCCTTTCCCACATGTCGTCCGATGTGTAGGTGGAGTCCCTAAGCCTATGGAGGCGAAGGTTCACCTGAGAATGGAATGCCCCATAAACGGACACCGCCTTGAAGTGCTCCAAGTCATTCAACTCGATGTACGCCACCTCGATTAACGGCACTACCATTTCAGTGCTGAAATAATCAAGAGTCGTGTACCCAAGCCACCTAACCATTCGTTTAAGTTGTTGGTACGTGAAGGTTTGAGGGTTGACATAATCAATATACCTCACCCTTTGATTCCTCTGGACGGCGCCGGAAAAAAAGTGGAATCGTATCGTGAAGAATGTGGGGTCATAGTAGATGGGGGCTTGAGCACCCGGTGCACGTTCGAGCCAAGCTGCTGCCATTATCGGAAATTATAATTGGAAGAAAGGTGGATTGTGATTGTGATAGTGGATTCTGATTATGGATTGTGATTGTGATTGTGGATTATGATTGTGATTGTGACTGGTATTTAACACCATCGGAAAGCGCCGGTACATCTCCCTGACAATTTGAATTTGGCAGCACAAGAAACTGTAATGGTTTAATGGTTTGTACTTTGGTCTTAGTTTGGTTTGTGTTATGTTTGGTTTAATGTGTACACCAAGATCTCAATGATCTCGGTGGGATTGGGCTTGTAATGGGCTAGGTTGTAGTCCCTATATATAGATATATCGTATGTAGGGTTGAGTTCGGCCGTTCATTAGAAGTGGTTGAACGAGTGTTTGTGTAATGATTGCTTAAGCAACCGACGTTAATATACATATGTTTTGAAGCATTCCTTGTGTTCTTGATTTGCTTAATCGTTTGTCTTGAATCTTCTTGTGTTATATTCCGCAATAACATTAAGATTGTTGATATCACATTTAAAGATCCTTCTTAAGGACTTACAATTGGTATCAGAGACTGTTGACCTATTCTAGGCTCGATTGTGATATCATAGATTCAAGATTTTGGTGTTTTGATCATCGAGGTATTTGGTTTTACGGTGAACAATGCATCAGAGAAGAAAAAGGTATTCTTTGGTCAAAGATAGGGTTAGTTTGGAAACAATTTAAATCCCACAAATCACGTGATTTAGTTATGTTGCCAGATTTGAGTGATCTTAGACGTTCTCGGGTTTCATTGACTATTTTCAAGGTTAATTAAGGGATCTCGGCCAAAGTATCTAGGTTCCTGGATAGATTGTCTTAGTTTTCGGCCAATTTTGTGTGTTTTTGGTTAAATTTCTGAGTTCTCGGTAAAATTTGGTAGTTCTCGGTTAGATTTGGTTGTTCTCGGTCAACATTTGTTCTCGGTTAAAATCTGTTTTCTGTCAAAGCTCGTTCTCGGTCAACTTTTGTGTTCTCTATTGATCATCCTAGTTCTCGGCAGGGTTAAATATTGGGCCTTAGTCTAATCAACAACTTGGGCTTCATCACTTGGACCTTGTGTACTGGACCAGTTTCTATTTTATTAATAAATGGTCCAAATCACTAATAGATCACCTAATGCCACATTGCACCAAGAGTTGGACTCTATAATGGGAACTACTACACGTATACCTCGTTTATTGTCTCTTGAGGGGTTTAGCGAATGGAAGTTCAGGTTTGAGAAATAGGTTAAAATGAAAGATGCCAAGGTTTGGAGAAGTATTGTTAGAGGTCCTCAAGTTATCACGTACCAATGTGAAAATTTTGAGGAAGTTGTAGTGAAACCTGTTGAGCTATACAATGATGCTGATTTTGAAAAGGTTGAAGATGATGAAAAGGCACTTTCAACTTTAACCATGGCACTCTCATGTGAGATTGCCTTGGGATTTAGAGAACTATAGTCTGCAAAGGCATTATGGGAAGCCCTGATTCAAGTGTATGAAGGTAATGAAGACATGAGAAGAATTCGTCAGGATCTCTTGCGATAGAAGTTCAACATGTTCATAACCCTTGTGACTGAGATGAGGTCTGCAAATATCAGTCTGACAGCTGCTGAAACAAACAATAAACTGATTAATTCCCTGCCTCAAAGCTGGGACATGAATGTTGCGGTGATTAAGAAGACGAAAGATTTCAACAGGCTAACTCTGTCATAGGTTATGGCAATCATCAAGGCTTGTAACATGGATGACAAGTAGCGTGTCATAAACCATGCAAACTCTTACAATGCAACTGGCTATAGTGCTACTTCCAACAATGCAATCATTTCTTAAGACAGTTTCTCAATGTTCAAGGCTTCTCAAGGACAGTATACTCAGCAGTATCAGCCTCAAAACAATTTCTCCATGTTTAAGTCCACTCATGGTCAATCTTCTCAAGTTCCATCACAACCAGCTCTTGTGTTCTTTCCTAAATCTGCTCAACCATCTGCTGCTACTGTTAAACCTCAGACATATGCCGCTTCTTCTAATCAGGATTCCAGTCATATTCCCTCCATTCCAAAGGAAACCCAGGAAAACATTACTTTGATGGCGGGGTTCATGAATTGTTACAACGCCTTTCTTACTGGAGATCTGGTTCAACCAGTAGTTGCTGCTGAGCTAGATCAGATTCATCCTGACGATGTAGAAGAAATGGATATCTCTTGGAAAATCTCCATGGTAGTGTTTCATGAAAAGAAGTTTACTAAAAGAATAGGCATAAACAACTGGAAAGTGCCAGCAAATCAGAAGGTGGGATTTAACAAGGACACTCTTAGGTGTTACGATTGTCACGATCCGGGTCACTTTGCTCGTGAATGCACCAACCCAGCAAAGTAAGGGAACAGAGAAAGGGCGCTAGTTCCAGTGGGAAATGTTAGGGGATACGATGGACAGGTACGGCTGAAGGTGAGCGGGGAATGGTAGCTCAACAATTCTCCTAGAATGATCAGATGGCAGCTCTCAGCTTGGATAATTAGACTGCAAACTTTACTCGTGTTGAAATTACTAAAGAAGAGAATGCAGCGGAGGAACAAGTCAAGAAGCTTTAGTTTGCTTTCATGGCTTTCACTCCCTCCAACTCATCGGAGGTAAGTTCTCAACTATGTTCTCAAGCTTGCATTAATAAAGTAGATCTCTATAAATCTTATAATAGCAACTTGCTTAGAGACATGGAAGCAATAAAATCTGAAAATTTTTCTCCTAAGAAAAATGAAAAAGCTTTTAGAGATAAAATTGAGGCACAGAAAAGGGATATTTCTAAACTTCAAAAAGATTTTAGTATAAAATTCTGTCATCATCTGGATGCTAAACAGAAAATTGCTGAGTAAACTGCCGAACTGGAAGCCTCTAAATTAGAAGTTATTAATTTAACTTATAAATTTAACAAAGTTGAACTAGACTTTAAAAAATTCGAAGACTCCAGTACAATTGTTAACTCCGTGATTGAAAATCTATTATGGTGGAAAGAAAATGATGGAGAGGGGATTGGATACAGTTATGTGCCCCCTCCATACAATGAGAATTACACCAGTCTTCCTCTTACCAAAGAGCAGGAAGAAATGGTAAAAACAGTGAGAATGGCAAAGATGCTCCTGATTTAGTAAAAACTACTGAGTCAACCTTAGGGGTGAATGATACTAATGCGTTTACTTCACGTGCAGATGAAATAATTGTCGATGATTGGATTGATAAGGGTGATGATCTGCCTGTTTTGAATAATAAAGACATTAATTTTGATGTTTCTTTAAAATTACATGTTTTGAATTATGTTATTTCGACTGTTTGTGTGGGCTTTAGTTTTAAGAGCAAAGACAATTGTGTGGTTGATTCCGTTAAAACTTTGAATTCTGGTAATGTGGTTTTTAATAATTTTAAAAATACGAAAAATTCTAATAAATACTCATCACCTAAGTTTGTTAAAGAGGGATGCTCTAATGATCAAAAGGGCGATAAACCAAACAATGTGTCGAGTAGTAAACACCAGGCAAAGCGAACTGGTCCACACAACAGGTCCAGACAAGGAGTCGACCACAATGAATTTCAACGTCAAATGTGTTTTGACTATGGCACTCCTGGTCATATCGCTAGAAATTATCCACACCGTCCATATGTCCCATATTATGGATTCTATCAAAGGAATATGCCTTGTAATACCAATAGACGAGACTTCGGGTATCACCAGGCTAATCCATCTAACAGTGATTGGAACAGAAACAAATCTGGTAGGTTTAGTCCTCATCAGACCAAGCCTAACATGTCTTGTAAAGGTGGCAGAGAATGTGCTTCGTCACAAAAACCAACTCGGTTTCTGGACCAAAACAAGTTAGGAAGACATATTCATATGCGCCTCCCACTCGTAAACCAGAGATTCGTACATATAACAGTAAATCTTTTAAAGGTAGACATGAATGGTTACCTAAGTCTCCGGTGAAAAAGGCATCAAATCTCATATTAGATAACTGGGCAAACATGTCATGGCAACCCGTGACAAACGCAGATGAATCAGGTTTACTCAGTGTTACCATGGACTAGGTACCAAAATCTAACTAATTTCGCACATCGTGCAGGAACAGCTATGGAGGAATATCATCTGACCTTGGTATGTTGATAGTGGTTGTTCCAGGCACATGACAGGAGACATTTCCCGACTACACGACATTCAAATCTTTAACGGTGTGTATGTTTCCATTGCGGGAGGAGAGAAAGAGAATATTACGCAGAAGGGTACTGTAAGTAATTGTGTTCTAAAGTTTGAAAATGTTAATTTTGTTCCTGAGTAGAAACACAGTTTGTTTCTCAGATCTGTGATAAAGGTTTTTCATATCATTTTACTAACAAAGAGTGTTTGATTTTGAAACCTGGTATCATCATACCAGACGATTGGGCTCTTGTGAGATCACAAAGAAAAGATAATGCTTATGTGATCGACGTGAACACAAATGTTCCTGATGAAATAACTTTCTTGTCAAAAGTGTCAGAACATAATGCCATGCTCTGGCATTGTCGTCTTGATCATGCTAGTATTAAAAATCTTAATTGTCTTGCTAAAAACGACCTTGTGCGTGGTTTACCCGTCAAAGATTTTGTTACTATTGAAAAATGTGTGGCTTGTGCTTTGGGTAAACACATTCGTAAATCTCATAAGCCAAAACTGGTTAACACCATTTCATCAGTCTTTCAGTTGTTGCATATGGACCTATTTGGTCCCGTTCATGTTTTAAGTCTTTCTCACAGCTCTTATTGTCTTGTTAAACTGATGATTACTCGCGTTTTACTTGGGTGTTTTTTCTTGTCAAATAAGAGTGAAACTAAAGAACTGATCAAATGCTTCGTGGTGCTTATAGAGAATCAGCTCAACTTAAAGCTGAAGGGTATTTGATGTGACAATGGCACGGAATTCAAGAATTCTACTCTGAACTACTTTTGTGCTGAAAGGGGTACCTCGACTGTACAATTCAGCTCGGACACCGCAACAGAATGGTGTTGCTGAACGGAGGAACATAACTCTCATTGAGGCGACAAGAACCATGTTGTGTGATTCAAAGCTGTCGTTGTTGTTTTTAGGCTGAAGCTGTTAACACATCATGTTATGTTCAAAATCGAGTACTGATCAACAAGTCTCAGATGAAGACTCCATATGAGATTGTCTAAGGTCACAAGCCCACAGTTTCATACTTTCGGGTGTTTGGCTGTCCATGTACTCTGCTGAATCTTGAATTGACTCCAAAGTTTGGGGCCGAAGCTGATAATTGTTATTTTGTTGGGTATGTTGGTCGTACAGTTTATAGAGTCTACAACAAGTCAACTAAGCAGATAGTAGAATCGTATGATGTGCATTGGTTGGAAGAGAACGAGACTGATGCTCCTGTTGGTCCCGACTGGTTGTTCGATTATAATGAAATCTTTAAGCCTTTCAACGATTTTCCAGTTGCCGACACAGAAATTTCAGGTGCCGGAGTCTCAAATTCTGCTGATGAGGAAGAAGACGCATCTGCTGACACTCATGTATCCCCAACTCTGGGTATTTATCCTTCAGAATCACTGGATACCACTCACCCGGTGTCAAACAAACAACAAGAAAGGGTTACAGAAAATGTGTCTTCACCATCACTTGCAGTCAACACTCCAATAGTCGAGGGGGAAATTCTGATTCGTCAAATATTCAGAAGTACCTTATTTCCAGATGTCATTCCCAATGAATACATTGCCAGTACCTCTTACTCACAAAGTACATCGACATCTGGATAGAATAACCCTCTCACTGAAATTTTTGAAGATCTATCAAATTTGCCTTCAACCAGTTCTGTTCCCGAGCATTCCATTCCGTCAAGAATTCAACGAGATCATCCGATTAACAATGTCATCGGTCCTCTTGAATCAGATGTGTCCACCAGAACCAGACCGGTCACATCAACAGTTGTTTGTTTTCATGTTTCATCTCTCAGATAGAACCTAAGTAAGTGGAAATGGCACTACAAGAACCAAACTGGGTGGATGCAATGCATGAGGAATTGAATCAGTTTGATAATCTCAAAGTTTGGAGATTGGTTGAGCTGCCAGTTGGAATGAAAGTATTAAATACAAGATGGGTTTTTTGCAACAAGCAAGACGATACAAGGGTTATATTTTGAAATAAGGCACGACTTGTCGTTCGTGGTTTTAGTTAGGTTGAAGGATTAGACTACACGGAAGTGTATGCTCCCGTGGCTCGACTTGAGGCCATTCAGATGTTTCTGGCATAAGCCTCCTACATGGGATTCACAGTGTATCAGTGTATGCTCCCGTGGCTCGACTTGAGGCCATTCACAGTATATGGAGAAGTCAAAGAAGAGATTTATATAGATCAGCCATCGGGATTTGTTGACTCAAAGAATACAAATCATGTCAACAAGTTAAATAAATCATTGTATGGTCTTCATCAAGGGCCTCGGGCATGGTATGCAATATTGACGGCTCATCTTCTAGGGCAAGGCTACAAGAAAGGAACCATCGATCAGACTATGTTCATTAAAATCGTAGGAAAAGATTTGATTCTGGTTCAGATATATGTGGATGATACCATCTTTGGATCTACTAGTGCTGATGTGTTCTGAATTTGAAGAGGTGTTGAAAAAGAGATTTGAAATAAGTTCACTGGGGGAGATGACAACGTTTTTGGGGTTACAGGTTTGTCAGAGTTCGACGGGAATTTTGTTGCATCAAGGAAAGTATGTTGAAGACATGTTAGCAAAGTTCGAGTTTCAAGATTCCAAGAGCGCATCAAATCCTATGGCGGAAAGACCTCTTTTGTCGTCTGATCCTGAAGGGAATCCCGTAGATAAAATGTATTATCGGTCAATGATCGGATCCCTAATGTATCTTACCGCTAGTCGACCTGACATCATGTTTGTTGTCTGCCAATGCGCTCGATTCCAGGCTAATCCGAAACTCTCTCATTTAATTGCTGTTAAACGAATCTTTAGATATCTGAAAGGACAACCGAAGTTAGGTCTTTGGTATCCCAAAAACTCATAATTTGATTTATATGCTTTTGTTGATAGCAATTATGGTGGAGATGATATTGACAGAGAATCCACATCTGCTGGTTGTCAAATTTTGGGTGATCGACTCATTTAATGGCAGTGCAAGAAACAACAAACGGTATCCACATCCACTGTCGAGGCTGAATATGTTTATGTATCAGCTTGCTGCTCACAGGTTATCTGGATGCAACATCAATTGCTGGATTACGTATTGGAATTTTTGACACCCCTATCTTTTGTGATAATGATGCTGCTATAGCTATTGTTAAAAATCATGTTCAGCACTCAAAAACCAAGCACACAGACATTAAAATTCATTTTATTCGTGACTGTTACGATCTAAAATTGATTCATCATGAGCAAGTTCACACTGATAATAATGTGGCGGACTTATTTACAAAACCGATTGGAACAGCCAGATTTAATGTGCTTGTTGGGTTTCTTAAAATGCTTTGTTTCGATGATTGAGTCTTTTTGAGGTTAAATTTGTACATATTTTCTAAATTTGCACAAATTTAGGGTGAGAAAAACTTTAAAAAATCAAAAAGAGTGTGTGTGTTCTTATTAAAATAAAAAAAAATACTTTTATTCACTTTCGCTTAAAATTATGTCGCTGGCTAAAGTTAGAAGGATATATACTTGTATATGTTTGGTCTTGTCTTCTACTTGTAGACGTCAAGATAATCATTCACCTAAAGACTGAAAGCATCTGGGGCGATTGTGATGTGTTTTGTTTTTAATTCTTTTGCTTAAAATTATGTCGGTTATTATAAGTCTAAGGGACATGTATTTATATATGTGTTTGGTCCTATTACCCACTTGTGGATATACGGGATAGCCATTTACCGGAAAACTAAGAGTGACCGGGGCGACTGAGTTTTAAATTGTCTTCTGTGATTCTCGGGAAGTGATATGATTATTCAGTTATGAGCTTGTTAAAAGCTCTAAATATTTTTAAATGAAAATTGATCCAACCTTGGGAAAATGATAGGAAAATTAATTTTGTGTGCCTAACGGGTGAAGTTACTAGGCTTTTAGCTCTTATTCAGTCACTGATTTGCATGGTAGCTTTCCATGATGAGTAAAAGTTGATGTGTTGAGTCAAAGATTTGACCAAAATGAAGTACATGGAATATTGGAAATCTTCTCAACCTCCTCAGAATTCGCTAAGTATGGATCCGGGCACATCTTAGACCTCCGAGCAAGCTTTTACTTAGCCGGATACGATATTTTGTCTATCGGGAAAGGTTAACTTCAAGTACTCTTCTTTTGTGGATATCCGAGCAAGGTTTGCAAATTAGTGCATTCCCGGGCAAGGTTCACTAGTTTATGTAAATCTGAGCAAGGTTCACTTTATCAAGCAAGTCTGTTCTTCATAGCCAAGTAAGGTTCACTCCCGAGTAAGCTTTTGGCTAACCAAGTCCATGAAGCCAAGAGATTGGAAGACCGGGCAAGGTATTCATTAATAATAGTGGTCCGAACAAGCTTGATGTAAATGGAATATCTCTAAGTAACATCGGGCAAGGTTCAAATCAAGCAAGGTACAGTACTCCCGAGTACACTTTGCTAATAAGTTATTTTATAACAAAGAGTTGAAATGGACCATTGAAGAACAAGGTTGCTCGTAAGGGTTTGTTGGGCAAAGTCTGGCAAAGTCAAGAAGACTGAAGTCTACCCGGTGAGTATTTTACTTGGTAAAATACTCTTCAAGTAAAGTCTACCCGGAAACTGATTTCGAGCACACTTCTATGTTACCAAGTCCTGAAGGATGGCAGAGTACACAGCGTACTCGGAGAATGAAGACTTTTGTAAAGCCTACCCGGAAGACTTGTTTTACACTTAGAATATTTTCTAATTATGTAATTTGAATATGTATGTATGTTTGGGGTTTCTAGAAGGAATGACAGCTGTCCTAGGATGGCAGGCCTATAAATAGAATAATTTAGGGCACGCCTCCCAAGGGATTCGAGCTGTACACTTTTGGATAAGAGAGAATATTTTCCTTGAAAGTGACGGCTGTCCTAGAATACGTACGGAAAAACCCTCCTTCAAGAAACCCTAAATCGATTATCCAATTTGTATGACAAAAGTTATATGAATGGAAATATTTTGAGTGAATCTTGTTTGTGTTGGTTACCTTTGAATACTGTTTATGCAACCGTATGTTTGTTATTGATTCCGTCTTTAACAAAAGGTCATCTTTCTAAATATACCAACCCGTTATTAACTCCCTTGTCGACACATTAATTTGTGTGAGTTATGACATGATTAAATAAGATCCAGCTAAACAAAAGGGACCAGACAAGTGGTATCAGAGCGGATTACTGCTATTTTGGAAAGATTGTTGATGATTGAAGATTTGAAGAAGAACGAGAAGATTTGAAGAAGAACGACGTAAGCAGACCACTGTTACATTGAAAAGTGTCGTCAACAGCTCTGTTCTTCATTTTTCTTACAGATCTACAATCTTTTGGTGTTTTCTCTTCTTTGTTCTATTTCAAGTTTTAATCTTTATATTTAAAATCTTGTTCTTATCGAATCAAACACCTCAGATCTGAACAATCGATTTTCAGATCTGAATATTTTTGAAACTCTGTTTTTATAAAGAAATTACCTTTGTTTTCACAAAATGTCTGGTTATGAGGAACAAGAGGTGTCTACTAACAAGATTCCTAGATTGTATGGACAAGAAAATTTCACAAAATGGAAGGTCTTGTTTGAAACAGCCGTTTGCTACAATGATGTTGATATGTGGAACTCCATCAAGAATGGTCCACAAGGGGAAGTTGAAGAAGGTTCAAATCCAGCAGCCACTGCTGTTATGAGAGAAAGGATGAGAAAGGTTGATGACAAGGCTTTAGCTATGTTGAAGCTAGGCCTGTCTTGGGAAATACTTACCAAGGTTGCACATCATCCCAATGCCAAGGCAATGTACGATGCAATACTTGAAATGTTTGAAGGAAATGTTGAACTCAAGAACATCAAGAAGCAGAGATTGAAGAAGCAACTAGAAAGGTTCAAGTATAAAGAAGGAGAAAGCTTGAAATCAATTCTGGAGAGGTTCTTAGCAATTGTGAATGATCTCAGAACCACAGACTAAGTCATGACTGATTTTGATCTCAACACCAAGCTGCTCAACTCTATGCCAAAGGAATGGTATACTGCCTGCAAGTTCATCCTTACAAAGCACAACTTCAATAAGCTAAAAGTGGATGATGTAGTGTGCTTTCTTCAGGCTGCTGAGATAGAAATGATAGAGAATGAGATGATAAAGGAGGAAAGACCCTGCTTCAATGTTTCAAATGCATTGATTGCACCTATGGGTAATCTGACTACCATGAATCAGCAGCAGATTCCTATCATTGAAGAACCTGTTGAACTTAATTCTGATAATCCAAAATCATTTGTTGGTGTTAGCACAAACAATCAAGGAAACCAACAAAGATTCAATGTGCATCTGATTGATGACACTGATTCTGCCTCTATAGCAAGTGGGAATGTTTCTCACACTAGTGGTGGAAATGGTCAAAACAGTGATATACAAGCAATGCTTTCAATGTTCACTGAGTCATATAATGCATTTGTTGCAAAGAATTTGATTCGCACAAGTGTAATGCAAGATGATCTTGAGCAGATAGATGCTGATGATTTGGAGGATATGGATTTGAAGTGGCAAGCAGCTATGTTATCTCTTAGAAGCAAGAGGCTTTACAACAGGACTGGTAGGTCACTCCTATCAGGACCAAATGAAAGAATTGGTTTTGACAAGTCAAAATCCATTTGCTACAATTGCCAAAAGCCTGGTCATTTTGCAAGAGAATGTAACATGCCAAGAAATTTCCAAGTAAACCAATTCCATAACCAACCAAGAAATCAACAAACTCAGTATCAACAGTAGCCTTAGTATCATCAGAGACCAAACAACAATCCCAACAACAACTATAATCCCAACTTCAACAACTTTCAACCTCAAATGAACAATCATGATCAAGGAGTGCCTCAAAATCAAGGTTTTCAAAGAAACAACCAAAAACTTCAAAATGTTCCAAACAACACTGTTCCAGCCAACCAAAACCAAATGAGAAATCAAGGAAATGTTGTTGTAACAACACAGCATGAAGGTAACTTTGATTGGAGCAATTACGAAGAAGACATTGCAGATGATATCAAGAGGGAAAATGTAGCATTCATGGCTATAATTGAGAAAGAAGCTGGATCATCATCTCAGGTACACTCTGCTCCTACTATTGACTTAACTGAAGTTATCAATGAACTAAAAATGAAAGTAGGTAAGCTGGAAAGTGAGTGTTTTAAGAAACAAAGTATCATCAACGCATATGAGGAAAGTGAACTAGTGAGTGAAGAGAGAATGAAAAGTTTAGAGGAAGACTGTGTAAACAGTTACAAAGATCAGAAAAGATTCACCACTAAAATTGATGGGTTGAAGAAAATGATTATTGAAGAGAAGGTGCTTAATACAAAACTGCATGCTGATAATGAATTCTTAAAGAACTTGGTCTCCACTGGAAATATTTGTGGAATTTTAAACCAAGTTAAGGAAGAAGACAAGTACAAAGCAGTACCACCACCTTTCAACAACAACTTTATGCCAAAAGTTGATAAAGAGAAAAGAAATGCTTATCTGCAACAATTCAAAGATGTCTTTCAAGACAAAGAAGAACTTGTGGATCTGTACAAGAATGTTGAGGTGAGTGAAGAAGGAGAGTTTGTTTTGAAGAAAGAGTTGAAAGAAGAAAAATCAATTGGAGTTCAAGTATCAGAAGATGACCTTGAATCAATTGATTTGAATCAAGATGACTTGAGTGATTTAAGTGATCAAATCACTGAAGAGGAAATTAAAGCTGCTGAAAGAGGAAGAAGATTCAAGAAGCCAGAATCCATTGACAAACTTCCAAAGTATCCACCTGTCACACCAAGAATGAAGAAACAAAATGAAAGAACAAAGAGAGAACATGTTTCTTTTGACATTTGTGAAAGGAAGAAGATAAGCTACAATGCAGTCAGGCCACCAAGTAAAGATGTATTAGAAAAGATAAAGCAAAACAGCAAGAAAAGGGTAAAAGAAGATGTAAATGTTTAAAACTTTATTCCAGTTTACCCTATTTTCTCAAGCATTGAAGATTTTAACATTGGAGAAGTAGAAACAATGGAAGAATATGAAAAGAGGAATCAAGACAAAGAGAAAACATAGAGGAAGAACCCTTGAGTATAAGAGAAATTATTTTTGTTAAAGGGAAAGTGGAAAGAAGTGACATAAGGCTAGCTGAATTTGTTCCCTTCTCAATTGGTTTTGACAGTTTAAAATCTAAAAAGACAATTGGAGTTGATTCACCAAGACCAAGTGAAAGGTTCAAGAAACCAAAAGAACATGAAGTATTCAAAGGAAAGGTTTGGTGCAAGAAGTGTGATGAGTATGGTCATCATACAGACTCCTGTAATGAAAGATTCAAATTCAAGCCTTTTCATGTCCTAGATGAAACAAAGTATGGACAAGATTTTGTGGCCTACAAAATGAAGTATGAAAAATATTTTGGTATGGGAAAGGATTGTGAATAGGAAGTTCTGGAAAAAGAGAGCCAAAGGCATTCACTGAAAGTCAAGAAACATGTTAACAAACCTGTTAAAAAGGTTAAATCTCCAGTGAAGCATGTGAAAACTGTTAAAAAAGACTCTCAACCCTTGAGAACAATCCCAAAAAGGGATACTCAATCTTTCAAATCTGATAGTTCTCAATGATCATCAAGCAGTGAGAAGACAAGAAGAAAAGATGCATATCCTAGAAAGAAACCAACAGAACTCACTGGTGATGAAAAGTTTCTGTTAAAGCATGGATATGAACCACAAGGTTTCCTTTGGAAACCTAAGACTGAGATTAAGGATGAGATAGTTGCAGATGTGAGAGACTACTCTAAAAAGAAGGACTATGTGATAAAAGAGTATGACACTGACTCTACTGAGTACCAGAACTCAACCTCACTAGTCAAAACCCCAAGAGAGTGTGGTTATGAAACAGACAATTCAGACAATCTAGAAATCACTCATGAAGATCCTGAACCAACAACACTCACTTCCCAAGTTGTGTCTGAAACTGAATCTAATGAGCTACAAGTTGATAAGGCTTGCATTTCATCACTCAACTAATCAAACTTTCTTTATATGTGCAGGAATAGTCCACTCCTCTGAATGACATATGGTACATGGATAGTGGTTGTTCTAGGCACATGACTTGTGACAAGAGATCTCTTGTCAATTATGAAGAAAAGTATGAAGGTCCTGTAGCTTTTGGGAGTGATGAAAATGGTGGAAAGATAGTTGGAAAAGTAATCTTAACAAATGGGAAAGTCTCATTTGATAATGTGTTTCATGTTGAAGGTCTTCAGTACAACCTACTAAGTATATCACAAATGTGTGATAAGGGATACAAAGTCAGTTTTGATGTTTCTCACTGTTTCATCTTAAAACCTGAGTTTGTGATTCCACCTGAAATGATTATGATGATGGCACCAAGAAATGGCAACTTGTATGAATTAAATATGAAAGAAGCTGTTTCAAGAGGAGGTGCATGTTTTGTCTCCAAAGCCACTAAAAATGAGTCAAAATTGTGGCATAGGAAACTGTGTCATGTGAACTTGAAGAACATGAATAGACTTGTCAAAGGTGAGCATTTCATAGGCTTACCTACAAGAGAGTTCAAATTGGAAGATCATTGTGATTCATGCCAAAAAGGAAAACAACACAAATCTAGTCATAAGACAAAGCTCATCAACTCAATTGATCAAGTACTTGAATTACTTCACATGGATCTCTTTGGCCCTGTGAGTGTGCCAAGTATAGGAAAGAAAAGATATTGTCTTGTGCTCATTGATGATTATTCAAGATATACTTGAGTTTATTTCCTAAGTACCAAGGATGAGACAACAGAGTTGATTAAAGGTTGTGTAACAATGATTGAGAACAAATTGAATAAGAAAGTGAAGATGATGAGAAGTGACAATGGCACTGAGTCCAAGAATGGAGTTATGCAAGAATTCTATGAAGCAAAAGGAATACAACAACAATTCTCAGCTCCTAGAACTCCTGAACAAAATGGTGTAGCAGAAAGAAGAAATAGAACTTTAATTGAAGCTGCAAGAACCATGTTAGTGATGCTAACTTGCCTGTCACTTTTTGGGCCGAAGCCATAAATACAGCCTGCTATGTTCAGAACAGGGTACTTGTGAACAAAAAACATAACAAAACTCTAAATGAAATATTCAATAACAGAAATCCCTATATCAAATTTTTCAAGCCCTTTGGATGCAAATGTTTTCTTCTGAACACAAGGGACTAACAAATTTCAAACAAAATCCCTGGATTTTTTCTTTGTTGGATATTCTACACACTCAAAAGCTTACAGAGTTTATGTGAAAGACCACTTGAGTGTTATAGAATCATCTGACATCATCTTTAATGAGAATCAATTCAATACAGTTGATAGTGCAACATGGCTGTTTGATCATGAGAAATTGATAAGGTCCTTCAAGATTTATTCTGAAGACTTTGATGAATCTTTCTACAGGACCAGAGAAATTGAAGAGAAAAAGAATAAATCATTGGACTTGGAAGAATTATGGAAGAAGGTTGCTAGAAAAGAAAAGGAGTATACTTTTGTGAGGAAATCCTCATGTGACATTGGTGAACATGATAATGCTGAGAACATTCAAGACAATCAAGATGTACAAAATGATCAAGTTCAAAATGAGGGTGACTCAAGCAACCATGCAAGTGGAGAAGAAGCTGTCTCTACTGCAAGATTTCAAGATCTATTTCAAAGATTGAACTTAGAAAACAATGATGCATCTACTTCTGGACAACATAATGATGAAGCACCAGAATTTCATGATGCAGAAACTGATTTGATCATTGAAGAACCAGAGCTCAGTGAAACAAATCTTGACACACATGTGTCTACAAATATGATTATACAAACTCCTTTAGTGGAAAGAATCATCCTTCTGAAAACATCATTGGAGATTTGCATAAAAGAGTTACAAGAAGTCATTCTGAAATAACAAACATCTGTCTTTACTCCTGATTTCTATCCCCAAATAGAGCTAAAGAACATTGCTCAAGCACTAAAAGACAATAGTTGGGTAGAAGCAATGCAAGATGAACTGGCACAGTTCAGAGATCTACATGTGTGGGATCTTGTTAAGAGGCCAATTGACAGATATGCAATAGGAACCAAATAGGTCTTTAGAAACAAAAGGGGTTCGAGCTGTACACTTTTGGATAAGAGAGAATATTTTCCTTGAAAGTGACGGCTGTCCTAGAATACGTACGGAAAAACCCTCCTTCAAGAAACCCTAAATCGATTATCCAATTTGTATGATGAAAGTTATATGAATGGAAATCTTTTGAGTGAATCTTGTTTGTGTTGGTTACCTTCGAATACTGTTTATGCAACCGTATGTTTGTTATTGATTCCGCCTTTAACAAACGGTCATCTTTTTAAATATAGCAACCCGTCATTAACTCCCTTGTCGACACATCAATTTGTGTGAGTTATGACATGATTAAGTAAGATCCAGCTAAACAAAAGGGACCAGACAAGTGGTATCAGAGCTTGTTACTATTATTTTGGAAAGATTTTTGCCGATTGAAGATTTGAAGAAGAATAAAGCTAGACTTGTAGCACTGGGATGTCTTCAAGAAGAAGGAATAGACTTTGAGGAAGTCTTTGCACCTGTTGCAAGACTTGAAGCTATCAGGATCTTTCTTGCATATGCTGCCTCAAAGAACATTAAAGTGTTTCAGCTTGATGTTAAGTCTGCATTTCTAAATGGAAAAATTGATAAAGAGGTGTATGTAGCTCAACCTCCAGGTTTTGAGGATCCAATGTATCCAAACAGGGTGTACAAACTAAATAAAGCCCATTATGGAATGCATCAGGCTCCTAGAGCATGGTATGATGAGCTGTCAAATCATCTTCTTGAAAATGGTTTTACAAGAGGATCCATTGACAAGACACTCTTCTACAAGAGAAAAGGGTCAGATTTGCTTCTGCTACAAGTATATGTTGATGATATCATCTTTGGTTCAACCAATGAACAAATGTGTTTGGAGTTTGAAGGGGTAATGAAGTCCAAATACAACATGAGTTCTATGGGAGAAATGAACTTCTTTCTTGGATTGCAAGTTGAACAGAAAACTGAAGGGATCTTCATTCACCAAAACAAATATGTGCAGGACATATTGAACAAGTTCAACTGTCTTGAGTATAAGACTGCTTCAACTCCAATGGACGCCAAAGAAAAGATGATTGCAGATGAAAAGGGGGAGCCTGTAGATGAACATGAATATAGAGCCAAAATTGGATCTCTGATGTATCTGACTGCAACAAGACCAGATATCATGTTTGTTGTATGTGTGTGTGCAAGATTCCAATCAAGTCCAAAAGTCTCCCACATGAATGTTGTTAAAAGAATATTCAGATATTTGAAGGGAAGACCAGACTTAGGGATTTGGTATCCAAAGAACCAAGATTTTGATCTGATTGCATATACAGACAGTGATTATGATGGATGTAACATGAGCAGAAAGTCAACCTCAGGAGGATGTCAATTTTTTTGGTGAAAGGCTAGTGTCATGGCAATGCAAAAAGCAGACTAATGTTTCAATCTCCACTGCAGAAGCTGAATATGTTGTTGCATCTGCACAAGTTCTATGGATTCAAAATCAGATGCTGGACTATGGTTTGAATTTCTTGAACACCCCTGTTCTTATTGACAATACTGCTGCATACTTTACTGTTAAGAATCCAGTTCAACATTCTAAAACTAAGCACATTGAAATCAGACATCACTTCATCAGAGATTGCAGTGAAAAAGGTTTGATTGAGATGCAAAGAGTTGATACAAGTGACAATTTGGCTGACCTATTCACCAAACCACTTGATAGAACCAGGTTCAACTTTCTTCTGAAAGCCCTGGGGATGATCAACTCTGATGAGATCTGATTGAGGATGTGTGCCTAGTAATGTGCCTCTATGTGCTAATGGATTATTTTGTTGAGGTCATAATGAATGTTCAGTGAATATGCTTGTTTATGTTACTTGAGTATGATATTGATTATGTTTCTTGATATGTTGTCTGATATGTGCTTTAACTGATTATGATTGCATGATTTTGACATGTTTAATCTGATTGATATGTTTGCATGATTATCAGTTGGTGTGCATTTGTGATGTTAGAATAAGTGTTGCTGTTGTGATTTAATTGTTAAAGTAAGCTTATCTGACATCATTGCTTAATTGCTTGAATATGTGCTTTATCTGATCATCTGATGTTGTTAGGATAGGCTTACACATGAATGTTGTTAATGTTTGCTTGTCCAGATAGTGTTGAGTGTGATTAAGATTTGATTATGTTACAACTGTTTATGTCAAAATGGGTTTTATGTCAAAATTAAGTGAAGAAATGAAACTTTTACAATGAATTTTGCTTAAACACTGTATTTTGATCAAAACATGAGCAAGTTGTTTAATGGTGTAGAGATATGATAAGATTATTCAGTTCAAGCTTTAAAAGAAGCATAAAAGAAGGATTTTTTTAAAGAAAAGTCTCATGTAGTTGTTTTTGCTGAAAATTATGTCATTTGCCCAGTTGGAAGGACATGCACCTGTGTATGTTTGGTCCTTAAATCTCTACAGATTCAAAGGATAGCCATTGACCTGAAAACTGAATGCATTTGGGGCAATAATGACTTGTTTCTTATTCATTCACTTAAAACTATGTCAATAGCTCTAACTTTGAAAAGACATATATTCACATGTATGTATGGTCCTGTTGACCACTTTTGGTCAAACAGGATAGCCATTTACCTGACAATGAAGAGATATTGGGGTGATTGAATACTAAACTGAAATTATTGGGAAATGATAGTACATTGACTACTTAGCCAATCATATGGATTTAATAGGCTAAAAAGACCTTAGTATAGTCATTAACATGTATGGTTGCTTTCCCATTATGATGTAAAATCTAAGGTGATATAAACATAATGAATATGCTGATCTTTATGTGGAGATACATAGTTGTCTTTGCATGTCTCAAGATAAATCTCTCCGAATGATAGGCAGAAAAGTTATTACCCAGTCATACACTAGCCTGTTGTTATTTGGTCAACAAAAAATGAAACATCTTTAAATATGACAAAGAACATGCTTAAGAAAATTTGAGAAAATATAAAAAACAAGGGGAAGTATGAATAAATCAACCAAAAGTTGATAAGTGTTTTAAATATTTTATCAAACAAGAGGTTTACAACTAGAACTACAAAGATGTTGACAAAATCTGTCTCATCTTGAATGAAAGGCCTGTTATTTAACTATAAGTCCAACGTTCAACCTCTATATATGTTTGAATCTCAAAAATACAATAAGTTCTGTCATACAAAAACAATTTTTGACCAAATACAGAAGGTTGGAGTCAAATTGGAGTGATCTGGGGAAAGCCAAATAAGCTTTGAGAAGAGATATGAGGCATCATAGCACAGTGTTGACCATTAATGCATTACGCTACTAAATGAACTTTAATCATATCACCAAAGATATGAAAATCATGCCAAGTCTAGACCTGCTGTTAACCTATCTATGTTGTCATAATAATGCTGAGAATGAAGTATTGAGAAAGCTACTTAGTCATTATGATCCCATCCTTGAGATCTTTTTAGAAAATGGAAGAAACTGTTTTGAAGAGAAAAATAATTGAAATTTGATCTCTAAATGCACCATTTGCTCTTAAACTATGTACTTTAATGAAAAATATATTATGACAAGTGGTTTAAGTCAAAAAGAGTTGAATTTTGCCTTTAATAGGTTGAATATGTTAGTTCGGGTAAGGTTTGATGTTTTATAACCTTTCCGGGCACAAAACAGTTGAATATGTGTGAATATGTATTTTCGGGTAAGGTTTGATGCTTTATGACCTTTCCGGGCAAACTTAGTTATTTTTGCTAAGTTTATGATTTTCGGGCATGCTTTGAAGTGTTTACACTTTCCGAGTAGAGTACACTGTTGTACTCATTTCCCGAGCAAGCTTGAAGTCTTGAGATGATCATGTGATATAGCTAGCTTTTAACTAAGGATTTCTTGTTCCAAGCAAGCTTTGCATTTTATATGCTGATTGATTAATTCAAGCAAACTTTGTGAACTAAGATAAGTACACCGAGTAAGCTTTGTGATTTGTGTGAATATGTTGTTAGGAAAGGTTTGTTAATCTTTCCGGGCACACTTAGATATTACTATTTAAGTTTGTCATTTTCGGGTATGGTTTGACATATTAAAATCCCTCTGGTAAGGGCATACCTGATGATTGAATATGTGTATCCTAGCAAGCTTAGTGCTAACAAAGGATTTTCGGGCAAGCTCTTTGAAATTTTAGACTATAGCACACTTAAATGTTTATGTGTTCTAATTTCATACCTGGCATGCTCTGTAATACTTGTGCTTATGATTTCTTTGAAATTACAAGTGTTTTCGGGCAAACTTTGTTTTCCGGGCACACTTTATATTTCGGGTACACTTCTGTTCCCTCAATATACTTGGTAATTTCAAAAGTTGACTTTCCGAGTACACTGTATGCTAGAAGTTCTCTTCCGGGCACACTTTGTATTCAAGGAAGGTTATTCGGGTATACTTTGCATAAGAAGGTTGTTCGGGAACGATAAATATTGTGAAGGTTGCTCGGGCACACTTTGCTTCCAAGTATGCTTGACTGAATATGTTTTTATTATGCTTAATTGATTTTGATTCTTATTCTGATAGGGTTTATGCTATATTAAGTTAGTTAATTTGCATTCAAGAGATTTATACGGGGATCTTAATTGATTCCTAGAAAGAATGATTATTTGATATTTTATACTTGATTATTTGCCTTGTGATTAATTTCTCAAGAAATCTAGTATTTCGGGTAAGCTTTCTTCAATAGTGTCTTGACTTTAAATTATTTAGCTTGACCAAGCAAGGTTTGATGTTTTTACTTTAATCGAGCAAGGTTTGTAAGTGGAAGTATACCGAGTAGACTTTTGATATATTAAACCTTCCGAGTAAGGTATTATTAACTTAAAGATAAATATTGTTTTTAATATATCAAGTGGATAATGTTACTGTTTGACAACTAATAATTCACAAAATGACAAAAAGCATTTAAAACTCACTTTCAAAAGGTATATAAGAGGGAGTTTGGCAAAATTTTCAACATTATTTTTCCCTCTCTCTCCTTCCACTGCAACTGCTTACTCACAAAGAAACCTAACCGACTTATCGCATTCATTAATAATCCAAACCCTAACTTGAATCAGCCCTCTAATTCTGACTTGGTAAGCAATAATAATGTGTTTTCCGACCACGATTGGACTATAATGGGCTTTGTTTATGTATTTGATTACTAATACTCTGTTTATGTGTTTAAGTTATAAACTTGTCGAAGAACAGGTTCTTGATGATTTTCTCTTTCTTCATTTTTATAACTTGAAATTATCTAAAGTACTAAACTTTTGACTAATTTCACTTTGAATATGTTTATTTATGTGTTTCAGATATGGCAGACAATGAACCAAAATATGTCTTCAAACCAAAACACAACATGTGTGCACTATTACAAGTCACACCTGACAATGAACCGATGGCGAGCATGCTAACATGGATGGCACGGTCAAATGTCAATTTTGCGTTCACTGAAAGCCCTGTCATCTACAGAAATCATTCTTTGGATTTCTGGAGATCTGCAGAACTGGTTGAAGACATCAATGGTAAAAGAATCGAAGCAACCGTTGCTAGACAAGAGATACACATTACAGAAAGGTTGATAAGAAGATGTCTACGGTTAAATGATGATGATCATAATTCTATAAACTTCAGCACACCTCACTTGATGAAGATATTTGAAGAGACAATGGGGTATCAAGGAAATATACATGATGGACAGTTTCAAAAGGGTATGTTTCCTATGTTGTATAGGTTTCTTATTCACCATGTGATACATGGATTTGCTCCAAGGAAGGGATCATGGACCTTGATGAGTCATGATTTGGCAAATGCCACGGTTGGAATTATGTATGATCTACCTTTCAATTTTTCAAAGATGATATTTGAAGGATTAGTAGGAAACTTGAAGAAGGCTGAAAAGAAAAGATTTTTACAATATCCAAGGTTCCTACAGATAATCTTCAATAGTGAACTCCAAGATCTACCCAATGTTGGAACTACACACCTGTTGCAAAACCCTGACACATACAAAAGAATCAGAAATCCAGGTGTTTCCAATATGTATAACTCAAATGTCCCATTTGAGATATTACCATGGTTGTTGGACCATGACCTGAATGTGATGCCAGTGCCTGAGTTAAGCTCAGAGGAGGAAGGAGGAGATGATGATGAGAGTGATGATGATGATTCTGATAATGGGGATGATGATATTGATGGAAATGAATGAGGAGGTTGAGTATCTATGGATATTGTTGCACCTGATCAGGGGGGAGCAACTTGAGCAAATAGAACAACCTATTCCAACACCACCACAGTCACCACCACACATTGACCAACCCATTACACAATCACCACCACAGACTCCACCTCATCAAACCACTCAATCCCCACCTCAAACCCTAATCATAAGCCAAACAGAAGCATCAACACATACATCCCCACCACCACAAACACCACCTACATATTGCCCAACTCACGCAGATTCATTCATTCCTAGCCCCCCTCATACACAATCACCACCACTATCCATATTTCAAACCCACACCACAAACCAAGAACAGCCTGAATATGAACAATTCACTACATCACCACCTTCAACACCACCCACTGACACTGACCTTCTAACCTTGTTGAAAGAAAATGCTGAGCTAAAAAGAAGAAATGAGGAGGTGACAGAGGAGAATGTGATGCTGTTAGAGAAGTTGGTACAAGCAAACTTGAGAATTCAAGCCCTGGTGCAGGAGGTTGAGAAGACCTCAGCTGCCCCAAAACAGGGGAAGAATGAATATATGCCAACTGTCTCTGGTGTGAATGTTGAAGAAACTGTAATAGTTGTGGAGACTACAGACAGTTTAAAACTGATTATGATTGATTATGATGATGGAGAGGAAAGTAGTGAGGAGAGGAGGATTGAGTATGATGAATATGAGGGTGATAGATCAGATGTGGGAGAAGAAGATTATGATTACATTGATGAAATGAGAAATGTGGAGAGGGATGGAGAAAATGTTGAGACAGAGGATAGGGTTGAAAAGATAAATGATGAGAAGAATGTAGCTGCTACTGATATGGCTACTGATGTCTTAACTGACATACAGACAGAAGTGGAAATTGAAGTAGTGAATGAAGGAGATACTGCTACTGAGGTGTTGATACTTACTGAACCGGAAATTGAACAAGCAGAAAGCTACAAGACTGTAGAGTATGATGAAGAAATGGATGAGCTTGAGAGAGATATTGATAATTTCCCTCCAGAGAGTAAAGAAGAATTAAAGAAAAGACTGGATAAGGGAAAAGCAAAACTCACAGAAGAAGAGCCTGTCAAGGCCTATCCAGAAAAGGATGTGTCTTTTAAAGATGATGTTATTGCTGCTGCTACTCTAAGAGAACAAGAAAATATTTTAAGAGAAACAAGGGACAGAGAAATACTGCCCAAACTATGGACCCTGTAGAGTTGGCAGAGCAGGAGAACTTGATCAAACAAGCCAAACTTACAAAAGAAATAATTGATGATGTGGCTGATCAAGAGATAATTGAAGAGTTGATTAATCTTAGCAGAGTTGAGGAAGCAGACAACTCTTTGGCTTTGGTGGTTAGCATGTTTCAACCACAGAGCCAACCTGAAAATGAATCTGAAGAAATGCCCCAAAAGGAACCTGAAAGGGAACCTGAAAGGCCAACTGGTGAATCTGTTGAAGAAATGATGGCTAATATCACCAGAATCAGGATGGAAAGAGCTAAAAGATTTGAGCAAGTGTATACAAGAAAGAGAAAGTTTGATGAACAGAAAAGGAATGATGAGAGGAAAACAAAGAGGGGAAGATGGGATGAAAAGAACAAATGCTATGTTGAGATTCCTGATGATGAAGGTGATAATGATAATAGCCCAATCAGGGCAATTCCACTGCATACACTGCAACCAGGACAACAGATTCCAAATGTTCCTGATGTGCCAAGCAGAAGTGAACCAGATCATCCACCTTCTGATGAACCAAAGATTGATGCTATGAATGACTTAACTGAAGGAGAGGATGAGTTTGAGGATCATGATGATGATGATGATGACCCTGAGAATGATCAAGGAGAAAGTGTCAAAACTTCTAATGTTATGTCCCCACAAGTAATAATGACTGATGAACAGAGGGCAAACATTGAGTTGAGTATGAGGGAAGCTAAAAGGAAAAATCCTTTGGTTGTAAAATTGAGAAAGTATGGCATAAGTTTTGAATCTTTGGCTGATCTTGATGATGATAAGTTGCAAAAGAGACTTGATAAAGAGAGAGATGCATTGAAGAAAAAGATGGAAGAGAAAAACAGGGAAAGTCAAAAGTTTAGAGAATGCCTCAGAAGGCATAACTATTCAGAGAAAGATCTATCTCACTTTAACTTTGACCAACTCCAAGATCTATATAATAGTGAAAGAGAGAAGGTGATTGAGAAGTGTGTAAGAGAGAATGAGAAACTTGAAAAGATTGAATCTTTGAAGAAAAAGTTAGGAGGTATGTGTGGATACCTGTTGGAGAGTGGTATGAAGCCTGAGATTGTTGAAAACCTATCTAGAGAATCAGTGTTGGACCAGTACAACAAATTGAAAAGAAAAGAAAAATTGAAGAGGGTCCAAACTAAGAGCTCTACCAAACAGGCTGAACAAACTGATGAACCTCAAGCTAAGAAAATAAGAATTCAGACCATGAGGGAAAAACAAAAGAAACATGATGAAAAGGAGAAATCAAAAGAAGTGCCTACTGATGAAACACCCATCCCAAAGGAACCAAATTCTGAACCTGAGGATGAAAGAATAATTCCTTGGGAAAATGCTGAAATGATCAATATATTAAGGGGAGTAATGTTAAAACAGAGAGGTATGGATGAAGCCTCTTTCAATGCCTTGGAAAAGGAAGATTTAAAAGAACTTTTCTATATTCAGAAGGCAGAGTGGATGAAGGCTCTAAGGGAAGGGGAAAACCCTAGAAGCTTTGTAGATGGAAGGTTTATACCTGCAGGATTGTCTGATAAGCCTGGTATAGAGAAGATGATGCTTCTTCTGAGAGACCTAGCAGGACAAGACATTGTTGAATTGGCCAACCTCCCACCTGAGATGGTAACTTCAATATACATAAAAACCTTTAATTTGGGGCCTAGCTTACCAAAGAAGTCCATTCCATTTAGGCCACCAATTTCAAGAAGATTTCCACAAAGGGGAAGAGGTGAATCTAGTAGATCTATACAAGAAAGGACAACAAGACCACAATCCAATGTGGATCTTCCAAGAGAACTCTACTTTGATTCTGTTACTGAGTCTTTGAAAGTAATTATGGAAAGCCGATTGTTGAAAGACATAGTTGTGAGGAGTGATTTCTATGAATACACTCAAGAACAACTAGAAAGAATGGCCAGACTCAACTTGTATGATTACCGAAACAGAAGTAGGATGGCTGGACGACAGATGAACAATCTGTCAAAGTTCTTACTAGATGAAGCTGAAAAGGGGTTCTCATTCTTAAGTCAAAAGAAAAGTTGGAAATTGATTCAGCTTCACAAGTCAAAGAGGACAGAAAAATTGCAAAGAATGGACATTACTGAAAGAGATTTTATGATGAATGTCAGAGATAGGAATCCACTGTCAAATATGAACACATGCATCAGTCTTGAAAGAAGAATGACACGGCCCAACTACACATTGCAAAAGAATGGTATCATTGCTGAAATAGAATATAAAGAAAATGCTGGTCACTATGTACTGAAAAATTCTGATGGAAAAGTTCTGGCTATAATCAAGAAAGATGCAGATTTGACGTACTTGCATAATGAAGACTTGATGGATATAAGAGATTTGGTGATTCCAAAAGGGCACATTCACTACCAAATTCTCAATATCTTTAGGGAAAGAGCTGCATTTGTAATGGCAATGAGAAGACAAGCTGCCTACAATGAATGGAAAAGACAAAATTCCTAGATTAGGTTTTGTGATGTAATGCCTTCGGGCAGCTTTTGAGTATGTAATTTGTTTATGTTATTTGATTATGTAAATTTGACTTTGAATTTGATGTGTATTTTTGACTAAGTGTAAGTAACCTTAGAAATGTTTTGGGTCAGCTAAGGTCTTCCAATCTAGGGGGAGATTGTTGAGTCAAAGATTTGACCAAAATGAAGTACATGGAAGATTGGAAATCTTCTCAACCTCCTCAGAATTCGCTAAGTATAAATCCGGGCACATCTTAGACCTCCGAGCAAGCTTTTACTTAGCCGAGTACGATATTTTGTCTATCGGGCAAGGTTAACTTCAAGTAGTCTTCTTTTGTGGATATCCGAGCAAGGTTTGCAAATTAGTGCATTGTCGGGCAAGGTTCACTAGTTTATGTAAATCCGAGCAAGGTTCACTTTATCAAGCAAGTCTGTTCTTCATAGCCAAGTAAGGTTCACTCCCGAGTAAGCTTTTGGCTAACCAAGTCCATAAAGCCAAGAGATTGGAAGACCGGGCAAGGTATTCATTAATAATAGTGGTCCGAACAAGCTTGATGTAAATGGAACATCGGGCAAGGTTCAACTCAAGCAAGGTACAGTACTCCCGAGTACACTTTGCTAATAAGTTATTTTATAGCAAAGAGTTGAAATGGACCATTGAAGAACAAGGTTGCTCGTAAGGGTTTGTCGGGCAAAGTCTGGCAAAGTCAAGAAGACTGAAGTCTACCTGGTGAGTATTTTACTTGGTAAAATACTCTTCAAGTAAAGTCTACCCGGAAACTGATTCCGAGCACACTTCTATGTTACCAAGTCCTGAAGGATGGCAGAGTACACAGCGTACTCGGAGAATAAAGACTTTTGTAAAGCCTACCCGGAAGACTTGTTTTACACTTAGAATATTTTCTGTTTGAATATGTATGTATGTTTGGGGTTTCTAGAAGGAATGACAGCTGTCCTAGGATGGCAGGCCTATAAATAGAATAATTTAGGGCACGCCTCCTAATGGATTCGAGCTGTACACTTTTGGATAAGAGAGAATATTTTCCTTGAAAGTGACGGCTGTCCTAGAATACGTACGGAAAAACCCTCCTTCAAGAAACCCTAAATCAATTATCCAATTTGTATGATGAAAGATATATGAATGGAAATCTTTTGAGTGAATCTTGTTTGTGTTGGTTACCTTTGAATACTGTTTATGCAACCGTATGTTTGTTATTGATTCTGCCTTTAATAAACGGTCATCTTTCTATATATAGCAACCCGTCATTAACTCCCTTGTCGACACATCAATTTGTGTGAGTAATAACATGATTAAGTAAGATCCAGCTAAACAAAAGGGACCAACATGATGTGATATAAACTAAATATGCTAAACTTACTGTGGAGGGTCATTTTGAAGAAATGTGCACGTCTCCATATGCATCTCTCCGAATGATAGGCAGAAAAGTTATTACCCAGTCATACACAAGCCCGTTAGTGTCTTGATCTCCAAAATATTATGTCTTTGTTTTGCTCTGTGTGTGTGTGTGTGTATACAATATTTAGTTGTAAATCTTGTTTGTTTTTAAAAGCTTAAAGGGTCAAACTAGAATTACAAGGGTGGAGCATTCAAATAAGTCCTAAACATTCTGAATGTAAGGCATGTAAGTTCGGATGGCTTGTAAGTCCAACGTTCAACCTTAAAGAAAATCTTTTGATCAAGCACTAGGGGGTTGGAGTCAAATTGGGGTGATCTGTAAAAAGCCAAATATGCTTTAAGAAGATATACGAGGCATCACAGATCCATGAGTGATGTCCATCTAAGATTTATGCCAAACTGAACATAATTTGTATCACTGATGCAATGAAAATCATGCTAAGTTTATTATACCTACTATCTGTCTGTCTCTTTATGTCATAATAATGTTGAACATGAATCTTTGTGAAAGCATCTTAATCAAGATAATTCCATGTTCGGATCTTTTCTTAATGGCTGCGTTTCTATCGAAACTGAAATCTGATCTTCTTTATTTGACAAAAGGTTTGTCAAATTATAAGAAGACCGAGTGTTTAAATTTTGTTTTATTTACTTTTATTCATTTTATATTATTTTATTTTTACCTTATAATTACTCTTGCACAACGTATCCTATATATAGGATCGTTCAAAACCATGAATCATGTCCGCGTTGGGTTTTAAAACTGATTACAGCCCATGATATCTTTTAAATTGGTTTGAACAAAACATCTTGGGTCTAGAGTTGTTCACCTGGGCTTGCTTAATCTTGGTTCTCGGCCCATCTTGATAACTTTGAGATATAAAAGGTTTATTATATGCATTATTGATTTCACTTTTTCAAACCTTTTACTCTTGATTTCTCTCCTTGCCAAAAACACTTGATATTCCATGCTAATCAAGACAGTCTAGATCTTATACTTCAAAGTTTTCTCATGATCTTGTTGCCTATTAACAGGTAAACGAATAAGAAGGGAAGCATGTTCGGTCAATTTTCAAGGGTGTATGATTGACTTCGATTGGTGTTTATGTGATAGACATTACTTAGAATGAACGATTGATATGGTTAAGATTTGTGTTGGAATGTATCGAGTGGTTATTGCAGGTTTTGGTTATTAATGGAGATTTTGATTGTTTGGAGAAGATGACCCGGATTTCAAAAAGAAACCCAAAGGGTTTCTCTCAGAAGGTTTGGCCGAAAACGTATGGTCAAACTAAGAGTTCTCGATTGATCTGTAGACCGAGAACTCTCTCTGTTGACCGAGAACGTTCTCGGTGGGACTGGACAGAAATCTCATAATTAGACCGAAATATCTGGACAGAGAACCATAACCTGGACTGAAATCTCTATTTGTGGACAGGGAACTCTCCCCTGGACCGAAATCTCATATTAATTTACATTAATGACCAGAATCATCTGTTTTTGTTACTTTTGTTCCCTGATTTTTTGTAAATTTAATACGTGTCCTCATAATATTAAGTTATTGTTAATTTAAGTAAATATTTTATTAACTTGACTCGTTTGTTGCAGTAATGGCTGATCAGGCTCCTTCAAAGTTTGTGGATACTCACAATATAGCTGGAAGCTTGTATGATCCACCCCTGGTGCATAAGGAATTCAACTATATGATCGTGGGGCTCAACACTTGCAGGATTTCTCATGATATATGAGAAACTCCTGTTATATGCAAGAAGATGATCACAGAGTTCTGGAGTAATGCCTCTATTAATCAACGAGGTGTCGTGGGGGCTGTTACTATTGACTCTACAGTTCAAAAGAAGCCGGCCGTCATCTCAGAGGCCATTATACGTGAAGTTCTATTATTCGGAGATCAACCAGACTACCCAACGGAATATTTAACTGATGGCGTTACTGAAGTTACAGTCAGAATGGGTTATGAAGGATTCTATCCTCCAGCTATCAAGAAACTTTTCCATCCATACTGGAGGTTCCTGATTCACACGTTCTTTAAATGTGTGTCAGGACGCAAAGGGGGATGGGACGAGATTAGCCACATTCAAATGTCGGTTGTGGTTGCCCTAATCATGAACTGGAACTATAATTACTCTAAGTTTGTGTTCAATGAAATGATGAGCAACTTGAAGGGGAAGAAGAAGGAGATGTTTCTCATGTACCCAAGGTTTCTACAGATGATCTTTGACTACCATTATCTTGATCTTGTCAAATCTGTAGAGACGCTAGATCTGAAAGCCATGGGTCCCAATACCTTTGGCCTTCACAAACTGGTCAAGTTAGGAAAATTTGCTAAGACTGAGCCTGTACCAGCCAGTGCTCAAGTTACTGATGAGCATGTGATACCTGCTCAGAGGTTCACTGCTGCGTTTAAAACCATTTCAGAAGATGATGAACCTGAAAAATCTCCAGTACAACGCATGGAGATAGAACACCAAGAAGCTGAAACTGTTCCTACTGCTGATCAATTAAAAGAGTTTGAGAAATTTAAGGAACATCTACAGTCGACTGCATTTAAACCTCCTCAATCAGTCACTAAGACACAAGATGAAGAGATCCTTGAAGAACCAGCCGCCGATCTTATTCCAGAAAACGAAAAAAAAAGATCCAAGACCCGGCGTGCTGGTTACTGAAACTACAACAACAACAACAAGCCAACAACCAGAGCGTGAGTCAGAAACTGCTGAGACTCACGTTGATACAAGCTCACCCACTACTGAACCTCCACCACAAGAGCAATTTTTTGATGACATAGCACATGAATTTGATTTTGAAGCTAATATTCCTTTCTTTGATGAGCCATCGGGATCCTCTAACCCCATTGGTCAGTCAAGATCAAGTGCTACTGAGAAAATTGCTCACATTCTTGCTATGCAAGATAAATTTTTACAAGATAAGGGCAAGGGTATTACTCTTGATGCTGACCCCGTGGATATACAAGCCTTACAACGTCGAGTCTTTGACCTCGAGCAAGATTTAGTTGTGAAGGATGTGCTCATACAAGAACTTGAAGCTAGCAACACCGATAAAAACTTAAAGATCAAAGAGCTTCAGTCTAACATGGGTGGTCTTACTACTATATATATGGATCTCCAACAAAAACTTGTTCAAAAGTTTGGAAATGAATTCAAAAGCAGTGAAGACATTACATCAAAGGTGCCCGTTGATGATCAAGGTGGCAGTTCTAGTGGACGCACGACTTCAAATATAAATGCATCTGATCCACTAGAACAGTATCTCTCTGCACCTCCAATAACTGTTGAGCAATCCGACAGACTTCAAAAGAATTCTAATCATGAAGAACTCGAATCAAAATGTTGAATCTTCTTATCATCCAGAAAAGTCTAAAGTTGAGTTCAAGAAAGGGTTCTCCGAAAAGTAAGGTGATCGATCTGGGATTATGTATGGGGGATTCGACATTGATAAGGATATGTGGTGGGTGAAACGAAGGTCTGGGACTACCGGGTACTACAAGAAGATGAAGGATTTTGGATCCTGGACAAAGGTAGATCTCACCGACCTTATCAATGATCCGTTCCACAATCCAAATCATGACAAGAAAGCTACAAATTTCTGGAACTTCTTAAAGAGACTAGTCAATCAGGGATTCCCGAACATGAAACAGCTGAATAATTTTTGAAGAAAGCTAAGGGAGTTCGTGATCCAAAAATAGGAAAAACAATGGTGAATGTGATGTGGCCCGCTACCAACAAAGCTACTCACATTCCTTTGTCCACTTTGATTCCGGAAAGATCACTTGATGAGATGACTTTCCAAACATATGACAGTGAAACTGCTACAGTTTTCATTCATCTACAAGAGGGGCAATATCATTTTGTTGACCCGCGTGATCTACTGAAGTTTCATGAACCAGATATCAATAGTTTGAGCAAATTTCAGATTGTTGCTGAACCACTATTTGAGGTTGCTGCCAAGGAACATACAAGGATGGTGACGTCGATAATTAGAATGAGATTGTGGTATGAAGGATCTAGAGAAGCTGACGCTAATATTCTCTAGCATGATTGAAGACGAATATACAAACCAAGAAGGAGATTGTTGGGTATATATCAGTTGGTTTGTACTTTGGTCTTAGTTTGTTTTGTGTTATGTTTTGTTTAATGTGTAAACTGAGATCTCAATTATCTCGGTGGGCTTGGGCTTGTAATGGGCTAGGTTGTAGTCTTATATATAGATATATCGTATGTAGGGTTGAGTTTGGCCGTTCATTAGAAGTGGTTGAACGAGTGTTTGTGTGATGATTGCTTAAGAATCCAACGTTAATATACGTATGTTTTGAAGCATTCCGTGTGTTCTTGATTTGCTTAATCGTTTGTCTTGATTATTCTTATGTTATATTCCGCAATAACATTAAGATTGTTGATATCACACTGAAAGATCCGTCTTAAGGACTTACAGGATTTGAATTTGTTGTGGAAACTTAAACAGTTGAAAATTGATATAAAAGTCTGGAGAGCCAACTACAAAGATGCCGACGAGGCTGATCTTTCTCGAACTGATGAGATAGAAGTTAAGGCGACACTGGCTAGTATGTTGGATTTGGACAAGTCACTTGGGCTAATTGCAAAAAGAATATATTGGAAATTCACTCAAAAAAAATCCTTAATATTCACCAAAAGGCAAAAGTTCGATGGGAAACGAAGGGTGATGAGAACAGTAAGTTCTTTCGCGGGGTCATTAACGGGAATATTAGGAGGTCTACTATTAATGGCATTTCAATTAATGGTAAATGAGAGACCGACTATGATGTGGTTAAGGAAGGGTTGTTCAACTTCTTTGCCAAAAAGTTTGATGATTCACTTGTTGATAGACCTTTACCTGTGAATTCTAATTTTAAGAAACTCTCTGAATCGGGCAGTGCTTGGTTGGAAAGGCCTTTCTCCATGTTGGAGGTGAAAAACGCGGTGTGGGAATGATAATCACAGGGTCCAGACAGTTTCACTTTCAAGTTTATAAATGTTTTTAGGGATGTGTTGAGAAATGCCTTCTTTAACTTCGTTAAGGATTTTGAGAATATTAATTACTTGGAAAAAGCTGTAACTCGGCGTTCATCTCTCTTATACTGAAAAGGAAAGACCCGATGTTATTTAGTGACTACCGACCGATTAATTTGATTGGTTGTATGCCTAAGGTTATTTCTAAGCTTCTAGCGATTAGGCTTAAAATGTAATTTCTTTACTTGTGGGGGATGAGTAAGCGACATATATAAAGGGCAAGAATATTTAGACGGTCACTTAATTTCAAAGAAGTTATTTCTTGGATAAAGAGTTGTAATAAAAAATGTATGTTGTTCAAGGTGGACTTCGAAAAAGCCTTTGATTCGGTTAACTAGTCGTATCTTGACTCGGTGTAGGGTTGTATGGGTTTCGGGTCCAAATGGAGATTTTGGATACAATCGAGTCTTTTTAGGGTCGAGCATTGGTTCTTATTAACGGGTCACCTACTAGAGAAATTGTTTCTAAACGAAGGGTCAAACAAGGAGATCCTCTAGCTCCTAATCTGTTAATCATCGCCATGGAGGGTCTCAATGTTTTCATGAAATCAGCAGTCGAAAAGAATGTGTTACGAGGGATTAGTTTACTAAACAGCGGCCCGGTTATCTCACACGTTATGTATGCGGATGATGTGATGTTAATTGTTGATTGGATTACGTATGATATGGTAAACTTGACTAGGATTTTGTGGTGTCTTGCATCTGGGCTTAAGGTAAATTTCTTCAAAAGTAAGGTGTTCGGTTTCTGGGTGTCGGATTCAGATTTGGCATCTATGGCTTCAATTATTCATTGTGAAGCAGGATATCTCCCGGTTAATTTCCTTGGTCTGATGGTGGGAGAAAATATGGGGTTATCAAAGAATTGGAATCCAGTCAATGATCATGTGAAGAAAATATTTAATTGGTGGAAAGCTAGCACTTTGTCTTTTGGCAAGAAACTTACCTTAGTCAAAGCCGTTCTCTGTAGTTTGACATTGTATTTCTTTTTATCCATGTTTAAAGCACCGATAGAAGTGGTGGACGAACTAGAAAAAATCAAAAGAAATTATTTTGTGGGGTAGCACGTTGGTAAAACGATGATAAATTGCGTATCATGGGATAACGTCATTAGACCAAAATGATTTGGAGGTCAAGGTGTAGGTTGTCTTAAAAGATGAATCTTTCTCTACTTTCTAAATGGTGGTAGAGATGTCGTTCCAACCCCAACTCATTGTGGGTAAATTGTGTCAAATCTATCACTCGTCTATTCGCTATGTGGATGGTAAGATGGCGAGAATTTATATATGTGGTGCTTGGCAGAAGATCTCTAAAATTAATGATTATTATAATGAATTGGGAATTAACTTGGCTAGTTTGTTTGTCTGATAAATTGTTTGGGTAATAAAACTAGATTTTCGCTAGATGTTTGGTTGGGTAAATTCGCTCTAAAAGACTTGTTTCCGAACTTATATCAGCATGAGGCAAATAAATAGTGTCTTATTTGTGAGAGAGTTCAAATGAATGGTATGGGTGTGACTCACTTAGAGTGCGTTTGGATCATTTCTTCCTTTCCAGTTGGTGGGTGTTTGTATCTGGAATACTTAACTGAGATGGTAACTTTTTACTCGTTTCAATTCGATAATGAAGATATTTGGAGATGGAGGGGTGGTTTTTTGGACAAGTTCTCGGTTCAAGCCTTGAGATGGGTCATGGATACAAATGTTTACGGAAACCCGGTTAATCAGTTCAGTTGGGAGAGTTGGGTTCTAATCAAAATAAATTTCTTTGTTTGGTGACTTTTACATAACAAATGGCCGGTGGCGGTTAACCTTATTGCTAGAGGTATGACATCGATCTTTTCGATTTGTTCTTGGTGCTTGGTTTCTTCGGAATCATCGGTTCACGTTTTCCGTGAGTGTGCTTGAGCAAAAGAGGTGTGGTGGGTTGTTTCTTTATGGTGTGGTTGGGACTTGACCGGAATCAACTCGATGAATCAGTTGCTTGAAGTCGCTACACAACCGCCTTCGTTCTCCGGGAAGAGGATTTTATTGGCTATTATTTATTTCTCATTTTGGTGCATCTGGATGTATAGAAACTCGAAGATTTTCACCCACAAGGCTTTTTCATTGGAGCTTGTTTTGGAAGAGATCAAGACTAATTTGTTTGATTGGATTAAGTCTAGATCAGTACTTAAAGAGAGAGATTGGCTAATTTGATTGGAGTCCCCTATTTCTTGTTTACTGGCCTAAGAGTTCCCTCTAGGTGGTTTGGTTGTTTTTTTTATTTTGTTCTTGTACCCTTTATGTGTTATCCAGCTTCTAGCCGGAAGTTCTTTGTTCCCTTTTCTATAAAATTGCATTGCCTTTCAAAAAACAATTTCAAAAAAATACATATCAACAAACTCCTTAGAGATGCGATGATCCCTAGTTCAAACTATATCTCGATAGGTTGATTAATACCGTGGAACATTCATTGAGTTGCTTTCATTCCTCCCAAACATTCACTCCACAAGGATAGCCACCACCGCTTGTTAGGACCGTCGTCGCTCTGTCTTGTTTCCCTGTCTCGCTTACCGGTATGGAGACCGACAACTTATAGCCTCGACTTCTACTATGGTTCCACCATCTGATCAATTCGACCTTGAATTAAGCCACTGTTGCACATTATTCCAAACTAACACTTACACTCATTTCTGGTTCCTCACAACTGGAGAGGTAATGACTTCGAGCCTTCATCATTATATCTGTTTCATCTAGTGACCATTGTTTGCGTTCCGGCGGCTAAACACTTGAGTTTAAAATAAATTAAAGATCTTGTTCGTTGCAATTGCTAACCTCGAGTTTGAAGTAAAAACACTTTCTAGTTGGGAACTTTTAGTGTACTAAAACTACATGTGTTTATTTAAACCACATGTTTTAACCTTCTGACGTTCGATTCTTTTTCTTCATAAACACAAATCAGATATGAAGAAACACTGACCCGAACCGTATTAGGGTTAGATCTATACTTCCATTGGGTAGGAATTAATGGAGGTGATTAGGTTAAACAAATCATGAACTAGGCTAAGTCCGTATGCGTATCCTGCAAAATAAACCACCATGAGCTCGTTACGAGGACAAGATGGGGGGGGGTCTTCCCGTAACCACCCTCCAGCGTGAAAATAAAGCACTGTTCTTCTAGAGAGAGAAAGTACTAGATAATAAAGTGATTGATGTAATATGAGAATTCTGAATGAATACCTTATGATGATTGTGAGGGTATTTATAGCCAGGGTTGAAAGGGAATTATTGGTTCAATTGTCACTATCCGAAAGATGTTTCCTTTACCAAGAGGGACACGTGGCCGGTTTTTATAGGGAGTAATAGTTGGCCATGTTTTAGGCCATTGGGGAATATCCAACTGGCTCCTCTTCATTGGTTAAACCACCACATGGTCTCTATTGAGAAGGTAAACGTCAATATCAAGGGATCTTTTGGTTATCAACTGTTTTTTCCTTAAAGATGTGAAGTCATTCTTTCTCCTGCCTGTGGGTGCCTCCCGTAAGCTTATAGAAGAATGTTCTTGCACTCAAATGTTCTTCTGCCAGCGGGTATGTCCCGCGATTTATTTGATTTTATTCGTTCACCCCATACGGATGTCTCCTGCATGCTTCTAAAAAGATTGAACTTCTACTTTTTGGCAGGTGTCTTCCGCGGGCACTTATTCTTGGAAGGAGCATCTAATGGGTTAAGAGCTTCTGGATTATTTCCTTGTTTATGAACCTACCTCTATTAGCCCCCAGTCCATTATTTTGTTCCGTGGTGCTTTTATGCGGATGAAATTTTGGACTTAAGAACATTGTGGGAGTTTAAGCTGCTTCCGAGTACTTATTTAAATAAAGATTAGGATAAGCATTAGGGTTTGATGTGACGGATGAGACTGGTGTCAGAGTTTATTTTGACGTCCTGTAGGTGTGTGGCGGCTACTTTGAAAACTGTTCAATTTATTTTTTTCACTTTTCCCGCCTGACGTGTCGAACATACAGTGGACCTCCAGCTTCTCTTTCCTCTGTACATCTTCCCATCACATTAACTGCGATGGGTATAAATAGGAGAAGCTCATGGTCATCTTCCTACGCTTCCGTATTTCTTTGTTTTTTCTGATATTCTCTCCATTATCAAATTCCTTTTGTTTGATCAATTTCAACTGTAACTTCATCACCATAGCTAGGTGTAACAAAATTCTTTCTGATTTCCTCATGGTTGGTGGTGAGAAAAAGAACCCTTCTCCTACTGTTGATCGTATAGCGATAAACTGGAAGAAAAAGGATTTTCAGGATATCGTTAATGGATATGGAATCTCACCTAAGTGGGAACTTGAGCTCCCGATTGCCGGCTCTACTGCCAATAATCCTCCGGCATTGAAGATGACCCTTTGTTACACTAGTTCCCCCAATATTTAACCCTTCTTCGTTAAAACGGGTGATAAAATCTTCAATTGACTTGTTGTCACGTCTAACAATATTCTAAATTTCTGAGGGATATCTCATATGTTTCTTTTGTTGACTTGTTCACTGAGAACTTTGCCACAAGGTCATTCTAGGTCTGAATTTGTTCGCCTAACAACTTCTTAAACCACTCGCGGGTGGCCCCGTCAACGTAAGTGCAAACATGTGACACCAATAAGGCAAAGTCCATACGCCCACCCCTTTGACCGATGTGAAGTTAACGAGATGATCACTAGGATCAGTCATACCATCATACTTTCCCAAATTGCTAGGAATTTTCACATTTGTTGGGAAGGGAGTTGTAGCTATTCGCAAGATGAACTTAGATACTTCAGCAAACACCGCGGGTCGATATGCCTTTGTGAAATCTTCTTCTGCATCACAATAGTATTCAGTGTGCTTGACCATCACCCATTGGAGGCTTTTTTCCTCTCTACCATAATTTTGGCTATCATCACTAGGATACCTGTCGTTGTCACCTCGATACGTGAAATCACAGTATATTCGAGAGGCATGACTTTGGTCATGCGTGTGTCTACGAGACAAGCTCCTATCCACACGATGACCTCTGTCATGACCTCCATCCTCCCAACGTTCTCCAGAAATTGTCCTAGTTTGGACGTTGGCGCCAAGTTGACTAAAACGGATTGTTGGTGGAGAAAATGGAGAAGGCGAGAGTGATTTTATATATCAATGTATGTGGTGGAATCTGCTCGTTATGAAACATGCACTCGTATTCAGTAGCAATACGCTCTTGCTCTCTACATAACCACTCTTCAAGAGTTTGTGCCCTCCGTTGTGGACCAGACGAACGACGTCGAACTAGGGTTTCATCTTCCCTAAATCGGAGAGATCCTCCATATCTAGTTTCCAGATATGGAGTTGGATGACATCTATGATTCTCCTCCATTACATGCCCTTCATCTTCTAGACCTGGACCATCGAAGACAGTGGCACTGATGTGCTAAAAGTAGTCAAATAAAAACAAGTTAATCTATACACTAAGTAATATTCAAGACTCTTAAACTTAACTTAAACTACTAAACGACAAGTGTACCGATCGACTCTAGTACAGTTAAGTAAGTCCGGATATCGAACCCATGAGACTCTTTAAATTATATAACTAGCTAATTAGACTCGACTAAATGACACGAATATTTAAATATTTTTATTAAAGGGGGGTTTGTAAACTAATTAATATTAAACTAAAAGTTAACCCTAAATTAATTAAATAATAATAAACTCTAATGATTAATTTAACCCTAATTAATTATTTTATTAATAAACTAAAAGAAACCCTAATTAATTAAAAGATTAATAAACTAGTAAATTACTTTAGATTAATTCAAATGATGAAAGTAACTAACTAGGCTAGAATCCCCTAAGTTATGGCTATCAATTGACTAGGAAATTAAGTTATGAAACTGTGATCGTAAGATAAACCCTTGAAAGACATCTCGAACAGGACCATTGCCCTTCAAATAGACACCTATGAGTTTCTAACAAGTTTTAAGACACGCCAGTTATATGTATTAAACTTCCTTACGATTATTAATTTGTCTATGTTTAAGTGTCTTTATGGCGAAATCCTACCTTACAGCATGGAAATCAAAGATAGCTAAACAGACTCAACTGACTTAATAAACTAAGCTAACAATCAAACCTAGACAGACTGCTTACGAAGAACTAAATCTAGCAATCCTGATCAACAAAGATCCATCAATAACCTATCACCTTGCATCTTTTGAGGCTAGCAGCTCACTTTTATTTATTTGATTAGTTTTATTGTTTCTATGGTCTTATTCGAATTCAATCACAAGCTAGTCAAGAACACACAGTAAATGACCTAACAAAAACCTATCCTATGAAGCAATCAACAAGGGTAATGTGAAACAATAAACCTAAGCAAATAAAACCAAGTAATCACACACATCAATTAAATCAAACTCAACAATTTACTTAAAACATAAAATCTATAACGAACATAAACTCAATTAAAATCTAACCAAACAAAGGTTCATCATGACCTAGGTAGTTTAAAGAGTTTAGCCCAGCATCATGTAATCAAATCAAACAAAATAATAATATAAGAAAACAAAGTGAAATAACAAAGAACGGTAAATCAAAGGTGATAAAACCCGTAATCTTCACTATCGAACGTCTAATTCTTCACCGGATGCTCTCTTTCCATCAAAACCGCCAAGAATTTCGAATAATAGCTCTCCGAAACTCCAAATTCATCTGTTGGCAGTAGGGTATTTTTCAGGTTAAGGGTTAAGGTTTAAGAGTGTATTATATTGAACTGGGCCCAAAACTGATAAAAAATCAGAAACATTCTAAAATCTGATGGTGGCTGCCACCCGCGACCATGATTGCCCCCATGGGCGCGCTTTGCGGCGCACAATATAGGGGGCCGGTCCGAACGGTTCTTCTTCCGGTTCATTTCCTGATGCGTTCCGGCTTCTCGTTTAGGCTATTTTGACTAGTTTTTCGCCCTTTTCGACCATGATCAACCTCCGGAGCCTACAAAACAAAATAATGTTAGTAGTATACAAATCTTAACTATAAATGAACAAAAACTAATTAAATATTAAATTAAATATACAATGGAAACATATATATTTGGCATTATATCAGTGGTGCACTGGCCATCGACAGAGTACCAGTCTGATTTTGCTTGATCTAACTCATTACAACCCAAAAATCACCACAAAAGTTGTTCAATTCAAAAAACACAGATGACGCCAATGAAGAAACACATACCCAAACCGTATTAGGGTTAGATCTATACTTCCACTAGGTAGGAAATAAAAGAGGTGATTAAGGTAAACAAATCATGAACTAGGCTAAATATGTATTCATATCCTGCAAAATAAACCACCGTGAGCTCGTTACAAAAAGGACAAGATGGGGGGTCTTCCTGTAACCACCATCGGGCGTGTGTATAAATCATTGTTCTTCTAGATAGAGAAAGTACTAAATAATAATGTGATTATTGTAATATAGTAATTGTGAATGAATACCTTTTGATGACTGTGAGGGTATTCATAGCCAGGGGTGAAAGGGAATGATTGGTTCGGTTGTCACTGTCCAAAAATGCTTCCTTTTACTTGAGGAACATGAGGCCGGCTTTAATATGGAGTAACAGTTGGCCATGTGCTAGGCCGTTGGGGAATATCAACTATTTTTCCTTACAAATGTGAAGTCATTCTTTCTCCTGCCTGTGTGTGCCTCCTGCAAGCTTCTAGAAGAATGTTCTTGCACTCAATTGTTCTTCCTCCTGCGGGTATGCCCCATAGTTTATTTGATTCTATTCGTTCATCCGTCTGCGGATGCCTCCCACATGCTTCTAGAAAGATTGATTGAACTTCTACTTGTGGTGGGTGATATGCTAAAAACAGCCAATTAAATATTAACTAAATTAAACACGTAATAAAAACAAGATCTAAGACTCAACTTCACAAAACACCGGCAAGTGAACCGATCAATTGTATTAAAGCTAAGTAAGTCCGGAATATCGAACCCACAGGACTCTATAAATTAAGTAAATTAACTAATTAGACTCGACTTACTACACGACTATTTATTATTAATGTTTGAATGGGGTTTTTAAAATAATAATAAACTAATATTAAACTAAGAAAATAAATAAACAAGTAAACTAAGAAACGAGCAATAAAACACAAGATCGAAACCAATAAGAGAAGGTATCTACCTAGGTAAGAATCCCATGCATCAACAATCATCAAGCAATTGACAAATAACATGATATGGAAACTGATTTCTAAACGTATTCATCTAACAAACCCTAAAGGACCCTAGACCAAATCAAACGAAATCCCAAAGAATGATTATTAGATTATTAAGCAATCAGTTATATTGATTTCCTCACAATTATCAAATAGGGTTAATTAATAGTATCAGAGGCAAGCAATCTCATGAAACACTAAACCCTAGATAACTTAATAAGCTAAACACGACATCATGAACAAGGATCAACACAATAAGCAAGAATATTGTCACTAATCTATCCTAGCATGCGATTTACCAAGACACATGAACAACTCCTCACCTTACAGCTATTGGAATTTAGCAAAACATTCAAAATCAAAACCAACTATCAACAAGCTTCTATGATCTAATAGGCCTATTCAACCATAATAATCAAAACACCAAGTAATTAATGATAAAACATGAACCTTAATATCTAAAGAACACAATCAATAGAAAACAAGATCCATGTGAAGCAATAGTTAACAATCTATCAAGATAATAAACACTCATATGCATCATGAAAACAAAATCAAGTCTTTTACTATTAATAAAACAAAACCATAATCAAAACATTAGTCCAAAGCAAGAATCAAGCGTCAAACATGTTCATCAAACCTAGGTAGACATGAAGTCTAGCCTAGAATCATTATTAAAAACAATCCCAAACAAAGAAAACAAAAGAGATTCATGATAAATAACAAGAACGAAGAAAGTAGAGCGATAAAACCCTTAAGACTCTTTTCTTGATCGATTGAATGAAAGCTCCTTGATCTCTAATGATTCCTAACTTCAAAACCTTCACAAACTTGCTCTTTCTCTCTCAAAATCGGCTGCCAAAGAGTCTCTATTCGTCTAGGTTTGCAATAGTATATATATATATATATATATAAACGAGCTGGGCTTGGACTTTGCACAAAACGGCTGACCAGGGGTAGTAGGCGCGGCGTGTGCGAGGGAGGGTCCACGAGCTTTTCTTGTTATTTTATGCTACATCTTTGTTAAATATTGATTAATCTTTTCTTGAACTCCAAGTAACGTTGAGAATCTTCTAAAACTTGTTTCCTTAACTCTCAAGCCATCATTTATATGAAAACAAATCAAACGCTAAGTGAAGTAATCATGTCACCATTGATGAGACAAACGAACTTTGACTTCACATGAAATGATAGAAAGAATTAGAGTTTAGCATGCAAGACACCAAAAGATTTAAAACATGATAAATATCGAATACTTGACTCAAAACCTTAAATACATAAAAGATTAACAAAACACGAACTAAACCGAACTCAAAACATTAAATAAACATAACTTTACAAAGGATTCGCGATGTATAAATAGATGTATATCAAATATCCCCACACTTACTCTTTTTTCGTCCCTGAAAAAGCCTGATGCAGTTTGATCAGAATCGAAAAATTACAGTCTTACAAACATATAGGTTAATTTTTAAAGCTTAGAAAATCGCAAAAACCGCGATCACCGATATTGTTGTCCACTTAAACCCATGCCTTAATCTTTACCGGGACAAATAAGATCTGACAATAATATTACGCAGTGGTTTACATAATTAAGACCCGCTTATTTTCAGCTTTTACAGGACCAGACCACCCCAACTTGACTTAAACCTCAAAATTAGCAGATTTAAAAATTTTGTTGCTCTATTTTTTATGGATAGTTAAGACGATCAAGGGTATTGTTTATCCACCTAAGCTTAAGCATCAAAGTCTACAAAGCAGCCATTAGATATGATTAAGGTACAATTAATTAATAGCTAGTGTTCCCCACAACATGACATACCCCCGTTATCAAACAATACACCGAACCATTACCATAGGTGAGTATGCAAAATTTCATCTGTAGGGCTTACATGTGGCGTGTCCCTTGTGGTCTGTTTCTTAATGGTAATTAGACGCGAGCAAGGGGACCCCACATGGCTAACAGCGTGGATGATCAAGTCTGTAATGCATTTGTACTTTTGTACTTTTTGTGATCATGTTTAAAGACTTATGTGGTAGAAATCTACGGGTTTGCTCTTTTTTAGCTTTATTTTAATATTCACAACCCCATTTGGAATTGTGAATACCCAGATGAATAGTCGGCATACAGACCCATGGTCTTCGGACCCGGGGCATCCCATCAATACAAGATTTAAGGTTATAAAACCATACGCCAATGATGTGTAAAACACTAAAACTAGCAGTTTAATATTTATATCACAGGCTACACGGCATACTCTAACGTTAAACCTACCAAGCATCACATGATAACGTATTCAAATTTATTAAACTTTTCAAACTTTATAATATTTCAACTTATCATTCCAAGAATTGAGGGTTGAGTATGGCTGACCTTTCATTACTTATTTTCTACGGACAAAACTCTTTACCGACAAGAGATTTCCGACCCATTTTATCTAATTGCCCTTTCATTTTCAAGGCTGAGCCTACCGACACATCCCAAGTTAAGTGCACTTTCTTTTATTTATCTCATATTATTAGTAGTTTGAAAAACCAATTTCTGATAAGCATCATCATCTCCCACTTTAACGCAAAAGCCAGAATCAAGGGACATTTTTAAACATTTTTCAATTTTTTATTATTTTTCAATTTTTTTATTTTTCTTAATTTAAAGCAAAATTAAACTATGACTCAAATATCCTGTCCCCACACTTAAATTATGCATTGTCCTCAATACAATGATAAGGACGACTTAAAATAAAAATAAAATTAAAGTAAAGTCGGATTACAAAGAACTAAAAACCTAAAAATTAAAACAAAAACAAAAAAAAAGTTAATAAGCTAGATAATCGAAAAGACGTAGCTGGTAATATGCGAATGAAACATGATGCTAAAGTCTTCATTTCATGAATGCCTTCCAACTACGAACGTGCTCAGCAAAACAATAACTCCTTCTCTCATACACGAACGTAAGCGACCAAACAAAACAAAAATATCTAAAAATGTATCTTATCAAATTGATAGATATTATGCAATTAAAGTGCTTCAATCAATAAATAAATATATATATATATAGAAAAGAGTTAAAATAAAAATACATAGTTTTGAAGGAAGAGTGGGAAGGGCATAAAATTTAGAGTTAGGAAACTATGTAGCCTAAATCCTTGATCCTAGGAAACTATTTGCTATTTTAAAAACTACCAATCTCAACCACTAGATCCTAGATCCAAGGGCCTAGATTTATTCTTACTCCTCCTATGAAACTATCTCTTTTTATTATAACCCACCCCTATATATATATATATATATATATATATATATATATATATATAACTTGAATAATCACGAGCAAATAAATAATAAAACATAAGTATACGGCTCCACTGCTCCTGCATCCCCCCACTTGTCTTTTTCATTAAATTCTTCCATGGGAATCGTCTCTCTAGCTCATTCAATCTTCAAACTCGCAAAACTCAAAAACACAAAACAAAGTCTAACTACAAAAAACTACGTTAGTGACTCAAAGAAAAAGGAAATAGAAATAAAAATAAAAGAAAATATACAAACTCTACACTTGAGTTTTCACTCAAGAACCCATGTTATGCGAATCACGTGGCAGACCGAGTGGAGCTTCCTCCACCTCGGTGAACTCCAATGCCCTCAAGGATTACAAATCACGATCCGACCATTCATCAAACTTTGTCTTCTTCTTTTTAACTCCACGAACCTTTTCAAACTTACGCTTTCCACCACCTCTCTCTCCAACAAACTTTACCATTTCTCGAGAACAAGAAAACCCTCGCCCCTTTTTCACACTTAAACTTACCGAACGGGAATCGTCAAGACTAGGACCCATGCCCGAGATAATTGATTCTATCGAGTAAACTGGTTGAAATGGATCAATGAGACCGTCTTGACCATTGGGATGCCACATGGACTTAGCATATACGTGGCACTATCATCGCCGGCTCTAAGAGTGATCTTGCCTTCAAACACGTCGATGATTGCCCTAGCAGTACGTAAAAACGGACAACCCAAAATGATAGGAACTCTCTCGTCGGCCACCATATCTAAAACAACAAAATCTGCGGGAAAAACCAAATTATCTACTTTAACGAGCAAATTTTCCACGACACCCCTCGGATACTTAACGAAACGATCGGCTAAAGACGTCGTCATACGAGTAGGGGTGAGCTCTCCTAGGCCCAACTTTTCATACAAAGAATATGGCATGAGGTTTATACTAGCACCAAGATCGGCTAATGCTTGACACGTCGTATCACTTCCGAAAAGGCATGGAATGGTAAAAACGTCAGGTTTGGGTAATTTCTCTGGTACTTTATTAAGAACCACCGCATAACACTCTCCATTCAGAGGTACAGTCGACAGCTCCTCCAACTTATCCTTTCTTTTAAGAAGATCTTTCAAAAACTTGGCATAAGCTGGAGGACTTCGACGAACGGAAGGTTGACATTCAATTGGCTAAATATATTGAGAAAATGCCCGTAATCTTTCGTATACTGTTGTTTTTTTAGACTGGCGGGATACGGGACATAGGCAGGGTCAATGATGTGTGGTGGTGTCCGGACTCCAACCGGCTTCTTCTTAACTTGTGGCTCAATAATGGGTGTTGTACCTTGCGACTTACCCAGAGCCTCTACCTCTATCTCCTCATCTACCAACGCATCGTCCCCATCTTTCCCAATTTCTCTACTAACTACCTCCAGACCAAAAATCCTACCACTACGAGTGGAGATGGCTTTCAATTGAGCAGCCGGATTAGTTTGAGGAATACCCGAAAACTAACCTGGGGGCCTTTCTTCTAAACGACGAGCAATATCACCAACAGTTCTTTGAATATCGAGAATAGAAGATTGTTGATTCTTGAAGAAAAATCATGTTCGGAAAACTTTTTCTGTGTAACTTGATCTCTCTCCAGGATTTGCTTCATCATCTCTTCAAAACGCCCAATTCCACCGTTCGAATCCTGCACATTATTTTAAACATTAGTACCATCAGTGATATTATTATTAAAAAACTGACCTTTTCCTGGAGCATAAGAATTATGAAATCTGGGTGGTGCACCTGACGGACGCCAATTAGCATTATTCTGATTCAGTTTCTTGTATGTGTTCCAACTCTGATTATTGTTTTTGTAATTGTTGGGAAACCTAGTCTGACAAGCAACAAAATTGACCTGTTGATTCATCACCGGGCACTCCAACGTACCATGTCTACCTCTACAAAACTCACACATGTCCACCTTGGCCTTCAGCTCCTTAACCTCTCTAATTAGTGATTCCAAAGCAGCTGCCACACTAGTATCCAGATTAACCTGGTGTACACCTCGAGTGGATGAGGATGTACTGCTAACGGGAGTGGAATTCCCGCGATGTGGCACTTTGGCAAGGTCCGATTGAGCGAAGATCTCAAACATCTCGTTACACTCGGTGACATTTTTCCTCGCCAGTAAACTTCCTCCTGCGGCCGTGTCGAACCGAACTTGGGTTTCGTAGTTCAGCTCGTTGTAAAATTTCTCCACGAGAGCCCATGGTGTGAGACCATTCTGTGAGCAACGAGCTAGCATGTTCTGAAAACACTCCCAAGCATGACTATATTGCTCCCCCGCCTCCATGTGAAACGAGTGAATCTGATCGCGAAGAATAGTCGCTTTAGCCGGTGGGAAGTATCTCTCGATAAATACAGAACGTAGTGCTTCCCAAGTGGTGAACGTCAGGTGGCTGCGTGTCAAGCCAAGTAGCTGCTTTACCTGCAAGTGAAAACGGAAACAGATGTAAGAAAATAGCATCTTCGGTAGCACCTTGTAAATTAAAAGTTTTAAGAACGCGGTAAAGTCGGTTAATGTGAGCCGGTGCATCCTCGTCATCACGCCCCGTGAACTGATTAGTTTGAACGATGTCGTTCATGACGTATGACGGAATCTGCCATGAATTGGGATTGTCGATCTGGGGAACAACGATGCATGACTGGTTCCCAGTCAAGCCATCGAAGGCTTGAGCAGCAATTGTTCTGTCGTCGGCCATTGGAACTTCTGGTTGACTTCTAGGACTTTCTGGTGGTGAACTGTGCGGAGATGAATTTTGTGACGAACTAGCCTCGGACTTCAATGGAGAAAATTCAAGATCAGCCAGTGGTGGTCCTTGCGAACGAAGATGTGGCATAAACCTGAAAAACGCAAAATACCAAGTGAATAGACTCGAAAACTTAAAAAGAAATAAGAATAAACTAAAACTTAAATTAGACTCCTACGACTCAAACAAAAATAAAACAAATAGCACATATGTATCAGATAAGTCCAAGTAAAGCTAATAACACAATTGCTAAGAGTCCCCGGCAACGGCGCCAAAAACTTGATGTGCTAAAAACACTCAATTAAATATTAACTAAATTAAACAAGTAATAATAACAAGACCTAAGACTCAACTTCATAAAACACCGGCAAGTGAACCTATCAATTGTATTAAAGCTAAGTAAGTCCGGAATATCGAACCCACGGGACTCTATAAATTACGTAAATTAACTAATTAGACTCGACTTATGACACGCCTATTTATTATTAATGTTTTAAGGGGGGTTTAAAATAATATTAAACTAATATTAAACTAAGAAAATAAATAAACAAGTAAACTATGAAACAAGCAATCAAACACAAGATCGAAACCAATAAGAAAAGAAATCTACCTAGGTAAGAATCCCATGCATCAACAATCATCAAGCAATGGACAAATAACATGATATGGAAACTGATTTCTAAACGTATTCATCTAACATACCCTAAAGGACCCTTGACCAAATCAAACGAAATCCCAAAGAATGATTATTAGATTATTAAGCAATCAGTTATATTGATTTCCTCACTATTATCAAATAGGGTTAATTAATAGTATCATAGGCAAGCAATCTCACGAAACACTAAACCCTAGATAACTTGATAAGCTTAACACGACATCATGAACAAGGATCAACACAATAAATCAAGAATATTGTCACTAATCTATCTTAGCATGCGATTGACCAAGACACATAAACAACTCCTCACCTTACAACTATTGGAATTTAGCAAAACAGTCAAAATCCAAACCAACTATCAACAAGCTTCTATGATCTAATAGGCCTATTCAACCATAATAATCAAAAAACCAAGTAATTAATGATAAAACATGAACCCTAATATCTAAAGAACACAATCAATAGAAAACAAGATCCATGTGAAGCAATAGTTAACAATCAATCAAGATAATAAACACTCATATGCATAATGAAAACAAAATCAAGTCTTTTACTATTAATAAAACAAAACCATAATCAAAACATTAGTCCAAAGCAAGAATCAAGCGTCAAACATGTTCATAAAACCTAGGTAGACATGAAGTCTAGCCTAGAATCATTATTAAAAACAATCCCAAACAAAGGACACAAAAGAGATTCATGATAAATAACAAGAACGAAGAAGGTAGAGCAATAAAACCCTTAAGACTCCTTTCTTGATCGATTGAATGAAAGCTCCTAGATCTCTAATGATTCCTAGCTTCAAAACCTTCACAAACTTGCTCTTTTTCTCTCAAAATCGGCTGCCAAAAAGTCTCCATCCATCTAGGTTTGCAATAGTATATATATATATGTATAAACGAGCTGGGCTTGGACTTTGACCAAAACGGTTGACCAGGGGTAGTAGGCGCCGCGCGACCAGGTCTGGGCACCCTGGCCGCGCGGCGCGGCGTGTGCCAGGGAGGGTCCACGAGCTTTTCTTGTTATTTTATGCTACATCTTTGTTAAATCTTGATTAATCTTTTCTTGAACTCCAAGTAACGTTGAGAATCTTCTAAAACTTGTTTCCTTAACTCTCAAGCCATCATTTATATGAAAACAAATCAAACGCTAAGTGAAGTAATCATGTAACCATTGATGAGACAAACGAACTTTGACTTCACATGAAATGATAGAAAGAATTAGAGTTTAACATGCAAGACACCAAAAGAATTAAAACATGATAAATATCAAATACTTGACTCAAAACCTTAAATACATAAAAGATTATCAAAACACGAACTAAACCGAACTCGAAATATTAAATAAACATAACTTTACAAGGTATTCGAGATATATAAATAAAAGTATATCAGCGGGTGTCTTTCGCGGGCACTTATTCTTAGCAGGAACGACCCATAGAAGCATCTAATGGGTTAAGAACTTCTGGGCCTTTTTCCTTGTTTATGACCCTACCTCTGTAAATGTTTGCAAATGTTTAATCATTAAATTTGTTATTCATACAAATATGTTAGTACATATAGGATAAAGTTAAGTCATTGTGATCAAGTAATCGTGATGTTAATGATAATTACAATTTTGGAATCAAGTTACTAAGACCCAAAAACTTGAAATACTCCAAATTCTTCTTCACAAGAAGCGTGGTTATCAACGAATAATACAACTAAACCGAAAACACAAACCTAATTCAAGAAACTTATACGTAGGTACTAACACAACTTGAAAATTACACGACTTTGTTTACTTTCACTTTGCTAACTTAAGGTAGAATTTTGTTTTCGTTTACTCATAGTATTAATATATTACGTTACTTAGTAGCACAGATTCTATTTTTTTTTTTTTACTCGTAATATTTATCCTATTCTATTTTATATGTGGTGTCTGACACTTTGAAGTGTGGACGTTTCGTTATCTTTTAGTTACAATTTGAGTTCGGTTTATTCGGTATGCTATATTTTATAACGCTTGTTGTAGCATGCAATAGAATATATATTTTGTACTCTTTTTTGAATGTTCCTAAATATGTTTAGTGATGTGGTTTTAGCTTAGTACGGTTACTCAAACATTTTCTGACTTGTCTTTGAGGAGTCAACGACATGACACTTGTCGTGACAGTGAGTAATTAAAGCTCACGGCGCCTCTAACTAGTACTTATGTAGTATTAGAGTCGCTTAGGTGTGTATGGATCGATCCTAGTTCTATTCTTATTTCTAACTTATGATTTATGGGGGATGAAATTCGTGTACGTGACATGTACCATCTCATAGGTGCTTGGACTGGCTAGTTGTGTACCAGTCTATTATGTTTAGGCTCGTGGATGTTTCCTTTTCACGTGGCGTTGAGTTCTTATTATGTGTAGTCATATGATTTGATGTGTGTATATGTTGTGATATGTTTTCGTATTCGTTTGATTATACTCTAATTCGGTTGGATTCAATCATGTTCTTTATGATTTCACTCGGTTTCGGTTACCTTCATTATGGTATTGAAACTAACACAAAAAATAAAAAATAAAATTTGCTTGCGGTCGGTTATCGTAACAATATAAAAAAACAAAAAAACAAAATTGGCGACCAATGTGGTGCCACCATTTGACAAAATTAGAAGCTTACGGCACCAATATTATACTTAGTCTATATAGATAATTGTTTTTATTATGATTATTGCTGATATTGATTGTATTATTTCTATTAAAATTAGGTAAAATTCTCAAAATAGCCATTTTTTACCAAGCTTTTCCAATTCTAGCCTAAGACCAAAACTAATTCCCAAGATAGCCAGATTATTCCGTCGGATCTGATGGAAACCATTCCTGATTCGACGAACTTTTTAGCCTATCCCGACACGCCATGTAGCATGGTTTTCCGTTGGAACCGAGGTTTTGGCGAACCAATTAGCCGGACGGAGGAAAGGACAGTCGGATGGAACGATTCAATTCATGCTTCTGTTGGATCCATCTATTTAATTTGTCCGACGAACCTAGATTTTTCAATCGGGGGTTTTTGATTTTGAGTTCTAGAGTGCAATTGAACACTATGGTTTTGTTCTCCTCGAAAAACTAAGTGATTCACTATTGATATTGCTTGATATTCTGAAGAAACAATAAAGATGATCTGGAGGTCGGTTATGGAGGTTTAGGGTTTGAGAGGTAAAAGATGAAGAATTCAGTCGGACCAATTAAAATTCAGTAGGATCCGACGGAAAAAAATGGCTATTTTAGGTATTTTTTTGAAAACCAAGGCTAGTTTTGGAAAAAATTGTTCAATATGGCTATTTTGCTAAATTTCCCTTAAAATTATTATTATTACGTGTTATTGATCTCAATACAAAGATATATTTAGCTAACCTTCGGTAACATACAAAAAAAAATATATGATGTGCATCAACAAGTACATGGTTTTCCTCAGATGCTGAGTAGCTTTGATTGCACACTGGAAGTGAGCCACCGGTCCTAGGTTGTCAAGGTAAGCATCATCTAGTATCATCTGATTGATCATGATGGTCCATCTCTAAACAGTCGCAACATATGTTCTTTGGATTTCACATGCATATTTTAGCATGATCGGCGCAAAAACGACATTGTTGTTATACAATCATCATATTGTCGATGACATCATTTATGGAGTTGCACCTGATTATTATATCTAGCCGATGGTATTTATCTCGAATGAGCCATGTAGGTGCTTAGTTTTCATGCGCAGACAACGAGACAGGTAATTTTTTAAATATAAAAATGGGTTGGCATGAAAGGATATCAAAGGGGCATTCGTTGTATTAATGAAACGATGGATTATTATTGCCCGACCGGTGTATTATAGGGGCACACGTTTATATCTTTTATCAGAAAGGATAGAACATCTATGGCTGAATCGTTAGAACAATGATGATGTCAGTGATGAATGTTGGTTAATCATCAATCTCATTAAATATTTCGTTAGTTTATTATAGAATAAATAAACTCTGTTAGAATGTTCGGTTAGTGTACTTAGGGTACAAAGTGTAATTAGTAGATAGTTTGTGTATATTATTGTAATTAGTTAGAATATAAACGAAAGGTTGCGTCATATGTACGAACTGTCGTGACGGTAGAATGTAACCGCCGGCGAGGGTATAAATACCTCAGGCCACCATCACTTGTAATCATCCGTTTTCAATTACAAGTCAATAATACAAGATTTGTTTATTATAATTGTTATTACTTACGTATTATTGTTCGATTATTCGATCCCGTGGCCCTCAGTGAAGAGTAAAATAACTGAAACTTTTTAGTAATTTTGTTTAATTTTAATCACTAACTAAAAAACATTTTTAGCGTATTATTTTAATTTCGGATTGTTATATATTAAACTATATAAATAAAAATATATATTAAAGCCTCACTTTTTATGTGTTTGTAAAACGACATTTTAGCTGACTTGTGTTAGTTTGCCCACAACAAATATAGCCTTACAATATCTGATTGAGACAAAACTATGGAACAATTTGTAGCTAACAAATGTTAGGTGTTCTTATACATAGGAATGAACTGAGGACATCACACAGATCGAGTCTCAAGTATTTGACCATTATTTATTTACAAAGACATTAATGTTTCTAGAATTAGGAGGTATTAGTTGGTAGGCAAACCGAATTTGGTTAGGTTGAGTTTATCATGAGAGAAGCACATAAAGGGCACTGAAAGCTGGTAATTGTTTTATAAGGGAATTGCTAATACAAACTAGTGGATCATATTTTAATCCCCATCTAGTGTGCTACATTTACTTTATTCTAAACAAGTCGTGTAAAAAATAAATAATAATAGTCAAATACTTGAGGCTGGACCTGTGACGTCTTCATTTCATACTATATATAAATAAGAACACCCGACATTTGATATATATGCATTCATAAAAACCAGCTAGCTACTTTTAATTGTTTCATATTAATTTCTGTAAATCTCAATGGGTAGATTATATCTAATCGATCGTGCAAATCATCTTCTTTCTCCTTCTCATCCGCCCCACGCGGTGGTTGATCCTCAAAACGGCGTCTTTTCCGCTGTCTTCTCCATGATCGCGTATTATCTCATCACCAGGTGGCGTGAGAAGATAAGAAACGCGACCCCGATACATGTTCTCACCATGTTTGAAATGGCTGCCATTATCACCTTCGTCGCATGTTGTATCTACCTTGTTGCGTACCTTGTCCCCCACACGCATTTCTTAGATGATGAGGAAGAAGAAACACCCGAATGTGATGCTGTCGTTTGTAAATCTGGGGCGTTGTTAAAGCAAGTCGTAGAAAAGGATGTGATGATTTCAGAAACGGCCACTAAAGAGGATGAAGCGCTGATTGAAGCCGTGGTTGCAGGTAAAATCCCATCTTACTAGCTGGAAACAAAGCTCGGGGACTGCAAGCGTGCAGTTTAAGAATGGCGGTGGAGAGGATAACCGGGATGCCAATAGACGGTTTGCCAGTAGAAGGGTTTGATTATGAATCGATATTGGGACAGTGTTGTGAGATGCCAGTTGGTTATGTTCAAATACCCGTGGGTGTTGCTGGCCCGATGTTGCTAGATGGAAAGGAGTTGTATGTGCCTATGGCGACAACCGAAGGGTGCCTTGTGGCTAGCACTAACAGGGGTTGTAAGGCTATTTACGTCTCGGGTGGCGCCACTAGTGTGCTGGTTAAGGAAGGGATGACTCGAGCTCCTGTTGTTAGGTTCGGAACCGCAAAGAGAGCTGCTGAATTGAAGTTCTTCTTAGAGGAACCTCTCAACTTCGAGACTCTAGCTTCAGTTTTTAACAAGTAAAGACATTATTATTTAAATGTCCTTGTCTGTTATTATTCGGCTAATTCATTCTTATTAATTGCAGATCAAACCGATTTGGGAGGCTTCAAACAATCCGATGTGCGATAGCAGGAAAGAATCTATATATCAGGTTCACTTGTAGCACGGGTGATGCAATGGGAGTGAACATGGTTTCAAAAGGTGTACAAAATGTTTTGGATTATCTGGAAGCTATCTTCCCAGACATGGATGTCATTGGCATCTCCGGAAACTATTGTTCGGATAAGAAACCGGCAGGAGTGAACTGGATAGAAGGAAGAGGCAAATCTGTGGTGTGTGAGGCCATCATAAAGGAAGAAGTGGTGACAAGAGTGTTAAAGACAACCGTAGCTTCATTGGTCGAACTAAACATGCTCAAGAACCTCACTGGATCAGCCATGGCTGGTGCTCTTGGTGGGTTCAACGCCCATGCTAGTAATATCGTGTCGGCTGTGTACTTGGCCACTGGTCAAGACCCAGCACAAAACGTTGAGAGCTCCCAATGTATCACCATGATGGAGGCTGTGAATGATGGTAAAGGCCTACATGTGTCTGTGACCATGCCATCCATCGAGGTTGGTACTATCGGTGGTGGAACCCAATTAGCTTCGCAATCCGCTTGTTTAAACTTGTTGGGAGTGAAGGGTGCAAATAAAGAATCGGCAGGTTCAAATGCACGCCAACTAGAGATGGCCAAAAAAACCGGTTGGGGAACCGGTTTACCGGTTTAAACCGGAAACCGGTTTTTACGAAAACCGGTTTTTTAAAAACCGGTTTGACCGGTTTACAAACCGCCGGTTCGTCTTTCGGTTACAAGTTCTAGATCCAAAACCGGTTAACGAACCGGTTAATGGAAAAACCGGTTTTTTTTATTAACCGGTTATGGAAAAACCGGTTAACCGGTTTCTCCATAACCGGTTAAAAACCGGTTTTTGAACGTTGTATAACGGCTATATGCCCGTTTTTTTTGTTTTTGGACCGTTTTTTTTTTTACCATTTTACCCCCACAAACATCTATATATAGTTTAGGTTGGGTATTGGTTAGATCACACTCGATTATACAACTCCAAACGCTCTAAACGTTTATTTCATACGCGATTATTTTGTTATCTCACGCTCAATTATACCACATTACCACTCCATACGCTCTTATTTCGTAGTCGTTTATTTCATACTCGAGTATACCACTCTTATTTCGTAGTCGATTATCATGGCCTCCCAAAGTGCTGCTTCATCCGTCAACATGGGTGCCTCGAACACGGGAGAAACGGTCGTTCGGGTCATCCCCACGAAACGAAACCATGATGTTTGGCAACATTTCGACCTATGCGAAATGTCTAACGGTAGCCAAAAAGCTCGATGCAAACATTGTTTGAAGTTTTATGGCAAAGATGCAAACTCCACTTTAAAAGCGCATGTACAAAGGCCCTTTTGCAAGGCCTTGAAGGACGAATCGGGAAGTAGTTCGCAGCCGGAGATGACGAATCAAGGAGCGGTGTTTACGTACGACGTTGAAGCAGTACGTCAACAGTTTTCAAACTTTGTGATTCAACAAACACTTCCTTTCAACCACTTCGACAACCCTCAATTCACGGAGATGATGCGAAACTATGTTCAACCACGCTACCAACACGTAAGTCGTTCGACCCTTAGAAGAGATTGTATGAAGACGAGGTCAATGAAGGACACACTCAACCAATGACCGATGAATAAGCCGCGTACGACGATTACCTAAGAAATAGCTCGGGATCGGGTAGCGAAGAAAATTAGTTAAAGAAACAGCAAACATGGAGGCAAATCATGAGTAAGAAACAGCAAGTTGTTCATGTAATCGTGTCTAAGCATTCTTTTTCCTAATATGTGCTCTTATTTACTTGTTGATTTGGATTTTTCTAATTTAGTTAAAGAAACAGCAAACATGGAGGCAAATCATGAACAAACTGCGATTGGGAACAACAGGAGCATCTGCTAGTTCACGATTTAATGTTTGTATTTTTGAGTTAAATCATGAACAACAGTTCTTGGCAGAGATTTCTTCAGTGTTAATGATTTAATGTTTGTATTTTTGAGTTACGAATATGCGATAACGATTTAATGTTTGTATTTTTAATGTAAAAACTATAAATGAAAGTTATGTGTTTTTAATCTTTGGTTTGTTGAAAACACATTCACCAACACACACTCATACTCATCTTCCAAGCAAAGAACCCTAACAACGAAAGCAAAGAATGGCTTCGGTCAGTCCGTTTTGCCTTGTAGTTACCGTTTTGCCTTGTAGTTACCGGTTTGTTTATACTGTGAAAAAATAATGGTCTTCATTAAGTACAAAATATAAAAAACAAATATTCGTATTTGAAACCGCGAAATTTTAAAAAAAAAAAAAAAACCGGTTAATAAAAAAAACCGGTTAATAAAAAAACCGGTTTCTAAACCGGTCCTAACCGGTTAGACCGGTTAGGGTTTTGACAGCAAAAAACCGGTTATTAACCGGTCCGGTTATTAACCGAACCGGTTTTTTTCCGGGCCAAAAAAACCGGTCCGGTTAATAACCGAACCGGTTTTTTTAAAAAAACCGGTTTGTGCACCTCTAACGCCAACTGGCTAAGATTGTGGCCGCATCTGTTCTAGCCGGAGAGCTGTCTCTTATGTCTGCAATCGCAGCCGGACAACTTGTTAAGAGCCACATGAAATACAACTGCTCAAATAAAGATGGTTGTGCAAAAAGTTTGAGTTCCAGTCTTAGTCAACAATTGTTACCAGCCGGTCATGCTAGTCATTGTGACTCGGTGGAATGCACCTTTGTTTATTTGTGTCTATAAACATATATCTTAGTATACTATTAAAACAAATAACAATTTTTATATGACATCATACTAAGGTATTCATCTAGATGTCATGTCACATATTTTCTATCTTCCTAATTGTCAACTCATCCCCTACATAATATATAAACCTTAAGATTAAAGTCCCTAATACACATTTTGATTTTCCTCTCTCTCTTGATGTTTAGCCAATTCTTCCGACGATTATCTTCGCTTTTACCAGTATAACGATTCTTCTACCCTAATCTTCAATTCTCATGTATGATTGATTATTGTCATTTAATTTTCTTCGCACTTTATTGTTTGTAATTTGTTAATTGTTTATGCATGTATTCTATGTTTTCCTTCTGTTAATATCTTAAATAATTGTTTTTACATGATTGCTTAATTTGATGTTCGTTTAATCTATTTAGGTTGTCTACTAAATCTACATTACTTCTCCGATATTACCTGAGTTTGTTATACATCAAAATCCAAGGTTCAATGGACATGTTGAAGTTATAGTAATGACTCCATCTTGGCAACAATCAATGGTTAATTTAGGTTGTGATAAGAATTATTCTCTTAAATATGGTTGATTTAGCTTGTGATCAGAATTGTTCTAATATTCCAGTTATATCCAGTTTGTTAAAAAGATTGATTATCCGTTGGTAATTGTTACTAAACCAAAATATATGTTTTTATTTAATAATTTAATGCATATATTATTATACAAATATTAAATAACATTAATTAAGTTTTATTCATTTTAGCTTTTGTTGGTCCAATTTGTTAGATTAGCTAATTGGCTAGAAGAAGTAAATGCTGGAAAATGGCTTTGCTTTTGTACAACAACTAACTTTTCATTATAATATGAATGATGTTGTTTTGGTCATGACGAACGTGTCTTAGTTATTAACTTATGCTTATTTATTTATTTTATAGCTTATACAATTCATGAAAATTAATGTTTTTTATATGATCAAACTTTGTTTTGACTGTGTAAGGCTCCGGTCCCGGTGCCCTACATTGACGTTGGATTCAATCATAAACACAGTTCAAAATATCATACTGAATTAAAAACTTTTCACGGAATAGATAGAAAACATCAATCATTCGTTACATAAGTCTTAAACTTAAACAAACATTCAAACATGTCTTTTAAATTCAAGCATTACAAAACATAATGACTTCTAATCTTCAGATGTCAGCTTCTTTATTCTTTAACCATGTGTGCTCCTTAAGCCAGCTGTTTCATTCTACTTGCCTACGTGCATACTAAAAGTCACCTACGCTGAGTGAGTTTTAGTTAACCAGACAACATACATTACCTTCACATACTTACATATATACGTATTCGAAGATACATATTTCATACTTAACCTATTTACCTTTCTTTCATGCATACATACATTCTTTCTTTCTTTCATACTTTCATTATTTTAACATGTGTGCATTACATACATAACTATCTATGCGTTTTAATGAGCATTTCGCCCTATAACCTTCGTAGATATTATTGGGGTCTACAACCCCTTATCCTTCGCAGATATTATTAGAGTCTGCAACCTTGTAACCTTCGCAAATATTATTAGTGTCTGTAACCTTTTAACATTCGCAGATATTATTAGGGTTTGCAACCCTTTAACCTTCGCAGATATTATTAAAAGGGTATGTAACCCCTCATACCTTTCCATACCACCATACGTCCATACATTCATACAGTTATATAAATACATACTTACAAATGTCTTTTTCTATATCGTTCTCATATATTTAACATACATACGGCATACACTTACCACTTAAGGTAAATGTATTAACTAACACATAGGAGTATGCACACAGACCTGAAAACATAACAGCGAAAGGGGCTAAAAACTCACTTGAACTTTGTTCCTTTCAGATTTAGTCGGCATACCCTTCTTTAGTTGTGCACGGCTGACTTGGGTTGATCTCGGTTCGGAAGATTGAGCGGTGTAGAAAGCGTTTGGCTTAAGTGTGTGTTTTTGAGTGTGTAGGCTAAGGTGAGGAATGGATGGAGATAAAATGTTTGTAGGGTGTTAAGGGTATTTATACCCTATGCCCATGGACCTTAGACCCATTATCTAATTAAGTGTAAGGCCACGGCCCCGGTGCCCTACTTTGAAGTTGGATTTACTCATAAACACAATTCTAAATATCAGAGCGAATTAAAATTTTTCACAGAATTTAATAAGTCAACCATATATTACATAACATTCTAAATCTTTCTTAACATCATTCAATTTTGTCTTTCAATATAAAAACATAATAAAAAATAACTTCATAACATTATTCTCAAGATGTCAGTATCTTTAGTCCAATGTTATGTGTCTTCATTCAAGCTAGCTATCTTAGCCTATTCACCTGTGTGCATACTAAAAGTTAGCTACGCTGAGTGAGTTCTAGTTAATCAGGCAACATGCAATACGTTCATCTACTACATACTTAACATGCTTTACTTTCTTTTGTACATACATAAGTATATACCTTCATTCTTACTGACGTACTTTTGTTCTTTCATACTTTCATATTTTATCTTACTTCACATACGTACTTATACGTTTTAAAGAGTCTTTCGCCATATAATGTCACAGATATTATTAGGGTCTCCCATCCTCCTTTCACAAATATTATTAGGGTTTGCCACCCTCCTTTCACATATATTATTAGGGTATGTCACCCTCCTTTCACAGATATTTTTAGGGTCTACCACCCTCCTTTCACATATATTATTAGGGTTTGCCACCCTTCTTTCATAGATGTTATTAGGGTCTGCCACTCTCTTACCATACAACCATACATACCTTTCTTTATAAATTTTTTATATACTTTCATACATACTCTTAATATTTTCTTTATCATTCATAAAGCATTCACATATCATACACTTACCAGTTAAGGTAAGTGCATTAATTAATCACATCGAGTATGCACACAGTCCCAAAAACATAACAAGGAAATGGGGCTAGAAACTCACCTGTGTCATGTGCTTCTCAGAGTTAACTATTATACCCATCATTAGTTGTGCACGGCTAACTGTGTAATAATTATAACTAAATTAATTATCTTTAACTATATCATACTTCTATGTTAGTGTAACCCCTAGATCACGGGAGTCCGGGGGCAGCGCTTCTGGCAGCAGGGTTCTAAGGGCAGCAGCCCCTAGCGGGGTCCAAGGGGCAAAGCCTGGCTTGGAAAATTTTTTTTCATTAATAGTCTTTTACTAAATTTCATCAGAAAACTGATTTTCCCTGATTCTGGGTCAAGTCTAAACCAATCGAATCGAGTCTGGAATTCTAATTGAATCGAGTCTCAATTCGATTCGATTCGTTTCCATTCGATTCAATTTGTTTCCCATTCGATTTGATTCGTTTTCCATTTGATTCGATTTGTTTGGTTCAATTCAGTTCATTTCATGTCTTTCCATTCTAAATCACTTTGTTACACCCCGTTATGCCCGTTTTGCCCACGAATTGGGTTCTGGGCCATAAAACTTCGTTTTCTCACTCTAACATGGTCCAAACATCACCCGTTTGTACCACTTCATTCCAAAAAACTTGTTTACGCTCAAGTTTACATTTTCTTACCTAATAAGACCCGATTTGCGTTAGTATCAAATCCTATGGCAAAGCGACCTCAAAAACTTAACATTTTCATCTAAAACGTACCTTTTAGGTTTGGTCTTGCTTCGGCTTAGATTCAACACCTGAGTCTAGACGTTTTTATCTTGTTGTTTGATGATGTTGAACATGAAACCCAACCTTTCTTCAACTCGGATCTAGGTCCAAAATGATGAGAGTGTTTGTGTGTGTTTTTGAGTGTGTTATGGAGACTGGAAGACGGAAATGAGGGTTTTATGGATGTTTAACGATGTTTATATACCCTTAAGCCCATGGGCCTAAGTCCCATCACCCTCCCTTATTCCATCTTTTATTGTCCAAGCTCACACTCTATTACTTTTATCTTGCTTAACTAAATAATAATACACTATAAGTAAACGAAATTCTTTTATTTATTATTATCAAAAGTAGGATATTACATTAAGTCCATGATTTATTCTAAGTCCATCTATTTAAGTCTACCATCATTTTTATTATTTTATTATTTAATTGACTTTCTCTATTTTTTATTTTAAAAACATCAGATGTTACATAACATGTGTGAATGTTATTGAAATTTTCTATTAATTATTTGTAATTTTTGGTAACATATAAACCAATGTTTTCACGACCGGACCGGACCGAACGAACCGGTTGGACGGAAGATCGGTGTGTACAGCGGTCCGATTGTGTATAGTTGAACCGCTTTACAGAAAACCGCCTGGTTTTGTGCAGTCAGCGATTGAACCGGCGAACCGGATCGGAGGTTCAACCGAAAATGGAGAAATTAGGCTTCCATTTACACAGATCTGCAACAATGAAGCCTTCGATTTACACAAATCATGTCCAGACTTCATCATATAGTTGCATGCCTACGAGAGATCAGCCTGCATCAACAACCTTTGATTTGCACCAAAATAGAGAACAAGGTTTTCATGTTTTGGAAAAGGATTTAGATGACGACAAGTTAGGTTTAGGTTTCAAGAATTTTATGCAAAATGTGAACTCTTAACACTATTAAAATAAAGTAGGTTCAAATATTAGCATATAATTTGGGCTTTTAAAAAAAAGGTTTAAAGCAAAAGTAAAGTGTGCAGGAAATGGATTAACGTCATGCATGAAACCTCTAAAAACTAAATAATAAATATAAATTAAATCATCCGGTTCTTGAATCCGGGTAGACAGGTCCAATTGGTCCAACCAATGAGCTAGTAAAGTGTCTGGTTCGCTATCAGATTCGGTTATAAAAACATTAATATTAACAGCCATAGGTTAATGACTAAAAATACCAATTAATGATTTCAATTTCATTTAATAAATTCAAATGAAGATACTTATTATAATTTCCTTTAACTATTACTTAAAATATAATATATGTTATTGCTTAATTAATGCTAATATACATAAAATATGTATAAACCTTTTGAATTCATAACATATTTAAACACGGTTGATTTTTTGATTTGACCAAATAAAATTGTCTATTAATTGTTGGTGATTTTTTGGTAACTATTTAAAATACGTATAACCTTAAAGTCTTTTAATTTTTCCAATTATGCTAGATTGAATTAATAACATATTTAAACTAGATTAAATATGTTATTTGACAAATGCTTAACAAACTTTTAAAGCTTTCAATACTATCTAATCTCAACAAACTTTTCAATTTTTTATATTTGACCATTTTTTAATGATTACGTTTAAATGTCTATATGTGTAAACCCTCGGGTGGGCAAAAGTGAAATTGCACTAATTTTGACGTTATTTTACTAATCTCGTGAAAATAACGTTAAAAGTGGCGGAAGGTTAATCAGGTATCATGTAGTGGCGTTGATAGCCGAAAGACGAGGGTAAATGCACCAATCAGCCGGTATCCCGATGATTGAGTGCTATGTTCTTTATGTCCAAGGCTTGATGCAAAACTAGTATCGAGCCGGGGGTCTCACCGGAAGCAGCCTTTCTATCCCTATGAGGTAGAGGTAAGGCTGTCTACATCTTACCCTCCTCAGACCCTACCATAGCTTTGCTATTGGTGGGATATACTGAGTACGATGATGATGATGATGATGATGATGATGATGATGATGATGTTTAAATGTCAAAATTAATGTCTAAAACAAACCCTGCATTTTAATAATTCAAAAATCAAAAAACTTTCTATTTCTTTTTAGGAATTTGACTAATTAACCAATTTGCTCTTAATTATTTTTAATTATGTATTATTAACAACTTCTTCCCACCTTCTTTCACTGTAAAAAAAGACTTCGATATTCGCGACTTGTCTCAAACAAGAGAAAGAAACAAGTATCTTATCTTTTATAGATATTCACGATATATTTCCTGTGGTAACTGAGTTCATGAATTATATGGCCAGCAAACAGTACGAGCCGCAAGGTATATTGGTCAAGGTTTCATGATTACCTTATCACACGCCAATCGTTTACCTGTACGAAAAATTGATCACATCCAAGTGTTTCTGCGGGCGAATCCAATTTGAATTTGATAAATGCATTGCTTGTGAAGTATGCGTTCGTGTATGTCCTATAGATCTACCTGTTGTTAATTGGAAATTAGAAACTGATATTAGAAAGAAACGATTGCTTAATTACAGTATTGATTTCGAAATATGTATCTTTTGTGGTAATTGCATTGAGTATTGTCCAACAAATTGTTTATCAATGACAGAAGAATATGAACTTTCTACTTATGATCGTCATGAATTGAATTATAATCAAATTGCTTTGGGTCGGTTACCAATGTCAATAAAAAAACAATTACACAATTCAAACAATTTTAAATTTGCCTGAAATAAAAACTTAAGAACTCATTTTGATCTAAAAGAATGAACGTTTTTGTTTGGTGAATAGTTACAGTTATATTCATAATTATATTGATTGGGATTAGGCGGCGAGAATTGTGTTTTAATTTATATTAATATGAAAAATATATTTCTTTCCTATATTCTATATTGATGATTGATGATTTGAAAATATATAGATTCAAATTACTCCTTCGAGAGATTAGGCCAATAACTACATCTACATCAATCCATATCTATGAAAATGGGTTTTTTCAAATTGAATAATTAAGAACTGTTATAAAATAGAAAAAAGTGGAGTTACTTCTTTTTTCCTGACCGGGTCAATAAAGTTATGCAAGATTTTGATTTATTTATCTCTTATATATAATGGATTTACATGGACTAATACATGATTTTCTTTTAGTCTTTCTGGGATTAGGTCTTATATTAAGGGGTCTGGGAGTAGTATTACTTGCCAATCCCATTTATTCTGCCTTTTCATTGGGATTTGTTTTTTTTGTATTTCGTTATTCTATATTCTATCGAATTCCAATTTTGTAGCTGCTGCGCAGCTCCTTATTTACGTAGGAGCCATAAATGTTTTAATCATTTTTGCTGTGATGTTCATAAATGATTCAGAATATTCCAAATATTTCCGTCTTTGGACCGTGGGAGATGGAGTAACTTCCGTGGTTTATACAAGTCTTTTTGTTTCACTACTTACTACTATTCCAGATACGTCATGGTACGGGATTATTTGAACTACAAAAGCAAACCAGAATGTAGAGCAAGATCTTATAAGTAATAGTCAACAAATTGGGATTCATTTATCAACAGATTTTTTTCTTCCGTTTGAATTTATTTCAATAATTCTTTTAGTTGCGTTAATCGGCGCAATTGTTATAGCTCGTCAATAGTAACTCTTTATAACTGGAAAAACCTTGTTATGAGCTATCACATATCTTTCCTTTTTTCTATTTGACTTTGTATATAAAATAGAAATTATTTATATTTATTACTTCAATCTATTCCCAATATATTCTAGTCAATCCAATTGGTCAAATTGTTGTTCATATTAAAATGAATCGAGATTTATAAGGGGTTGGTTAATGATGCTCGAACAGGTACTTTTTTTGAGTGCTTATTTATTTTCTATTGGTCTATATGGATTGATTACAAGTCGAAATATGGTTATGGCTCTTATGTGTCTTGAACTTATATTAAATGCGGTTAATCTCAATTTTGTAACATTTTCTAATTTTTTTATAATCGTCAACTAAAAGGATCCATTTTTTTCTATTTTTGTTATATCTATTGCAGCTGTTGAAGCTGCTATTGGACTCGCTATTGTTTCATCAATTTATCGTAACAGAAAATCAACTCGTGTAAATCAATCAAATTTATTGAATAAGTAATATTATAATTTATTGAATAAGTAATATTATAATATAAATTATCACATTATCATTTTCATAAATTAATTTAAATTAGTAAATTAATTTAAATTAGCATGTCTGCCATGTAAGATATGATCATGTTATCACAAAGATAAGAAATCAAAGTATTTTGGCACTGGGAGTATCAAGAAATTCTAAACCGTAATCCAGAAGTTGGTTTTGCATTCAGATTGTAACAACTCGGGTTTTCGTATATATATTTTTATACTCGTCTCGTTTCGACGTTCGGGTTATTTATTAATTAAAATTTCACGCTTATTGAAATGATTAATTATTTTTTTATTATTATTTAAATTATTTATATAAAATATATTTATTATATTTTTCTTGTTTGGCATTTTTAACCCAAAATATAAACCTTAAACCTCTTTTGTAACCATCCTCAAACCTCAGGGGCTGAAATGTAAGAGTTTGTTATAACCCGTTTACATGATCGGGGTAACAGGATCCAGTCCCAAATCCAAACCCTAATTCCTAACCCGATTCAATTGGGTTTTCTTGGACCTCAATTATCGGCATAATCATGGAAATTATTCAATGCATATCATTATTCTTGCCTTAAACGATATGACCGACATTGTTAATTTGGTATTTGAGATCAATTTGATGCGTATTACTATTATGAACGAACCGTCCTTGCTTGTTAATCAATTCATAACCTATCAAGCACCATAACTCAATTAATTGAATCTGCACAATCCCCTTCACCCTCGATATCAAAACCCTATGCTGAATTGTAAAATTTACAAGTTGTTCGTCTAGTTCTGATCTCACCCATGGCCGCAACTGTGTACTCTTGATTCTGCGTCCTAACGACATCAACTAAGGTAATTATATATATGGTTCTGATCGCTTTGATCCGCCTAACATTAAACCTAACGTTAATTGGATTAACTGTTTACGGATTTAAATCGATTGATTGATTAGGGTTTTTGTTCTCGAATCCTGTTTACTTGCGTCTGTTTATAATTAATGGAAAACAAATCTTAACTCGTCTGCTGGATTAGCCCAGCTGGTTAAACACTTGGCTCTTGGGGCAGAGGTCGCAGGTTTGATCCTCTACACCTGATATTTTTGGAAAAATTATGATTATTATTCTTTTTAAATAATTTATAATCATATTATTAATACTAATAACTAATTAAGATTATTTTAATAAAATAACCAACTTTGTAATACTCGTTTAACTCTCAATTCCGTTCGTGTGTGTGTATATAAATATATATAAAGTATATTATCACGTAAAAAAATAATGTTTTAATAAATATATAAATAAAGTAATTTTATCTAAAACTATAAATAATAATTTATTTAGTTATGTTTTCATAAATCAAAATAATTATTTTATATAATAAATCCTTATATAAATATAATATTATAATATTGTTTAACTAGTGATCATAATAAATTCTTTACTTAGCGTATCCGTTTGCTATCGTTTCTTTTTAGGCTTTAACGTTCGTGTGTGACTTTCCCGCATCTTATTTATCTTAATCACCCTTGTTCGTCTATCGAGGTGAGTACCACATTCCCCCTTTTTACTTGTTTTTCATGTTTTGGGGACATATGCGTAAATTGTATTTCTTATATATACTTATACTCAAAGCTGCAACTTTGTCTTATGTGTTAACAACTTATACCTTACTTGTTTATGTGATTATTTGCTTTGTATGCTTCCGCATTTGGAGAGGTCCAACATAATCTCAGTCTAGTATGATCAGACGCCAGTCGTTAGCCTTTGTGCTTCTCGACATCTCAGTTATACTTGCTCATTTGGTTAATTTGTTATTCTCATATGACTTGTTGCAACTACATATTTTTGTTACTATATGTACATTTAAACTGGTGTGTTGCTCACTCAACCTTGTGTTGACAAACTATATTATATTCAACGCATATGCAGGTTATCGTGTGACGTGATGATCAAGATTGTTTGAAGCAAGTTAGGATGCATGTTAGAGAAAAGATACAAGAACTTAATTTTGGATTTATAATGTAATTGTTTATTTATAACTTTGATATACATGAATATTTGTTTGAAACTATTAAATAGATATTAAAACCTATAATGTTGCATGAAAGTAACCTTAAGAGCTGTGACAATCAGTTCACGCCCCGGAATTTCCGCCGTAGGTTGGGGTGTGACACAGATAACCTGAGAAAAACAAGCTGATGCGGCAACATACTCAACCCTTATTTAGTATAATAAAACCGTGTTGTGTTTATATCTTTTTTTATCCATAAAAGTGAACCATAGCCTTTGATTTAATAGATATAACTACAAAGTCATTGAATGTCAAAATAAAAGTTCAAATAAATATTCCTTACTAGTTTGATCCTCCCGTGTTACGGGTGTTTATTCAAAATTTTGTTTTAATCGTATTGCTATTTTATGATGATTTATTTTATTTTTTAACGTAGTTTAGTTTTAATTTAATACATATATATTAGTTTGTTATTATATTTTTTAGCGTTTGAGTTTTTTCAATTGAGATGTGTAGGTTTTTTTGATCTTTAACGAACAAACATAAACGGGCACGAGCATTTTGATTTTTTTAAATGAACAAATATGAACACAAATATTTGTCTAATGAAAAAGGGGATGTTAATGTAGTTGACAATGGTGGGTAGTATCGGAAGTTAGCAGGCGATGAAGATGATAGACCAGCATCAGAGAACATGTAAAGAAGATAAATTAAATTAGGGTTTAATGATAGTGTTTACCAATTAATGAGATCTTATAACCCATTTGAGGGATATTAGGGTTGGTAGACCCATGACCCGTGTAAATTATTCTTTGATGATTAACCTGTTTAGGAGTTATCCGGGTTTGGTGAGACCCAAGACTCGCAAAATTATTGTTTGATTATGAAAGAGTTTCATAAATATATGAGATGTTATAACCCATTTAAAGACAATCCGGGTTCGATAAGACACATACCCGTGAATTCGGGTCAAATGCATGAGAAACATCCATTTAAAAATCAAGCAATCTGGTGGCTCTAGAGAATGTGAGTAACAACCTGAGAGTGACACATAGAATTTCATGGTAGACAATTATATAGATAGTTATATAATAACTTATATATTTATTTATAGAGTTATTATATAATTAGATGTATCTGTTCATACACAAATCACGTATGTATGTTGTAACTTCATCGCACAATATATTAAAAAATACTATAATTATTATAATTTCTAAATTTGTAATTATATAATTTAATTGTAGTCGTATTCCAAATATAATTCATTACATATTTAAACTTGATTATTTTTATTAGTTGACGAATTCTCAACAAACTTTAATCGATTTTGATACTCTCCAAGCTCGACAAACTTTACATTTTTTATTTGACCAATTTACAATTATAATCATGTCTAATTGTCAAAATGAATGCCTAAAATAAAGTGCATATTTTTTATAACCAATTGTATTAATTTTTTTTGAAATTCCAAATAGATTTGTACATAATTTCCTGTTTTCAACCGTGCCGTTAATTTAGGTTTATTGTAGGTTTTTACCTGTTTTGTATAACTTTAACATTTGTTAATATGGATTTGTTCAATTACATATTTGCAATCCTTCCATTTCCTTTAAGATTTCACTTTATCTATCTCACTATTTGAATAAATTTGTTAAGTTAGGATTTTTATATTTAATACATTTACTTGTAAATACGTATGATGAACTTCAAAGTTGTTATTTAAAACTGCCATTTTTTTGTCAGTCAGCTTAACAATTTTGCATTTTTTATGTATATTGTTAATCTATATGTTATATTTAGTTTTAATTAGGTGTATATTTTATATTTAGGTGTAAATATTACTCTTTATTATAATCCTTTTGTGTTTATTATTAACTTTGTGTTTATTATTAACTTTAGTAGTTTTGTTATTTTTAGGTTGTTAGTTTTTCCTCATTAATATAATTTATTTAAAAGAAAATTACTGTTTGTGTCCCTGTAGTTTTAGGGAGGAGACATAATGAGTCCCCAAAAGAAAATTTCAACTGGTTGGGTTCCAGCGGTTTCAAAAATGAACCATTTGAGTCCCTGTCAAATGTGGAATTATTAGTTTACCCTTTTTATGATTCATATGAGTCCATGTAGTGATTGCTCAGTTTTAGTCTCTCTTTAAAAATTACCTCTAAATTACATAATTTTTTTTCAACAAAAATAAGAAAACGAAACTTTTTTTTAACAAAAATAAACGGACTGAATTAAACTTTTTAACAAAAATAGACGAATCATACTTTTTTTAACAAAAATACGAACCGAACTTTTTTTACAAAAATAAATGAATCGAACTACTTTTTAATACAAATAAACGAACCATACTACTTTTTTTTAACAAAAATAAATGATCGAACTACCTTTTTAGCGAAAATAAATGAAATATTCTTTTACTAAACTAAACGAATGTAACTACTTAAGTAAAAGAATAGTACATTTATTTTCGCTAAAAAGGTAGTTCGATCGTTTATTTTTGTTAACAAAAGTAGTATGGTTCGTTTATTTGTATTAAAAAGTAGTTCGATTCGTTTATTTTTGTAAAAAGTAGTTATGTTCGTATTTTTGTTAAAAAAAGTATGGTTCTTCTATTTTTGTTAAAAAATTTAGTTCAGTCCACTTATTTTTGTTAAAAAAAAGTTTCGTTTTCTTGTTTTTGTTAAAAAAAATTATGTAATTTAGAGGTAATTTTTAAAGAGAGACTAAAACTGAGCAATCACTTAACCACAGGGACTCATATGGATCATAAAAAAGGGTAAACTAGTAATTTCACATTTGACAGGGACTCAAATGAATCATTTTTGAAACCACGGGGACCCAACCAGTTCAAATTTTCTTTTGGGGACGCATTGTGCCTCCTCTCTGAAACCAGAGGGACACAAACAGTAATTTTCTCTTCATTTAATTTACAAACTTTGATTGGGTTGCTTATTTTTGTAGTTTAATTCGGTTTTACCTAATATATGTTACAACATTCACTCATTCCGTTATATCTCAAACTTTGACTGTCATTGTTTACCTAACCTGGTGGTGCCACTATCGGGATTGTTATTGATAACGATAATCAAATTGATCATATAGTTCTCGGAAAACCATGTTACCAGGTTTAAATATTTGCCCTCAGCTTCTAAATTGGTGCCTTCTGGTGCTTGTACCGGAACGAAATCCGAAAAATGACGCTAGCACCGCGGCCGGATCAGTCTTGAATGAAAGATTTCTTCTCTGGCGATTTCTTCCGAATCTGCTAAGAAGAAAGATGAAATCTTGTTTTTGATGAAAGAAATGCAAGAGATCTTCTTCACCGAGTTGCAGTCTCTAGCTGTCTGTGTATCTTTCTCTCTCTACGTCGGGCTCTCAAACTAAAATGTTCCTGTCATCATTGCAATCCAAAAATAAATAAATAACTGACGAAAGACACAATGTCGAGATCAAAGACACAATGACGAAAACGAACAAAAGACACAATTATAACTAAAAGAGACACAATAGATCGCAAAATATAACACAATGCCGAATAAAATAGAGCACAACGTTGAGAAATATAACACCATATAAAGAAAAAAAGACACAATAAATTACGAAAATAAACACAAAACACAATGATAACAAAAAAGACACAATGATCATTTACACTCACCATTGTATGTGAATCTCTCTCTCTGTTTTTTTTTAGAATGAGAAAGACAGTGGAAACATTTTTGTGTTTTTACTTTTTTGTTTTTTATTAAATTCTGAGTTATGATTTTTTTAATATTTTTTTATTTGAGATGTTTTTTTATATGACTGTAAATCCTTCTCATTCTTCTTATTTTGTTCTACTTTGTAGAATAACTATATATATATATATATATATATATATGGTAAAGGGCTTTAAAACCACAACAGAATTTTAAGGTGAAGGGCTTTAAAACCCGCACAATGCATATCCTAAGAAACATTACTTTTGACATTTTTGGTTTTGTACAACCGGTTAAAAGAGAGCTTGACACAGAAATATTTCATAAGAAAAAGAAAAGGCATTAACCCCCACCCCTCCTCCATCTCTCTTTCTCTCCCTCTAATCTTGTAGAAAAAAAGTATATAAATAAAGTTATTACGTCAGATATTACATTGTATACAAAAATAACTTCGAAAAGCTGATTATTCTTCGTATACTTATATATACAAATATTGTCTAAATCTTTGCAAGGTTTCTTCATCATCAAGTTTTAGTTTTGTTAACGCCCGCCTTTCTATTCGGCGAATCCATTCTTTGCTTACACCATAAAACCCCCCGATTTCCTCAAGTGTCTTCCTTTGATACCCTTTGAGCCCGAATCTTAAAGTCAACACTTTCCTTTCACGCGCATCCAAATCTTCCATTCGGTTATACATTTCACTGATCATATGTTCTTTCATAAGAGCTTCTTCAGGAGTCATCATTGTTGGATCAGCTGTACCTTCCTACACAATAATTAAAGAAAAAAAACACCCATGTTGTAACAAGCCAGATCAAATGAGTATCAATCAAAACATGTTCATGAGCTCGTTATTTGTTGAAAACAAAGGTGGATTATTTTATAACCGTGTGACCAATGCCCTGTTAACTAATGGGATCAAGTAAAAAACACAACATTTGATGGGCAGGTGGCCTTCAAGTGGGTTAAAGCTAGAAACTGGTGGAAGATGAATTTGAAACCTCTGCTAGCCCTAAAGGTTTTAGGAGTTAGAACCTACTAGGTCACATGATTATCTTTAACAGGCTAGCCACAAATTATTCATTGTTAGATTATGGGGTATTGAACTCGTGTTAAATTGGTTGTTAATGTCTGGATAAACACATTCTACTTCAGAATTAATACAGTATATTTCATGTCAGCCGCAACGCCTCTAAATCCCATTTTTACAATGAAAAAAAAAACGAGAGAAGAAAAAAAAAGAAAACAGATATTTAAATTGAGAGACACGGTGTATCTTTTATTTTTTTTAGGATTGTCTCTATGGGTGTAAATGAGTCAAGCCCCTCGTCTCGAGATTGCCTCACTAAAGCTCGAATCGAGCCCAGATTAAACGAGCTCGAGCCTAAAACTAAGCTTGTTTAATAAGCGAGCCGGGCCTAGAGCTTCACTTTTCGAGATTGAGCTGGGTTGCGAGCCAATACAAACCAATGATATATATTATTTTGTTCATATCATATATTAGATATACTTTTTATACTAATTATTAATATATGAAAAATAAAGATAAAATTGACTAAATAATATATATTATGTTCTAAACTAAAACTATATATAATAATACATATATGAATAATTATAAATGTATATCAATTAATTAATACGTGATAAACAAGCCGAGCTTGAGTTTGAAAAACCACTCACGAGCTGACTCGAGCTTTAGAAATAGAGCTCGAAACGAGCTGACCTCAAGCTTAAGCTTTTCTAAGTTAAACGAGCTCGAGCTGGGCTCATCTACACCCCTAGTTTTCTATTCTATGAAGTTAGGTAACATACCCAAAACTTTGCATTCGTTTGATTGATGGAACCGACAACTCGAAGGCATTTGGTAGCCGATCTAATTTTAGCCAATGAAAGACCGCTAAATTTAGCAATCTCACAATCATCCGGGCATTTTCCATCACCTTTATCTAGTGCTTTTCGGGCTTTTTGTATCTTACTTATAGCCTTGCTCAATGTAAACTACACAAATTCATAAACAAAAAATAATTATAAAAAAAACACGTCATAAAAACAAAATAGTCACTCGCTAAAAAGTCAAAAACATACAGGAATTCGTATCTCTCTAGAATGCCGGGATAGCAGCATCAGCAATGATTTCTTGATCCAATATTGAACATAAGTTGAAAACTTGTATCCTCTGCTTCGGTCAAACCTTTCTGCACCTTGTAAAACACCAACGTTTCCTGCCTGCAAATGGGTCAACATGTAACGGGTCAAACATATAAAAACAAATGCAAATGTTGAAATTTATAGGTTTTAATTGAGGCAAACTTGTATTAAGTCTTTGAAGGCAATTCCTTGACCGTTGTAGTTCTTTGCAAGGTATATAACTAATGATCTGGTGCTTCTTAAAAGCTCGTCTCTGCAACGCCAACCAAATTGCAAGTCTTCCAGCAAGACTTGCTTGTCTACTCCAGCAGCAGCAGCCCAATTGCTAAAACTAACCGTAGGGCCCGCTTCTTCTTCTAACATCATCCTTATTCTCTCCAAATTAGCAACCATCTACATAATCAGTTAGCTACATAAGAAATGATACAAATTGCAGCTTGAAGTTACAATTATTAGTTAACTATCTGAGAGACTCTTTTACCGTCAAGACGTTATTTCATGTCTCATTATAGGAGAACTACATGAGGAATGAATCAAATCAAAGATTTTGGAATTTGACATGTGAAGGTGAAAGTAACCTTTCTTAATTATAATATGTCAAAAACAGTTGGACGCTTAGGTATCTTATTATTACAACTTCAAAAACAGAATATGCACATTCAAAATCCCATAATCACTCTAAAAAGGCACATCCAAACACCCTGAAATGGTCAAACTTGGTATTTTCGGTTTTTGTGTTTTTGAAAACTATTTGATTTCTTTTTATTTTTTTGGTTTTCCGTTTCAGCTTTTTCGGCTTTACCATTTGGGCTGGGAAAAAAGACCCAAAAATATGAACTTGGGCCTAAATCTTTCTGATATCTAATGATTAATCGATTATTTTACATTTTGCTTTTAATATGGGTAATACAGTATTTATTAAACTATTTTACAAAATTAAAAAATAAAAAAATAGAAGATTGCAACTGTTACTCACAGTTAGCCTTTTAAACAAACTGAAAGAACACGAACGAGGCATGTTTATCGAACACGAACACTTAAAAGGATGGGGCTTTTGTTCATGTTTGTTCGTTAAGAAAATGAACATGTTCATTTTTGTTTACGTTCGTTCGTTAATAGTATAAACAAACAGTTCACACACGTAAACAAATGAACATGGATGAACATAGATGAACAAACATAACTGAGCGAAAACTAGTTAAAAATAATGCAATTACAATGTGTTGGGCCTAAAATGTTATTAAAACTATCCTAAGCTGTAAGGGGCCAAAAATCTAAATAAACGAAAACTGACAAACATAAACGAAAGTAAATGAACGATAGAAGTATGGAACCTTAACCCCTCGTGATAGCTCGGCCTCATTCCTAGTAATCTTAACTCTTCCACTTTTCGAATTCGACAATCTTCTAGAAGAAATGGTGAGCCTTCTAAAACTCTTATGGTTGACCGCTTGTGAGTGAAACTCCACTGTACAACCTTCATTGACTTTCTTTGACATCCGTTCTCTTTTTGACTTTCTTTCAACCTTTCTTGTAGAACGCACGATCGGCTTGATGATTTTTTCATTTACTGGATAATTTGACAACGTGTATTTATTAATTTCAGAAGAAGACGTTTGCAGACACTTCAAAGCTCCAATCTTTTCTAACTGAATCAGTATGTCTTGTTCTAATGTCACCACATCTGAGTCAGCAAATGTATCCTCCAACACAACAAGATTTTCCAAAAGTAACCTATATTGCGATATCTTTTTGGCTTGTAAGCTTGTAAGGAATGTTAATGTATCGTCTCGTAACAATTTCCGGACACTCTGATCAAAATCATAAAGTCAGCATCAAGACATTAACATGTTAAAATGACATTTGAGGTCAAACACACTAAAGTCAACTTCTTTAATCCACATGACATTTGTTTGATAACATGACAAATACTCAACTTCAAGGTTACCACCTATACACAAATTTTGGTGTCAGTTAATTTCCAAATGAGTAACAAATTAGACTTTAATGAGTAATATGCTTGACCTCAAAATCAAGATTTTTCACTTACCCTTAAGGGTGTGCACTTGGGTCGGTATTTGAGTTTTTGAATATCTAAAAACCGTTTGCTTTTGGTTTTTCATTTTTTATTATATATAAAACTAAAACTGATCCGTAAGTTCGGTGTCTACGATAACATAAAACCAAACCGTCGGATTTTGTTTCGGTTTGGTTTTTTCTGGTTTGGTTTTTCGGTTTCATGCACACCCCTACAGTTATACACGTCTTATGAATCAATGCTATTATAAAACAGAAACAACAGACCCACCCTAAAATTTTCAGTTTCCAAGTAATCGATGTCCAATATCCGGGAAGTCGACGAACATGTATTCCCACTAATATGATCATTGTAACAAGAATCTCCCTCCATTGGTAGAGAAACCCTAGCCATATCATAATTGACAGCCTTGCTTTTAACTGTCAAACAAATTCAAATGAATTAAGTAAAACCAAGCCATATATTGCAGTGTAAATCATAAAATGAAACCCATTAACCATCAATTAGGGCACAGACACTACCAATCAAAATCCCAATTTCCACCCAAGTCAACCCAAATTGTTGATTGCAAGATGAAATTAATGATTTGGGTATTAGTAATTTCAGTGTAAATCATGGAATTAAAGCAATTACTCATCATTTGAGCTTCAATTTCACATCTTAAGAACAGAGCATTGATTAAAAGATGAAATGGGTATTTGAAATTGGAGTGTTAATCATGAATTTAAAAAAGTGAAAACATATTGAAGTAAAATGCTTACAGGATGCATGTGTTGAAGAGGGTAAAGATGATGATGAATTGGAAGAGAGAGGAGGCTGAACAGAGAGACCCCATTTCAAATTGAACCGGAATCCAACACCCATCAAGGAATAATAATAATAATAATAATAATAATAATAATAATAATAATAATAATAATAAAAAGAAACAGAAACAGAGTTGAGGTGGTTTTGTGTGGCAGTGGCATGAGCTCTCGGCCACTGGTTCCACATCTCAATTTCAGGCTTCTATTCATTTTCATTTTCATGAGAATCAATATTTGATGAAAATATCTTGGGGTTATTAGTAAGAGGAGTGTGCTTTGTGCATTAGAAATTGTACTTTGTGTGAAGAAAGAAATTAATTATACAAAAGGGTAATGTGCCTTTTTAAGATATTCAAATAATTTATTCGTCATCATCGTACTCAATATATCCAACCAATAACAAAGCTATCATACTTAGTATATCCCACCAATAATTTAATATATATAATCACTAGTTTTTATCTCGGGGGTTGTGTTTTTTTTTCGTGTCTAATATTTATAAGTTTTTTGAAATCTAATTTTATTTATGGTAAGAAAATTAATAATTTACTTAGAGTTTGATCATGAAAGGGTTTCACAAATTAATGAGATGTTATAACTTATTTAAAAGCTATGGGTTTGATAAGACCCATGATCCGCTTATTATTATTTTTTTTACTACAAAATTGTTTCTTAATATAAATAATATTTTTTTTCTTAAAAAAATTGGATATTAATTTTTAATATATCTTTATTTTATAGGATTTTCATATCAAATATCTGGTGAGATTAATTTTTAATATAATGAGGCTTTTAAGGTTATTTGGGTTTTGGGAGACCTATACCCGTGAATTCGGGTCAAATGCATAAGAATTCTTCATTTACAAATAAAACAATTTGGTGGCTTAAGAGAGTGTAAGAAACAACCAGAGGTTTTTAAAGGTTTTATATATATATATATATATGTATATATATATATATATATATTTAAGATTAAGATTCTTAGTTATATAGTTTTTCTTTTCTTTTCCTATTTTTCTATTATTTTCCTTTTTTGTTTGTACGCAACATGTATTATAATTTATTTACATCTTCATATGTAGTTTTACATTATTCATTTATAATATTTATATATATTTTTTAATTTTAATTCTATTTATTGTAAACTTAGGATTTGATGATAAAAGAGTTTTATAAATAAATGAGATGTTTTCTTAATTATGAATAATATCTTCTTTTTTTTAAATAAATATTAAACTTTAGTATATTTCCTTAGTTTATAGGATTTTCATATCAAATATTTGATAAGATTAATTTTTAATATAATGAGATGCTATAACCCGTTTAAGGGCTATCTGGGTTTGGTGGTACCCATACCCATAAATTCGGGTCAAATGCATGAGAATCCTTCATTTAAGAATAAAGCAATCTAGTGACTTGAGAAAATGTAGGGAGCTTTCGTTTATATATATTTAAGATTTAAGATTAAGATTCGCTACGCGTTGATTGCTTATTTATCTAACTAGTTTATTTACCAGTCTTCACATCCAAAAATAGTAAAAAAAAATACATCACTGATAAAAATACATGAGAGTTAGATTATTATGGTAACTGTGTTTTTTTTTTCTTTTCGGACTTGCGTATCCCTAGAAGAGTGTCTTTCCGTCTACCGTAAGAGGTGATACAAAAATCAATTACGAGTATATATTTTTTGGCAAAAGCGGCTTTTGATCTATGGGGATTGCTTCATTTAGCATTGCATAAGAATGCGAGAAAAAATGAAGTGAATTGAGTATATTTAGTATGATGGGAATGTGTGATCCGGTAACGTTGGGTATAATTGTTGATTGTCCCTTTAAGCATTTTGTGTCATTACGATTGTCGAAAAAATTGATTCAGACACCTCGATGCATCTGGAGATTTTTTTCATAATTTGATATTTAATATATGGTTTGGACCAATTCATGGAAGATTCACCCCGATTCTTGTTCAAGTAAACGGGTACACTAAAATTTGCATGCTAGCATGTGCTCACAAGGCCATGCATCAAACATTGCAATTTGCACCTTAACAGATGTTTAATCAAAGACGGCAATCTTTAAAAAGAAAGAAATCGTGAATTGTGGCAAAAGAAAATTTCAGTGGGATTGAAGAAATATGCTTGTAGACTTGATGTATGAAATATGTACCTCATATTCCATTAGATTTAAACGATTTTCGTCATCTAAATGCATAGAAGAGTTGATTCGTGACAAAAGAAAACATGATACACAAATACAATGATGGTTTTAAAAGTGAATGCAATGTATTACAATGAACGAACTTTTTCTATAAGAATGTTAACTTTTCCTTCTTTTTTTTTTTCAATTTCCTTATTTTCTACATCTTAACACATGGGTGTATCTATTCATGCATTTTATATCATATTTAATTTTATCGTTTTTTGAAGCTAGGTTTTGTTTAGTTTCGAAACTTTTCTTTGATCTTATTTAATCTAAACAAGTTTATATACCCGTGCGTTGCGCGTGGGTGTTTGTCGACATTCCAAATAAAAGGGTGTCATCACATCCTAAAAACGATGAAAAGATATAGATTTTTGAGATAAAAAAACAACAGGAAAAGCGGGCCATAAGTATTTTATCAGTTATTATCATCGAAACAAAAACATAAACTTATAAGAATATCACAAAAAGAGGTTCATACAATAAACTGTCATCATCAGCCTTCAAACATTGATCGAATCAACAACGTACATAAACCTATCACTAAAGGAGGACCATACAATAAACTATCATCATAGTCTTAAAACATACAACGCTTTCACAGGAGTTGACATGTCTCGGTCTTGTAATCATAGCCTTAAAACATACAACGCTTTCACGGGAGTCGACATGTCTCGGTCTCGTCAAAGCCGTAACCTAGGGTTTCAAAATATTAAATTTATACGCATAGGTCCAATCATATGATTTGTTTAAACTTTAAAGATTGAGATGGAAACAATGGCATAAAATAGTGCCTACGATTAGTTGTAAACATTCGTTTATATCTTCATCCATTGCTGCCAACACAACTAAACAAAACGTATGTCATTTCAGGGACTATTATTATTTGGCTCTCATGTCACACATTTAAACATCCTCTGTCTCTATTTTCAAGGGTTGACTTGAGTCAAGTGGACTACATTTTGAGTGCAAAATTTATATGAAAGAAGTATTAACTTGCTGTCTTGAAATAATTGTAAATGTTAAGAAAGGTTCAATTTCAGATGGGGACAACAGGTCCTCTTTGACCCATATCTTTTGATTTCATTAACTTCTTCATGAATTGTAACAAAATATATACAACAAACATAATTGCTGATATTTCCTTTGTAGTTCATAATTGAATTATTATAACATAAACAAAGAACGGGCAATTATGGCTCAAAATTGATAACCCGTTTGGCTGCAAACCATCAACGGAACATTGAGTGAAGTTCTGAACACCTCTTAGATGACTTTTTAATCAGATATTAATTCGTAAGCTAAAGCTTAGTAACCTACACAGAAAAGATTTAATCACATTATTGTTGGATTAATTTCTACCTCCGGGTCACAAGTCGGTGAACCGGGCCTAAGAGGTTTTAACAAGTTGGTTAAAGTCTAAGGGGTATTATGAAGCATTCTTCCATATGCTTGTTGCCCAAGTTCACCTTGGTGGCCAAGTTGACTGGTGATCACATATTATGCTTGGTGACCAAGTTGGCTTACTAGTATAAATACATGTACAAAGTTAGTGTTAGAAACAACAACGGCAACAAAAAACACAACAATCACCACCATCACTACCAAAGTTATTGTAATTCGTTTTTTGAGTTATATTTTCTGGTTATAATATAAGTCGGTTATTTATAAGTTGTGCGTTAATTATCGTTTATCATTCTTGAATTGGTATCAGAGATCGATTCAAGAACACGATAATTAACGGACAACAAAGAAGGTGTCTCGATCGAACAAGTTGGTTTGAGTTCCTGAAGAACTTGTTGTCGTGGTTGATCGAACAAGTTGGTTTGATCTCCCAAAGAAGTTGTTGTCATTGTCGATAACATAGTTCATTCAATTGTTACTTTATTCCAACAAGTTGGGTTTGAGTAGCCATGGGTGACACGAATCCACCGCCACCGCCAAAGGGGAAAGAGAACGGGCCATCTTCCGTTCAATGACCAATGTTAACTACAACGAACTATACTGTGTGGGCTATGAGTATGAAAGTAGTCCTAAGATTTCACAAAGTTTGGGACACCATCAACTCAGTTGTCTCTAATGAAGACAAAAATGACATGGCTATGGCCTTGTTGTTTCAATCCATACCCGAAACCTTGATCATGCAAATTGGAGATCAAAAAACTGCTAAAGCCATGTGGGATTCGATTAAAACCCAACACTTAGGTGCCAAACAGGTTAGAGAAGCACGTCTCCAAACCTTGTCAATGGAATTTGACAATATGAAGATGAACGAGTCAGATTCCATTGATAACTTTGCGGGCAAGTTATCGAGCATTACCTCGAAATCAACGGCTCTCGGCGAAGTTAGATGAAGCAAGGTTGGTAAAGAAGTTTCTCAAAAGTCTCCCAAGATCGAAGTATATTCAAATGGTTGCTTCGCTTGAGCAAGTGTTGCATCTCAATAAAACGGGATTTGAAGATGTTGTAGGCCGACTCCGAGCCTATGAGGAGCGAATCCGAGAAGAAGAAATTCAAGGGGGTGACCAAGGTAAACTTTTATTTGGTAAATATGATTCATCAAGTCATAGAAGTTTTGAATTTAATAGGGGATGAGGACAAGAAGGTCGAGGTCGCGGTCGAGGCCGTTTCAATGGCCAATACCGAACCCCTAGTACCGAACAATGGTCATCAAATCGGGGAAAAGTAAGGGTGAAGAAAGATCGGTCAAAGATTTTATGTTACCGATGTGACCAGTTTGGTCACTTTGCATCCGGTTGCCCGGACCGAGTTCAAAAGGGTCAAGAAGCAAACAAAACCGAAGTCCGTTAAAATTTTGATGATGCGGCGTATATGCATCAAGTTGTGTTTAAATGAACAAAACCTAATACCAAAGAAATACGAGACCGAGCAGGTCGAAGATGATGTATGGTATTTGGATAATGAGGCAAGTAATCATATGACAGGAAACCGGTCGTATTTTTTAGAGTTAAAGGAGAACATAACCGGGAGGGTTAAGTTCGGATATGAGTCATTTGTTCAAATCAAGGGACAAAGCTCAATTCTTTTCCAATGAAAATCGGGTGACCAAGACTTGCTAACCGAGATTTATTACATTCCGGAGTTAAAAAGTAATATAATAAGTCTCGGTCAAGCAACGGAGTCCGGATGTGACATTCGGATGAAACACGATCTTCTGACCATGTACGATGAGAACGGGAGGTTACTCATGAAGGTCAAGAGATCCGCAAACCGACTTTACAAAATACAAATGAAGATTGGAGCTCATGTGTGTTTGCAATCAAAGATCAAAGATGATGCATGGCGTTGGCATGCAAGACTTGGGCACATCAATTTCGAGTTAATGAAATCGATGGCTAAGAAGGATCTTGTAAGAGGTTTACCACATGTTGAACACGAATATCGGTTGTGTAAATCGTGTTTGGTGGGTAAACAAACGAGTCGTTCATTTCCGGCTACATCCTCGTTTAGAGCATCCTAACCTTTGGAGTTAGTTCATGGTGATTTGTGTGGTCCAATAACCCCATCCACTATCTCGGGTAATAGGTATGTCTTTGTTATTATAGACAATTACTCACGATATATGTGGACGTTTTTATTGAAATAAAAAGGTGAAGCGTTTGAAAGTTTTAAGAGGTTTAAAGCCCTAATCGAGACGGAGGCGGGTTTACCAATGAAAACTCCTCGAACCGATAGGGGAAGAGAATTCACTTCACGTGATTTCAATCGGTTATGCGATGAAAGTGGAATTATTCAGCATTTAACCGCCCCGTACACGCCGCAACAAAATGGCGTGGTAGAAAGGCGAAACAGAATTTTAATGGGGATGGTGCGGATTTATTCTAAAGGCAATGCGGGGTACCAAGTTATATGTGGGGAGAAGCGGTCCGACATTCAACCTTTTTAATCAATCGGGTCCCAACCCGGTCATTGGTTGATCAAACTCCATATGAACGGTTCAAAAGCATACCGTCTCTTCGATCCGAACACCTGGAAAATTGTTGTTAGTTGAAACGTTGTGTTTGACGAAAACAAAGGGTGGAATTGGGTAAAGAAAGTCGAGAATAATGACTATGAGCCGGGTATGTTTTCTATTGTTTAGGGGGGTGCGGTTGACAATGGAAATGGTCAAATCGAACCCACTATTGAAGAAACATCTAGAAGCAACCCAGGTAGCACAAGCTCTGAACCTACGTCACCGGTTCCAGGATATGTCCATCTCCTCTACATCATCAGGATGAATTTGATCAAGTTCAACAGCCACTACGGGTTGAACCAAATCTCCAGCTAGGAAAGCATTGTAACAGTTCATGAATCCCGCCATTAAAGCGATGTTCTCTTGAGTTTCTTTTGAAATAACGGGAGTCTGACTGGGAGAAATACAAGATGATTGAGGCTGAGCATTAGCAGTGGAGGATTGACCAGGTTTAGCAAAGAACATTGGTGCAGGTTGTGGTAAGACATGAGAATATTGACCCTAACCCTGAGTGGACTTAAACATCGAGAAGTTGGGTTGAGGTTGAAATTTCTGTTGTCCCTGAGTGGTCTTGAACATGGAGAAGCCATCTTGGGAGATGAGTGCATTGTTTGAAGCAACATTGTAACCAGCTGCATTGTAGGAGTTTGCATGGTTTATAGCACGTTGTTTGTCGTCCATATCACATGCTTTGATAATTTCCATAACCTCATACAATGTTAACTTGTTGATGTCTTTAGTCTTCTTAATGACAACAACATTCATGTCCCAGCTTTGAGGTAACAAGTTCACCAACTTATTGTTTGTTTCAGCAGTTATTAAGTTGATGCTAGCAGATCTCATTTCGGTCACAAGAGCTATGAACCTCTGAAGCTGAGTTTCTAACGACTCTCCCAGAACATGATTAAACATATTGAATTTTTGTCGTAGTAGATCTTGACGACTTCTCTTCATATCTTCATTTTCCTTCATATACCTCAATCAGGGCTTCCCACAGTTCTTTAGCAGATTGTAATTGTCTAAAACCCAGTGCAATCTCAGGTGAGAGTGTCATATTTAAGGTTGAGAAAGCCTTTTCATCCTCTTCCATTTTAGCAAGATCATCATCATCATACATAGAAACAGGCTTTACAACAATTTTAGTAGAGTTCTCCTTCTGGTAAGTGATGACTTGGAGACCCCTAACTATGCTTCCCCATAACTTGGCATCTTTCATCTTAACTTATTTTTCAAACCGAAAATTCCACTCTCTAAACCCGTCATGAGACAACAGATGGGGCACGCGAGTAATGGTCCCCATTATAGAGTCCAATTCTTGATAAAGTGAAGCATTAGATGACCCATTAATATTACTTAGTTGATCCATTTTAATCAAACTGGTCCAAAGGTAATTTAAGTCCAAACAACTCTAAAAGTCCAATACACATAGGCCCAAATCAGATTGATCAGGCCCACTATGTTCACAGTATGCGTTGACCGAGAACTAGAGCTGACCGAGAACGTAGTGTGTTGACCGAGAACCAGTTTCTTTGTCCGAGAACCACCGAAAAAAATAGGATGTTGACCGAGAACGTAGTGCGTTGACCGAGAACCACACAATCTAACCGAAAACCATCAAAGTTGCAGAGAACCCTTGGTTTATAGGCCGAAAACTCTAGTTTGTTGATAAAGTTAGGCCGAAAACAGCGAAAATCTGTGGAGAACAGATTATTTTCGCCAAAAACAAGAAAATCTATAGGATCTTAACTGTAACTAACTTCCGAGAATTATGGGATTTGATTTGCTTCCAAAACAAAAGCCAATCTTTCACCAAAATAAGCCTTTCTCTTCTCCGATCTACTGTTCACCGGAAAGACAACCAAACCACCAAGGAACTAAGATCTTGAATCATTGATATCACAATAACGAGCCTGAATAGGTCTAAGGCTCTGATACCAATTGTAAGTCCCGTGGAGGATCTTTCAATATGATATCAGCTGATCTTGATGTTTGTGCGGAAATCCAACACAAGATGATTCAAGAATAAATAACAAGAACACGAAGAACACCAAGAAATGCTTCAAAACACACGTTCTTATTAACGTCGGGTGCATAAGCACTTTGCTTATAATACTCGTCCAATATACTAACAATACTAGACGGCCAAAACAATCAATTGAACAACCAAAACCCTATATAATGAGATCTATATATAGAGTAACCAACAAACTAGCCCAACAAGAGCCCAAAGCCAACCGAGATCCATAAGGATATCGGTTTACATACAAAACCCAATATCAACCCTTAACTAAGTACAAACCATCAAGTATAGACCCAACAATCTCCCCTTGGTTTGTAACTTCGTTCTTTAATCATGCTCCATGTAGTCAATGCCATCATCCTTCAAACCACCTGCCAAAATTTAGTTATGATGATAGAAGCTGCCATACTCGTGAATTCCTTTGCAGCCGCTTCAAAAATTGGGTCAGCTATTATTTGAAAACTGCTAAGGGTCTTGATATCTCTTTCTCCAAGTTTGAGCAAGTCTCTTGGATCAACAAATCTGTATTGCCCTTTGTCCTTCTGTAAACGTATAACAACAGTGGCAGTCTCACTATCATACATCCAGAACCTCATATTGTCCAAGGTACCATCTGAAATGGCATTAGGCACATGAATATGAGTAGCCTTATTGGTGGCAGACCACATGACGTTTACCATGGTCTTTCCTGTTCGTGGATCCCTAACCCCCTTTGTCTTCTTCAAAAATGACTCAGCGGTCTTCACGGCGTTGAAAGTTCCAGAAGTTTTATGCCCACTTTTCATGAGTTGGGTTGTGGAATGGAGCACTGATTAGGTCGCTGAGATCTACCTTTGTCCAGGACCCGAAGTCCTTCATCTTCTTGTAGTATTCAGTAGTCCGAGACTTACGTTTAACCCACCACACATTCTTGTTAGCATCAAAACCCCACGACACTACTCCGGAACGATCACCATATTTATCCGAGAATCCCTTTGGAAAGGTGACAATGAACCTGTCTGGATGATCGGACGATTCAACAATCTTATTGGAATTCTTCATCACAAGAAGCTTTTTCTGAGTTTGATCCGATTTCTCTTTCATCATTAGAGGTGCAGACATATATTGTTTCAGTGTCTCAGATTCATCTATGTTGGTAGCTGGACGATCACTGGAACTGCCACCTTGATCAACTTGTGGTGTCCTTGACGTTACATTATCACTGCTCTTAAATTCATCTCCAAACTTGTGAATGAGTTTTTGTTGGAGGTCTGGATACATAGCAGTTAATCCTTCCATGTTGGACTGAAGCTCTTTAATCTTAGAATCTTTCTTTGAGTTACTAGCTTTCCAGGTTCTTGAATACGTACATCTATGACAACAGAGTCTTGTTCGAGTTCAAAGACTCAGCGTTGAAGAGCTTGTACATCAACGGGAGCATCCTCAAGTACAACCCCTTTACCTTTGTTCTGCAAATATTTTTCTTGCATAGCAAGAATCTGAGCGATCTTCTCGGAAGCACCAGAACTTGACTGACCCTGATTGATTGAGTCAGATGAACCTGATGGGGCGTCAGCATGTTGAAATTTAGCCTCAAAGTCAAACTCACGAGCAATATTATCAAAAATTTGATCTTGAGTTTGAGGCTCAGCAGTGGATGGACTGGGGTCAACATGAGTCTCAGGAACATTTGACTCATGCTGACGTGGTTGTTGCTGTAGGCTTGTTGTTGTTGTATCTTCATTGACCAGCACGCCAGGTCTCGGATCTTTCTTCCTTCGTTTACGTGGAATGAGATTGGTGGCTAGTTCCTCGGGGGTGTCATCATCTTCATTACCAGTGACTGCTTGAGGAGGCTTCAAGGCAGTCGACTGTAGTATTTCTTTGAACGTCTCAAAATCTTTCAGTTGCTCAACAGTTGAAGCTTTATCAGCTTCACGGTGTTCTATCTCTTCATCTTCTTCATCAGAACAGATCTTAAGTGTAGCAGCACACCTTTGAGCTGGCACCACATGCTCTTTAGCAACTTGAGCTATAACTGGTACAGTTTCGGTTTCAGCAAACCGGCCAAACTTGACTAAATCATGAAGACCCTTATAAACAACCTTTGACCCTTTTCTGGACTGCTTCATCAATCCAAAAGTATTGGGTCCCATCGACTTCATGTCCAATGTCTCTATAGATTTAACAATGTCAGTGTAATGTGAGTCAAAAATCATATGTAAAAATCGAGGATACATAAGAAACATCTCTTTCTTCTTTCCCTTCAAATTGCTCATCATCTCATCTAGAACGAACTTGAATAATTGTAATTCCAATCCATGATCAGAGCAACCACAAACGACATCTGCGTGTGGCTAATCTCCTCAGAACCTCCTTTTCGTCCTGACACACACGTAAAGAATGTGTGTATCAGAAATCTCCAATGTGGGTTGAATAGCTTCTTGATCGCTGGAGGATAGGATCCCTCATAGCCCATTCTTCTAAGAACCTCGAAAACAGCATTAGTCGCGTATTCCATAGGGTAATCAGGTTGATCCCCAAATAAAAGAACCTCCCGTATAATGGCCTCTGAGATGACGACCGGCTTCTTTTGCACTTTGGAGTCTATAGACATAATTCCACCTGGTCCTTGCTGGTTGATCGAAGCATTTTTCAAGAAGTCCGTGATCACGTTCTTGCAAATGACAAGATTTTCTCGTAAGGCGTGTGAAATCTTGCAAGTATTGAGCCCAACGATCAAGGACTTGAACTCCTTGTGTGCTGGAGGAGGATCAAACAAATATCAAGCTATATTATGATTGTCAACGAACTTTAAAGGAGCTTGATCAGCCATTACTGTAACAAACGAGTCAAGTTAGTAAGTATTCACGTAGTTTGAATAATATTCATTAGTTTAAGGACACAATTTTAATTATCTCAAACATTAAGGACTAATTGTGGCAAGAGCAAAATCATAAGGAACAGAATGAGATTTAATAAAGTATTTTAATGGTTTTCGGTCCAAGACGTGTGTTTTCTGTCCACATATGGTCAATAGGAGAGTTCTCGGTCAAAGGGACATGTTCTCTGTCCAGTCCCATCAAGAACAGGAGTTCTCGGTCAGGGACAGGAAATCTCGGTCAGGGACAGGAGATCTCGGTCAACAAAAGTCAACCGAGAACCCTTGATTGACCAAGGGTTTTCGGTCAGACGATCTGAAACCAGGAAAACCTTTTGGATTCTCCCTTGAGATTTGTGTCGTCTTCTCCAAGAGGACCGAAATCGCCATTTAACCTGCAATAAAACTCTTGAACCCCTGATATTTAACCCTAACATATTCCAAACATTGTTTTAATCAAAGATCTAACAATCCATAACCCCACGATCATCTACGAGATCCATCTATCCATCAATCCATGAGAACATGGCTCATCAGGTCTCACAAATAACAATCAGTTTGAGCTTGTGTTCATTACCTATGAATCAATCAAAAACGAACACCAATAGAAACTTAGTGTGATTAGTCTAGCAAGAAATGGGTTTTCGGCCAGATGGCTTGTGAGAGAGAGACTGATGTGATGATATCAATTGATTTGAAAATAATAGCAATAATTGAGGTTAAGAATCCATTTATACCCCAAACATCATGGGCCGAGAACCCACAAAGACCCAGGCAAACTAGCCCAGTCAGCAGAATGGTGGGCCGAGAACCCATGAGGTCCAAAAGAAAATCCAACCAGACGGGCCCAAAGAAACAGAAAGCCCAAAGTCATGTTTTAATAAAAACAGTACACAAGACCAAGGCCTAAAGGAGTTCAACCACTTTAAAGAAAACCCAATTTGAACGCATGTTTTGTGGAGAGTAATTTTGAGATAAAAACAAAAATGAAAAAGATAAAAATAAACAAAAATAACACGAAACACCAGTCTTCATGAATTTTGCGAAATATTGGGATCAAATTTCAGTTTTTGATAAAATATTCGCCTTTAAGAAAAGATCCAAACATAGAGTCTTATTGATTAAGGCACTTTCACAAGGATTTATGTTCAGCGTTATTATGACATAAAGAAACAGGTTGACGGCAGGTATAACAGACTTAGCATGATTTTCATCGCATCAGTGATATGGATTAGGTTCAGTTAGGCATAAAGCTTAGATGGGCATCACTTATGGACCTGATGCCACCTATCTCTTCTCAAAGCGTATTTGGCTTTCCTCAGATCACCCAATTTGACTCCAACCCCCTAATGCTTGATCAAAATTTTAGAAATCGATAAAAGTTTAAGCTTTAAGCTTATTGAAATATAACAACACAAATTATATACATACTTAACTACTCAACAATTTTTTTTATTTTTTATTTTTTTTGCGTAAAAATAACAAGCACCTGTAAGTCCCGAATCTGGATCACTACAGTAAGATAGCACTATAGTTTTGATGATCAAGACACTAGCGGGCTCGTGTATGACTGGGTAATTGCTTTTTTGCCTATCATTTGGAGAGATGTATATGGAGACATGCACATTTCTTCAAATTGATTCTCCACAGTAAGTTTAGCATATTTAGTTTATATCACTTCTACTTTTACGCATCATGGACAACTACCATACAAATCAATGACTGTTCTAGAGCCTTTTAAGCTTAATAACTTCACCCGTTAGGCACACAAAAACAATTTTTCTATCATTGTTGAAAGGTTGGATCAATTTTCATTTAAAAATATTTTGAAGCTTCAGAAAGCTGTTAACTGAATAGTCATATCATTTCCCAGAGAGTTACATAAGACACACATGTTAAGAACTCAGTCACCCCGGTCACTCATTAGCTTTCAGGTAAATGGCTATGTCGTATGACCACAAGTGGTTAACATGACCAAAAACATATGAGAATACATGTCCCTCTAACTTAAAATTACCGACATAATTTTAAGTGAGAGAATACTTTCAGTCTTTAGGTAAATGGCTATCCTGTGAACCTACGACTAGATTACCGGACCAAACATATACAAGTATATGTCCTTCAAACTTGATCAACTAACATAATATTAAGCGAGAGTGAATCTTCAAAAACACAATCAACTATTTTTTTAATAATAAACACACACACTCTTTTTGAATTTTTTTAATTTTCTCCCCCTAAATTTGTGCAAATTTTAAAATATGTACAAATTTATTCTCAAAAAGACTCAATCCTCGAAACGAAGCATTTTAAGAAAACTTAAAAGCACATTAAATTTGGTTGTTCCGACCGGTTTTGTAAATAAGTCCGCCACATTATTATCAGTGTGAACTTGTTCAAGATGAATCAATTTCCGGTCGTAACATTCGCGAATAAAATGAATTTTAATATCGATGTGCTTGGTTTTAGAGTGTTGAACCGGATTCTTAACAATTGCAACGGCAACATCATTATCACAAAACATAGGAGTGTCAAGAAATTTCAAACCGTAATCCAGTAGTTGGTCTTGCATCTAGATAACCTGTGAGCAGCAAGCTGATGCAGCTACATATTCAGCCCCGACAGTTGACGTGTATACCGTTTATTCTTGCAATGCCATGAGATAAGACGATCACCCAATAACTGATAGCCAACAGACGTGGATTTCCTGTCAATGTCATCTCCACCATAATTGCTATCAGCAAATGCATATAAATCAAAATCTGAGTTCTTGGGATACCAAAGACCTAACTTCGGTTGTCCCTTCAGATATCTAAAAATACGTTTAAGAACAGTTAAATGAGAGAGTTTAGGTTTAGCTTGGAAGTGAGCACACTAGCAGACAGCGAACATGATGTCAGGACGACTGGCAGTGAGATACATCAGGGACCCGATCATCGATCGATAATACGTTTGATCTACGGGACCCCCTTCCGAATCAGACATCAGGAGTGGCCTTTCCACCATAGGAGTGGTAGCACTCTTGGAATCTTGAAACTCAAATTTTGCAAGCATATCTTCAACATATTTCCCTTGATGCAGCAAAATTCCCGTCGAGCTCTGACGAACCTGCAATCCCAGAAACGTTGTCATTTCTCCCAATGAGCTCATCTTAAATATTTTCTTCATTACTTCTTCAAATTCTGTACACAACTCAGCACTGGTGGATCCAAAGATAATGTCATCCACATAAATCTGAACAAGAATCAAATCTTTCCCGATAGTTTTGAGGAATAGAGTTTAATCAATGGTTCCCCGTTTATAACCATGACCAAGAAGATGAACTGTCAACATAGCATACCACGCCCGAGGAGCCTGATGAAGCTCATACAACGCTTTGTCTAACTTGTAAACATGATTGGGATTCTTGGAGTCCACAAAACCCGGTGGCTGATCCACGTAAATCTCTTCTTTAACCTCGCCGTACAGAAACGCGGTCTTAACATCCATCTGATATACTGTGAAACCCATGTATGACGAATAAGCCAGAAAAATCCTGATGGCCTCAAGTCTAGCTACGGGAGCATAGACTTCAGTGTAATCTAACCCTTCAACCTGACGAAAACCACGTACCAACGTGCCTTGTTTCTAACGATAACCCCTGTGTCATCTTGCTTGTTTCGGAAAACCCATCTCGTGTCAAGCGCTTTCTTTCCTTCCGGTAACTCAACCAATCTCCAGACTTTCAACTTATCAAATTGATTCAATTCTTCATGCATAGCGTCTACCCAGCTCGGTTCCTGAAGAGCCATTTCTACTGACTTTGGCTCAATTTGAGAGATGAAACAGGAAAACAAACAGCTATTTATGTGTCCTGTCTGACTTCTGGAGGACACACCTGTTTCAAGAGGACCTATTACATTCACAATTGGATGATTTTTCTGAATTCTTGATAGAACCAATTGTTCGGAGACATCACTGGTAGAATGCAAGTTTGACAAATTTTCATCAACCTCAGTGAGAGGCTTCTTCCATCCAGAAGTCGATGTACTATGTGAGTACGAGGTACTAGTGACGTATTCATTTGGAATTACATCGGGGAATAGAGTGCTCCTGAAAATTTGACGAATAGGACTCTCCCCCCTCAACTGTAGAAGTATTTTATGAAGGAGTTGGTGAAGACATTGTTGCAGTAACCTTTTCTGGTTGATTGACAGGTATGGACGGAGTAACATCCAGTGTTTCTGTCAGATCATCTTCCAGAACTTGAGATATATGAGACACCGCATACTGATCTTCTTTCTCAGTGTCTATGGTAGTATCACCCAAGATGTATGAGTTGGTGACAGGAAGCACATGGAATGGTTTGAAATATTCATTGTAATCGAATAACCAGTCAGGACCGACACGAGCATCGGTCTCATTTTCTTCCAAACATCAAACATAATATGACTCCAGAATTTGCTTGGTTGACTTATTGTATACTATGTAGGTAGTACGACCAGCATAACCAATGAAGTAACAGTCATCAGCTTTGGCCCCAAATTTCGGAGTTGACTCAAGATTCAGTAGAGTACACGGGCAACCGAATGCTCTGAAATGTGCAATAGTGAGCTTATGACCATAGACAATCTCATATGGAGTTTTCATTTGAGACTTGTTGATTATCACTCGATTCTGAACGTAGCATGCCGTATTTATAGCTTCAGCCTAGAAAAATAATGGCAATTTAGAGTCACACAACATGGTTTTTTCCGCTTCATTAAGAGTCATGTTTCTCCTTTCAGCCACACCATTCCGTTTCGGTGTGCGAGCTGAGTTGTACTGACGAAGCACCCTTCTTTCTGAGAAAAATGATTCAACGAGGCATTCTTGAATTCCGTACCATTGTCTTAACAAATGCCTTTCAGCTTCAAGTTAAGCTGATTCTCCATAAGCACCACGAATCTCTTGATCAGTTATGCAGTTTCACTCTTATTTGACAAGAAAAACACCCAAGTAAAACGTGAGCAGTCATCGATAATAACAAGACAATAAGAACTGCGAGAAAGACTCAGAACATGAACTGGCCCGGAAAGATCCATATGAAGCAATTGAAAAACTGATGAAATGGTATTAATCAATTTTGGCTTATGAGTTTTCCGATGATGTTTACCCAAAGCACAAGCCACACATTTTTCAATAGTAACAAAATCTTTAACGGATAAACCACGTACCAAATCATTTTTAGCAAGACGGTTCAAGTTTTTCATATTAGCATGACCAAGACGCCGATGCCAAAGCATGGCATTTTGTTCAGACACTTTTTAAAACAAGTAGGTTATTTCATCAGGAACATTTTTGTTCATGTCGATCACATAAGCGTTATCCTTTCTTTGTGATCGAACAATAATCCAGTCTTCTGGTATGATGATACCAGGTTTCAAAATCAAGCACTTTTTCTTAGTAAAATGAGTTGAAAACCCTTATCACAGATTTGTGACACGCTCAACAAACTGTGCTTCAATTCTTGAACAAAATTAACATTTTCAAATTTCAGAACACCGTTACTTACAGTACCCTTCTGTGTAATCTTCCCCTTTTCTCCTCCCGCAAAGGACACATACCCACCATTAAAGATTTGAATGCCATGTAGATGGGAAATTTCTCCTGTCATGTGCCTAGAACATCCACTATCAACATACCAAGGTCTGATGATATTCCTCTATAGCTGTTCCTGCATGATGTGCGAGATTAGTAAGACTTTGGTACCCAGGCCATAGCTACACTGGGTGACCCTGACTCATCTAAAGTTGTCACGGGTTGCCATGACATATCCATTGGATCGTCTAACATAGAATTCAAAGTCTCTTTTACGGGAGATTTAGGCAACCATTCATGTCTACCGTTGTAAGATTTAGCATTATATGTATGAATGGACGACTTGATCTCCGACATTTGAGGGTTAAAGATAGAGGATTTTGTCCTTTTCACTTGTTTCAGTTACGAATTCGTGTTCGTTCTGGGAACCGAAGCACCTTTTCTACCCTCTTTACGAAACACGTTGGGTTTGGTCTAATGAGGACTAAACCTGTCAGGTTTGTTTCTGTTCCAATCATTGTCAGAGGAATTAGCCTGATTGTGCCTGAAATTTTGCCTGTAGGTATTATAAGGCATATAAGGCATATTCCTCTGATAAATTCCATAATAAGGAACATATATACGATGTGGACAATTTCTGGCAATATGACCGGGAGTGCCACAATTAAAACAAGTTTGACGTTTAACATAGAAATTATTTTGGGCAACTCCTTGCCTGGACCGGTTGTGTGGACCAGCTTGCTTAGTATGATGTTCACCACCTTGTTTGTCATTAGAGCATCCCTCTTTGACAAACTTAGGGGGTGAATACTTGTTAGAATTTTTTGATTTTTTAAATTCATTAGAAACAACATTATTAGAATTCAAAGTCTTAACAGAATCAACCACACAAGAATCCTTGCTCTTAAAACCAGAGCCCACACAAATAGTCGGAATAACAGAATCTAGAACAGGTAGTTTTAAAGAAACATCAAAATTAAAGTCTTTATTAATTGAAACACTGGAGTCATTATCCTCATCAGTCCATTCCTCAACGATTACTTTCTCTGCACATGAGGCAAACACATTAGAATAGTTCATCCTTGAAGTGGACGCAACGGTTTCTCTTTAGCATCTAGATGGTGACAACACTTTAGGCTAAATTCAGATTTCAGTTTTGAAAAATCTTTATTTTGAGCCTCAATTTTATCCAAATAGGCCTTTTCTATTTTCTTAAGCTTATGATTTTCAGATTTTACCATTTCCATTTCTCTAAGCAAGTTACTGTTATGAGATCTATAAAGTTCTATTTTATCAATACAAGCTTGAGAACAAGGAGAAGAACTTACCTCATACGAGCTGGGAGAAGTGATTGGCATAAATGCAAATTGGAGTTCCTTGACTTGTTCCTCAGCAGCATTTTCCTCTTCAATCTCTTTCACACGAGCAAAGTTGGCAGTTTGATTGTTTATATTGAGAGTAGCTGTTGTGTGTCTAATACTCATTCTAAGGAACTCACAACTAAGCTTCAAATTTATAAAACGAAACTCCTAATGAATCCACACACAACCGACAAGTGTACCGATCACAAGTAGTATAGACCTAAGAAGTCCGAGTATCGAACACAAGGACACGTGAGAACGCCTATGATTACTAAACCCTAGACAAGACCTTCCTAAGAATAATAGTTTTTTAATTGATTCTTAATAATTAAACTATTGACCTGAATTACTTTAACTAAATTAATTAAATTAAATTAACTTGATGAAACACTTAATGAAACTTAGAAGCAATGGAGAAAACGTCTACCTAGGCAAGAATCATATTGAAGGTCTAACAAGCTAATGGAATTTATGATCTCACGACACAGGTACCTAAGGATGACACAACTAAGGTTCACTCAAGAAAGCTAGATCACCTCTCGGTCTCACTAACAAACCCTAACTTACACTTAATTGATTTTAGGAACAAACCGGGAAACGAATGCTAAGGTGTTCTAATGCCGACTCTCCTCTCGGACTCACCGACACACGACCCTAATGGAAACTGTTTGATCCCGTTTAACTCGTTCTAATCAATATCTAATGCTCAGATCTAATCTAGATCTATATGTTAATATTAATTATACGGATCTAATTCTCTAATACCTTAGTTCGATTGCTATTAGTATGTAGTATATATTATCAGTATGTATGTATGTAATTATAATGTTAATTTAAGCTTTGAGTGAGAGAGATCTGCAAATACGTTAATACCTTAAATAATTTCTCTCATTCCACTCTTTTTCTTTTTTTACAAGTGAACAGTTGTTCACTATATATAGAAGGCGACCTGGTTCGCTAACATCCCCTAGTGAACCAGCTTCCCCTTCGTTACATAACTTAACTTAACGAACCACCCCCTGATTCGCTAACATCCCCTAACAAATCAGGAGGGAATACATTATAATGTCTTAGTTCGCTAACATCCCTAGCGAACTAGACTTAACCTTAACGAACTAGTCTTAGTTCGCTAACATTCCTAGCGAACTAGACTTAAACATAACGAATTAGTCTAAAATAAACATTAAATATTACATTTAAATATCAAATAAACATTAATGATAATTACAAAGACTCTAGACGCAAAACCGTGCACTAACAGACACCCCCTCGTCTTGAGCTCTTTGTCTTTAACTTATTTGAAACGCTTTGTCTGCCAATCTCTGCAACTATGAATCCCATGTTCATGGCATACACGAACGACACGTTGGAATTGCATAGCCAGCTCGTAATCCTCTTGGCGTTCAAACAAAATCTGCTTCTTGTGTAGCACGTCATTGTCTGTCTCTGACAAATTAACCAACCACATTGGATCGATTATCTTGATGAGCTCAGTCTGTAGTCCTCGGCCACGAACAATAACGGCCTCGCCAGTACGATTGTCATAGTACCAACGGTTGAAAGACAGATAAATATCTTGAGGCATTGTCTTCACAGGAACCCTTTTCATTGTCTTTGGTGGCTTCACTTTCAAGACAAGTTTCTTCCAGCCGGTCCTTGGATCAATCTCATCAGTACGTTTACGTCTTGGGACCTGGGGCTTGAAGAATTTGAAGCCATGATTGACCTCGAACAGTAAGTTTTAATGAAACCACTCAGCAGTTCGGTTACCCCCACGATTGATAAATGGACGTCTCACGAGGGTGCGTACATCCCAACGCGGTAATGTTAAAACATCCATTATCCTCTCGTAATATTGGACACGTTTTTCCCATTTAACAATACATACCTTAAGGTCTGAATCATAGAGCCAGGAGACAATGTCACCATGTACCTTAGAAACAGCCTTGAAGGTAGTCATCTGATTTGCCTCAATCCAAGCAGCAGCGGTATCCTTTCTTTCTTTATCTACATATCGATAAGCACCGATGATCTTACCCACTTTCTGGTGTTTGAACCATCTTTCAATGTCATCATCAGTCACTTCTTTGAGTGAAGGTACAGTTCGCTGCACAATCTTCTCCAAATCATTCTCAGTCTCCTTAATTACGTCTTCTTGAAATACCGGAGCACCTTGATCAACATTTACGTGTTGATACAAGTCCGAGTACTCATCAGCTGTCACATCCTCCATTTCAATCTCCTCGTTCTCATAAATAAAATCCGTATCCATAAATAACAGATCAACTTCCACTTCATCCTCATTGATCACTTCGACATCGGGCTCAGTCTCTAATGCAGTCAGCTGATCGTCATTTAGCCCAAGTAGAATCGAGATCTGCTCCCTTGTCAAAGATCTAACCACAAACTCACCGATCTATATCTCATCTCTGTTCACCACACTTCTAACCATCCCCCATTCATCAATAAATATCACCGTGTTAGCCTCAATCATTTCTATTGGCTTGGCAGCTGTTGGATCTTGAAATGAAATTATCTGCTTGTTCGAATCACCAGCGCCACTAACACCAGCACCAGAGGATGAACCATGCGATTGTTTAGGCTCACCTCCTGCATCAGACTCGTCAGGATCATCATCATCATTTTTTAGTTTCTTGAGGGCATCATCTTTACAAGTCAATTGTAAAATCAACTCATCTTGTTCCTTTAATTTCACCCCCTGAGACTCAACAATCGTACGTAACGCCTTGGTCTCCTTTTGACAGAAAGAAATATAACTCATCATCTTTCGTTGATTCTCCATGAGTCGTTCTTGAGTTTGTCGGTCAGCTGCCATTTGATTTTCATATAAATGTAGCAGATTAAGCAGCATTTCCGTTTGTCGACCTGGTGGCAAGTTGTATACAAATGGATGAACAGGTTGAACAGGTCCTTGAGGCAGAGTGATTCTCATGAATGAGACATCACTAGGCGGAGGTGGAGGAAGAGTAGTTGTTGGCAGAGGAGGAGGTCTCATTGATATGGTGGAAGATACTGTAGACAACACAGCAGGAGGCCTCGGTATCTCGGTCAACGCCATTTGAGGAATCAAGCCGAGCCTCTCATGTGACACCATCGTCGTGGTCAAAGTAAGCATCGGAGTGCTAGTAGTCAGTGGCACCGCCGAGCTTTGAGTAGTTGATTGACGAGGTGGTGGTGTTCCAATAATTACACCAGCCCCAGAAGACACACGGGGCTTATTTGGTGGCAAATCACCCCAACTTGACTTAAACCATTATATTGTTGATCAAAATTTTGATACCAATTGTAGAAATTTTGAGCAATGCATCAAGTTTCCTTTACTGTGAGTGAGTATGCACGAGTCCATCTGTCGGCTTACATACATTGTATCCCCTGGGGTCCGTTTCTTAATGGTATTAAGACGCACGCAATGGAGGAACAATTGTATGACTAACAACGGATTTTGATCAAGTCAATAATTTAAATTGTACGAAGTACAGCGGTGATCAAGTTTAATGACTTTGGGTTTGCTCTAGAAAACGAGTGAAATATTCATGCATATGAATACCCAAATTGTTAAGCCGCATAAAGACTCACAGTGTCCAGAATCTTAACGCTTGTTATTTGCTTTATTTGATTTTTGAGTGATCAACAAATATAAGGCTTGAGTATGACTGGTTATTACATTTCTGCCATCCTCACCAAGACTTTTACTAGAGACTAACACCCCTTTCAACTTGGTGTTTCTTTATGTTTATATCACATACTTTACTCTACTGGGTTGTTTTAAGACCTACCAATGCACCAATGCAATTAAGCACGCAGTCTTTTAAGCTTACTTTTTACTAAATTTGGGGTCAAGATAATCAATGTACTATCATATTCCCTTTTTGCTTTAAAAACTCAAAATTTTGAGGAGCATAAAAAATAAAGAAAAGATAAATTTAATCGCCCCAGTTAACTTAAGAGTATAAATAAATGGCTAACCAACAACTCACGAGTGAATCATAGGACCAAGACATGCAAGCATGCTTCATAAACTTAAATAACCGACGTAATTTTCAGCGAGAAAATAATCTAAATTTTTTTTTTTAATTTTCTCTATACAAACTTTAAAACACAATATTTTTGTCTTTTTCAAATTTCTTATAAACAAATTAAACTTCACAAACTTTTTGGATTTTCAGATTTTTCTGTACAAAAACATAAATCACATTCTTTTTGGTTTTTGAAAATTTTAAAATGTTTTTGGTTTTTCTAAATATTTAAAAGAAGCACATTAAAGAACAAAAATCACAGTATTTTTGAATTTTCAAATTTATTAATGTTTTTGGATTTTATCTATACAAGCTAAAAACACATTCTTTTTGTATTTTCTAGAATTTTCACCCCCTAAAACCTAAAACATAAAAAAAATAAGACTAAATCTATAAAGCAATTAAAAGATAATTATCCTAATTTTAGGATCTCAGCAAGGGTCTTCAATCCATTTAAACCAAGCAAAAAAATAAAACGTGTTTTATCAAACGCTTTGGTAAATAGATCGGCTTTTTGAAAATCTGTGTGTACTTTCTCAAGATCAATTAATTTATTTTCATAACAATCTCGTATAAAATGATATCGAATCTCGATATGTTTCATTTTAGAATGTTGTACAGGATTTTTGGTGATACTAATAGCAGCAGAATTATCAATCAAGATGGGAGTAGTAAGAAACTTCAAACCGTAGTCGCGAAGATGTTGTTGTATCCACAGAACCTGGGAACAGCAACTCGAGGCTGCAACATATTCAGCTTCGGCGGTTGAAGTAGAGACCGTTGTCTGCTTCTTACACTGCAAGGAAACAAGCCGGTTTCCTAAGAATTGACATCCTGCAGTCGTTGATTTGAAGTTGATCTTGCATCCTCCATAATCTGAGTCTGAGTAGGCGGTAAAATCGAAAGTATTATCTTTGGGGTACCATAACCCGATGTCAGGATTTCCCCGTAGATATTGCAAAATACGCTTGACCGCTGCCAGGTGAGTCACTCGGGGACTAGCTTGGTACCTAGCACACACACAAACAACAAACATTATGTCGGGTCGAGAAGCAGTTAAATACATTAGAGAACCAATCATAGCACGATAAAGGGTCGGATCAACGGTATCCTCCAATTCATCCGGTGATAAATTGTGACCCACTGGAAGAGGAGTTGAAGGGGTTTTTCTGGCAGTTATCTTGAATCGGCTCAAGACGTCGTTCACATATTTAGGCTGATGAATGAAGATTCCCTTATCAGACTGATAAACCTGCAGCCCTAAAAAGAAATTCATCTCTCCCATCGAGCTCATTTCGAACTTGGTTTGCATGGACTTCTCGAACTCCTTACATAAAGTGTCGTTTGTAGACCCAAAAATAATATCATCAACATAAATCTGGACTAGAAGAAGATCATCACCAACAATTTTATGAAATAAAGTGCAGTCAACAGTTCCTCGTTTGAATCCATTATCATTCAGATGGTCGGCGAGTGTGCCATACCAAGCTCTCGGGGCTTGATGTAGACTATACAGGGCCTTGTTTAAACGGTAAACACGATCTGGATAATCAGGATCTTCAAAACCAGGTGGTTGTTGAACAAACACTTCCTCATGTAGTTTACCATTGAGAAAAGCACTTTTAACATCCATTTTATAGACCTTGATATTCTTGTAAGCAGCATAAGCCAGGAAGATTCGAATCGACTCTAATCTTGCAACTGGAGCATATACCTCAGTATAATCAATACCCTCTTGCTGATGAAAACCTTGCACCACTAGACGTGCTTTGTTTCTGACAATCACTCCTTGATCGTCCTTTTTAAATTTAAATACCCACTTAGTCAGAATAGCTTTCTTGACTCTAGCAGGCTTGTCTATTAAATCCCAAACACCCAATCGTGCAAATTGCTGTAATTCCTCTTGCATAGCTTCTACCCAAGAAGGATCATCAAGTGCCTTACGAGCTGTCGTTAGCTCAACTTGAGATAGTAAGCAATTGAATTTAGCAATATTCACAATTCCCGAAGAGTGTAAATTAGTGTAAGCACACAATACGTTATTGTCGCTTGACGAAGCAACTTGATGACGTGTACGAACGCCCACATCAAGTTCTCCAATGATATTGTCTTGTGGATGATATCCATGAATCCGAAGAGTAGGATTTTCAGGAACAACAACATTATCAAATAAATTAGTGTAATGTTCACCCAATTCGGGAGATGAAGCATTATCACTATCAAGATCAATAACTTGAATCTCTGCTTGATCATCATCGGAAGAAGTAGAAGCACTGTCAATAACAACTGGAGGAACAACTTGAGATTCTTCAGTTGGAGCATCTGGTTGAACTTCAACTGCATTTGAAATTGAAGAGCTTGGAATGTTCAAATGTTCTTCAAAGTATGCTCTAACCAGATCTTCATCGATGTGTTCAGCCGAAGGAGTAAAGGAATTAAATAAACTATCGTAGTCAAACATCCAGTCTGGACCTTTCCCTTGAGGAGGAGTTGTGTACTTTTGACAGTCCACATAGTACCATTCTTCAACACAGCCAGATGTAAAATTAAATACTCTTTTCTTTGGAGACGCATATCCCAAGAAATATCCTTCAATAACCTTTTCATCAAATTTACCCGATTCCTTCTTCAACATTGTACACGGACACCCAAATGGTTCCAGGTACTTTAAATTAGGTTTTCTGTTATTTAATATTTCATAGCTTGTCATCTTGAGTCGTTTTACTGTTAGAACCCGATTAAGTGTATAACAAACTGTGTTCACTGCTTCATTCCAAAATTGAATAGGAAGCTTTGAATCAGCAAGCATTGTACGTGCAGCTTCAATCAGAGTTCTATTTTTCCTTTCAGCAACATCGTTTTGTTGTGGTACATAAGGTGCACTATATTCTCGGTGAATTCCCTTTTGAATACAAAAGAAATCCAAAATAGTGTTTTTGAATTCAGTACCATTATCACTTTGGATTCTCCTCACCTTTTGTTTGTACAATGATTCTATCTTAGTAATAAGATTTTGTACCAAAACAGGTGTTTGATCTTTTGAACTCATAAATAACACCCATGAATATCTTGAATAATCATCTGTCACTACCAGACAATACCAGTCTCCAGAAATACTCGCACGATTCACTGGACCAAACAAATCCATATGAAGTCGTTCAAGAGGAGTATTAATGGAATTCAATAACTTAGAAGGATGTGTCTTCTTCTTCTGCTTCCCCTTTTTGCATGCAACACAGTGATCAGATAACTTTAAGTTCTTTAACGAAACACCCTCAACTAAATTATTTGCCATTAAATAATTCATCTTTCTAACATGAATGTGACCCATTCTTCGATGCCATAGAATCGAGTCTTTCTCAGTTGCTTTCGAGACAAAACATGTTTTGATCGATGTTGATATCTTAGAACTCATGTTTAAGACATAAATATCATTTGATCGTGGTGATCGCATGACAACCATGTCCTCGGGAATAATAAAACCCGGTTTCAAGATAAGACACTCTTTGTCAGTAAATATTGTAGTGTACTTTTTATCACAAATCTGCGATACACTCAATAAGTTACGATCAACTTTGTCACAATAATTTACTTTTTCAAAAGTAATATGACCATTTGAAACTTCACCCTCTTGTGTGATCATGCCCCCAGAATTCCCAGCAAACGCTACATAACCCCCCTTGAATATTTCTTACGTTGGTTAATAGGTCGAGATTTTCGGTGATATGACGAGAACATCCGCTATCCATGATCCAGTTTTCACCAGAAATGGTCTTGGATGGACCCTACACATAAACAAAAGTGATTAGTTCAAAAAGGCAGCCCAGGCCTCAGTCTTGGGCACCTTTTGGTTTTCTCTTTGATCATTAACTTTAACAGTTTTCAATTGTTGTTTAGCCACTTGTGAATAAGTTACTGGCTTCTTAGACTTTCGTCTTAAGTATGCTTCCTGAACAATGTTTGAATTCCTGTTTTGACATATAGGTTCAGTTGGAATGAATTTTGGTTTCACTTGACCGTGTGTCTCATTGATATGAAACACCTTCCGAGGATTCACATCAGAGAATAAAATATGAGTATCATCAGCATACGACACAGGTCGTTTCAGAATCTCCTTAACCACTGGAATTGGCTTAGATTTGTCCTTGATAAAAGGATGAAGATTATGAAAGTTTTGCAGATTATAATTTCTCACAACATGACCTTGTTGACCACATAAAAAACACGTTCGCATGTCCACATGATGATGTTTAGAAGAAACTGAAATAGATGGTTGATGATGACTCACATTTTTAGTCATGCAGTTAGCAAACTCATCAGTCAATTCAGCTTTCTTCTTTAAATAAAAATCTAAATTAGAATGGTTTGAAAAGCTTTTTAGTGTATCTGTTCCAGTTGATTTCACAAAATTAATCTTCTTTTCTTGTGTTAAAAATTGTTTTGCCTTAGTCAATAGATCAGATGAGACTGATGTTTTCGCTTGAGCATACACACGTTCAAGTTCACGAACCGTGGAAGTTTCATTGTAAAACGCACTCTCAATTAGTTCAGGTTTAATGATACTAATTGGAATATCTTTTTCAGTGAACATTGTGTCCATTCCCTTTAACTTAAAAACTCTAGCAGCAAATGGCTTAGAACTAGAAGGATTAATGAAACGCATTAAATCCTCATCAGAAATTTTCGGTTTAACTAACTTCTTTGCCTTCATAGAGTTCACTTTCTTTGAATTTTTTTTTTCTCTTGAGGTTTGTGTGAACCATACACTGCTTCCTCAAATTCCTGAGGTTCGCATAGAATATGATTAGAACTGGGAATGTTCTTATTCTTGTGTATAATCTCTGGTTCAAACACATCCTCGATAATAACCTCGTCATTGTGTTCAACAAACACCTTTTTGCTTTGGACATGAGATTTTTTAGGAACAGATTAGGTTTTAACATATTTAGATTTAACAGATTCAACATTTTTTGAAATTACAGATTCTTTCAGAATTACCTCTTCTTCCTTTCTAGCAAAAGGATTCATTTTATAGTCGTTGTGAAATGGTGGAGGAATTTCTACAAAACCTATACCCTTTTTAGAGTCCTTTTGTTTCCCAGAAACTTCAATAATTTCATTCAACAAAAATGAAGAATTTCGAAATTTACCCAACTTGTTCTTCAACTCAAGAACCTCAATCTCAAGTTCAGTTATCTTAGAGCGATGTTTCAAGATTTCTTGAAACTTTTGGTCATTTATTGTCATTTTCACAGATAATTCGGCTTTCAAATCATGATTACTTATAGTCAAAGCCTCAATCTTTTCTCTTGAGTTAACTTGAGAATTCAAGGATTTTCTATAAGTATCTTTCAATGATATAATCTCTTTCAGCAAGTTGTCATTTTAAATTTTTAATGAATCAATTTTAGACTTGTTATAATCATAATCAACACATGATGAGTTAGAATTAGAATTACTCACCTCGCTTTGTTTAACCATGCAAGCAGCAGATGAAGAAGAATCACTGATCTTCGCCATACAAGCAAAGTTAGTTGGAAGCTTTTCACTTTGAATATCAGATTCAGACTCAGTTTCGGCGTCAGAAGAAACTTCACTTCCACTTACATCTTGTGTGTATTCAGACAAACCAAACATAGCTAGATTAGCTTGATTATCGTTGCACAGTAGTCGTTGTGACCAATCACTTCCATCAGCTAACACAGCATGTGATCCAGAAGAAGATGATTTCTTTTCAGTATCATTTTGATCTTGATTTCTTGAACCATTGTAGTCTTTCTTAGGTTTATCACATTCCTTTGCAAAGTGCCCAAATTCTTGACAATTGTAGCATTTCACCTTTAATTTATCAAACCCAAGCTTCTTGCTTAATGAAGGAAGATCTTTGCCGGTTCTTTGGATAAACTTCTTCACTTTTCTAACAATCATCGCCATATTCCACTTTAGATCCATGAGTTCCAAATCATCGGAATCAATCTGATCATAATCTTCATTGGTTAAATCACTAGTAGCAATCTTACTACTCACCAGATTCTCATAGGAAGACATAAAAGCAGACAAGAATGCGAAATTCTGTTCAGCCTCCTTTATGTTTACATTAGGTTGAAATGAGAATTGTTTAGTAGAAGATGAATTTCCCAATGTGCCAGATGAACCAGAATTACCAGATATATTTCCAGCAGTGTAGAAGCAAGCTTGTGGATCTTTAAACGATGCATTTGTATTTTCACTTGCAGCAGCTTGAGTAAGAAAAACGGTTAATGGAGATATGGTTGAGCTAAGAGGCATACTTCCACCATAGAATGAAGGATCATGACTATCCTTTGAAGACTTCTGACATTTCAGATCATATTCTCTGGCTTCAATCTTTTGCATAAATTCAATAGCAGTCAGATCTTCATTTGCAAAATAATTATTTTCCTTCAAAACCATCAAGAATGTGGAATAAGAACTTGGAAGTATACTCTTGATCGTATCAAATTTATCACTTTCAGGAACTTCAATCTGCATCTTGTCCATCTCAGCGATCAAGTGATTGAATCTTGTCGTCATTTCTTCAACTGTCTCACCTTTCAATAAATTAAAGTTTCGAAACTGAAACTTAAGCATTAACTTTTTACTCTCTGCTGTGTTACCCATACTTCTCATGCGAAGATGTTGAAATAAAGCAGCACATCTTTTTATACTACCCACTTGATGAAAGATAGTTTCAGGCAAAGCCATGGTTAAAGTAGAATAAGCTTTTATTTCTATCTCTAATGCTTTCTTTTCTTCAACAGAGTATTGTGAGATAGCCTTTGGTGTAAAACCCGTAGTTTCATCTCCAATCATAGGTACAGTGTAAACCTCATCTAAACAGTAAGAGCAATCAGGATGAACTGATCCTAAATGAGCACGAAATCGAGGTTCCCACTTTGCAAAATCACCGAATTTCATTAATCAGGGCATTTGGAATGTGAACCTATTTCAGTATCGAGTTGTAACATTTGTTGCATCAACATGTTCTGAGATGCCAATGCATACATACCAGCCATATTTGAAAATAAACAAGTGTACAGTTATAGCGAATTACACACTGTGTTTAACGAATCAATGAACAAGGTTGAGCGAACTGTGAATAGTGTAGCGAATTGAGTCTTAACGAATCAAGTCTTAATGAATGAGGTGAGTGTGTTAGCGAATCAAAAGTCAACCTAGCGAGTCAACTTAACGAATCACAAATAAGGTTAACGAATCACCCAAATGACGAAACAGATAACGAATGAAATGTAGGTTTAACGAATCACAAGTCAACTTAGCGAATTGACCAAATGAATTGACCAAGTCAATTTAACGAATTGACCAAGTCAACTTAACGAATTGATCGAACGAATTGACCAAGTCAACTTAACGAATTGATCGAACGAATTGACCAAATGAATTGACCAAGTCAATTTAACGAATTGATCAAACGAATTGACCAAGTCAACTTAACGAATTAAGCTTAACAAATCAGCTACAGTTGATAACGAATCAACACTATAACGAATCAGGTTGTTACAACCGTTTGTAACAAACTCTGACACCTTATGCCACGTGGCAAAGGTTGTTATGACACAAATTCCAAGACAAACACGTGTCAAACGAATCAGTTATCTAGTTTAGCGAACTAGATAACACGAATTAATTAACTCACACGAATCAGTTAGCGAACTGATTAGCGAATGGCAAGAACTGATAGCGAATCAAATTAAATAACATAGCGAATCGCCTAGAACTTTATAGCGAATCGCATGCATCTTCATATCTTCAAACATTCAACGTGTTTTTCCAGATTTATGAAGATCAAACCCAGAAACTTAGTAATGCCAGAATCGTAATAAACACTCAATTGTTAACCAAATCTAACAAATAATATACCAAAATCTTCGTAATCACAACGCGAATTCAGCTCAACACATTTCGTAACCGATTATCACAATACACTAACCAATTTCGACAAAAACTAATCCCCTGTTTACGGACTCAAACCGAAAACACAATAAACCTTACAAATCCAATCCACAATCAAATTCCACTTACCTAAACTCCAATAATACCTTAACCAAAACAGATTCACTCTAATCCATCCAGATTCAATCCAAATCAGCTCAAATTGATTCAAAATCAATCCAACTAGAAAATAAACACGAAAACTATAACAATAACAATCAAACCAAGCGAATTGAGCCCCGAAAGCTCTGATACCACTTGTTTGATCCCGTTTAACTCGTTCTAATCAATATCTAATGCTCAGATCTAATCTAGATCTATATGTTAATATTAATTATACGGATCTAATTCTCTAATACCTTAGTTCGATTGCTATTAGTATGTAGTATATATTATCAGTATGTATGTATGTAATTATAATGTTAATTTAAGCTTTGAGTGAGAGAGATCTGCAAATACGTGAATACCTTAAATAATTTCTCTCATTCCACTCTTTTTTCGTTTTTTACAAGTGAACAGTTGTTCACTATATATAGAAGGCGACCTGGTTCGCTAACATCCCCTAGCGAACCAGCTTCCCCTTCGTTACATAACTTAACTTAACGAACCACCCCCTGATTCGTTAACATCCCCTAACGAATCAGGAGGGAATACATTATAATGTCTTAGTTCGCTAACATCCCTAGCGAACTAGACTTAACCTTAACGAACTAGTATTAGTTCGCTAACATTCCTAGCGAACTAGACTTAAACATAACGAATTAGTCTAAAATAAACATTAAATATTACATTTAAATATCAAATAAACATTAATGATAATTACAAAGACTCTAGACGCAAAACCGTGCACTAACAGAAACGAATACTACGTAACCAAGGATAGAGGAACAATTTGGTTTAACATAAACTAGATCAACTAATCGCTCACAAACCTAAACCCGACAAGAATCGAATCCGCTCTCGCGCAATCCTAATCCTAACAAGTAAAAGCAATGAGACGACTTTACTTCCTATCACCTCTAGGTCTCAAAGAAGGTGTTTACCCGCTGAATCATACCAATTAACAATCTCGACAAAACCCTACGGTTGATCCTACCGCAAACAAACTCTAAACACAAAGTAAAGGCTTGAACATACAACTATCAATCAAAACCAATTCAATTAATCAAAGTATGAGATTTTGAGATAAAATCAATAAAATCATAGCCACTAAACACAACCTAATCATTAAACTAAACTTTCAATAGCAATTCAAGTCATATTAATCAAACAATCCATTTAGTTCATCAAAACCGAACAATAATCATCTAACCTAGGTATAACAAAGAGATTTAGCCAATCATAATCAACGAACAGTAGATAAAAATAGATATAAATGATAAACATGTTCATATAAATCTGATTACAAAAGGTTTGAATGATTAAAATCCAAAAACGAACTCACAAACGTTAAAATAGACAAAATCGATAACCGAAGGATAAAAGACAGAACCGTAAGCTTGTCCTCCTTGGTTTCTCCTCTAGAGCAAGTGTGGTGGCTGGAAAGATTATGTTAAATTCGCTCATAGGGTATTAGCCCTTTATATATATGTTTAAACACATCATTCCTAATATAAAATAGGTTAAAACAAACCCACAAGGCCCACTAGAAGACAAAATAGATGGGGTAGCTGATTCCTGAACATTCTTGGCAGCCTTTGGGACATGTGGGACGTCGCATAGCGCGGTCATGGATTCCCCACCAGTTCGTGTAGCGAGGCCAGGTCCTCAGTGCTCGTTTCTTCATTTTTTGACTCGTTTATCTTCAAACGCGCATACCTGCTTCATCCGAATCCCGTTTGAGCTGATTCTTTCTTCATTAAACTCGTTTTTTCGCTCTATTAAACATGGGACCTATCATATACACAAAAATTTAATTTCATGCATGAAAAAGTTATATTCGTTAACGGTTTACGCACAATACAACACAAAAACAGGATAAAACGCTATGTGTTTTGCAACACATCAGTAGCCATCTGATCAGACCATAAGAACTGTTGAGCAACCATGCCCCTTTCACCATCACATGAGCTACCTCCAGACTCTCCTCTAGCATTACCCATGGGAACTAGTGCCCTTTTCATGTTTCCTTCTTTGGCTAGATTGGTGCACTCACGAGCAAAGTGACCCGGCTCGTGACAGTTGTAGCATCTTAAAGTGTCTTTGTTAAAACCCACCTTCTGATTATTTGGCATGTTCCAATTATTTCTTCCTGTTCTCTTAGTAAATTTCTTGGCCGGAAACACTTCCATGGCGATTTGCCAGGAAATGTCTATCTGCTCTATATCATCAGGATGAATTTGATCAAGTTCAACAGCCACTATGGGTTGAACCAAATCTCCAGCAAGGAAAGCATTGTAACAGTTCATAAATCCCGCCATTAAAGCGATGTTCTCTTGAGTTTCTTTTGAAATAACGGGATTCTGACTGGGAGAAATACCAGATGATTGAGGCTGAGCGTTAGCAGTGGAGGATTGACCAGGTTTAGCAAAGAACACTGGTGTAGATTGTGGTGAGACATGAGAATATTGAACCTGACCCTGAGTGGACTCAAGCATCGAGAAGTTGGGTTGAGGCTGAAATTTCTGTTGTCCCTGAGTGGTCTTGAACATGGAGAAGCCATCTTGGGAGATGAGTGCATTGTTTGAAGCAACATTGTAACCAGCTGCACTATAGGAGTTTGCATGGTTTATAGCACGTTGTTTGTCGTCCATGTCACATGCTTTGATGATTGCCATAACCTTATACAGTGTTAACTTGTTGAGGTCTTTAGTCTTCTTAATGACAGCAACATTCATGTCCCAGCTTTGAGGTAACGAGTTCACCAACTTATTGTTTGTTTCAGCAGCTGTTAAGTTGATGCTAGCAGATCTCATTTCAGTCACAAGAGCTATGAACCTCTGAAGCTGAGTTTCTACCGACCCTCCCAGAACATGATTAAACATATTGAATTTTTGTCGTAGTAGATCTTGACGATTTCTCTTCATATCTTCATTTCCTTCATATACCTCAATCAGGGCTTCCCACATTTCTTTAGCAGATTGTAATTGTCTAAAACCCAGTGCAATCTCAGGTGAAAGTGTCATAGTCAAGGTTGAGAGAGCCTTTTCATCCTCTTTCATTTTAGCAAGATCATCATCATCATACATAGAAACAGGCTTTACAACAATTTTAGTAGAGTTCTCCTTCTGGTAAGTGATGACTTGGGGACCGCTAACTATGCTTCTCCATAACTTGGCATCTTTTATCTTAACATATTTTTCAAACCGAAACTTCCACTCGCTAAGCCCGTCATGAGACAACAGATGGGGCACGCGAGTAGTGGTCCCTATTATAGAGTCCAATTCTTGATAAAGTGAAGCATTAGATGACCCATTAATATTACTTAGTTGATCCATTTTAATCAAACTGGTCCAAAGGTAATTTAAGTCCAAACAACTCTAAAAGTGCAATACACAAAGGCCCAAATCAAATTGATCAAGCCCACTATGTTCACAGTATGAATTGACCGAGAACTAGAGCTGACCGAGAACGTAGTGTGTTGATCGAGAACCAGTTTCTTTAACCAAGAACCACCGAAAACAATAGGATGTTGACCGAGAACGTAGTGCATTGACCGAGAACCACACAATCTAACAGAAAACGATCAAATTTGCAGAGAACCCTTGGTTTATAGGCCGAAAACTCTAGTTTGTTGATAAAGTTATGCCGAAAACAGCGAAAATCTGCCGAGAACATATTATTTTCGCCGAAAACAAGAAAATCTATAGGATCTTAACTGTAACTAACTTCCGAGAATTATGGGATTTGATTTGCTTTCAAAATAAAAACCAATCTTTCACCAAAATAAGCCTTTCTCTTCTCCGATCTACTGTTCACCGGAAAAAAAACCAAACCACCAAGGAACTAAGATCTTGAATCATTGATATCACAATAACGAGCCTGAAGAGGTCTAAGGCTCTGATACCAATTGTAAGTCTCGTGAAGGATCTTTCAATATGATATCAACTGATCTTGATGTTGGTGCGGAAATCCAACACAAGATGATTCAAGAATAAATAACAAGAACACGAAGAACACCAAGAAATGCTTCAAAACACACGTTCTTATTAACGTCGGGTACTTAAGCACTTTGCTTACAATACTCGTCCAATATACTAACAATACTAGACGCCCAAAACAATCAACTGAACAACCCAAACCCTATACAGTGAGATCTATATATAGAGTAACCAACAAACTAGCCCAACAAGAGCCCAAAGCCCACCGAGATCTGGAGGTGTACAAAAAAACCGGTTTGGGACCAGTTTTAGGTAAACCAAACCGAACCGGTTTGGGTTTAAAACTGGTTTCACCCAAACCGGTTTCCAAACTGACCCAAACTGTCAGTTTCATGACCGGTTCCCTTCAAATCTATCAAACTGGTTTTAAAACCGAACCGGTTTGAGGAAAACCGGTTTGAAACCGAAATGAACTGGTGTGACCAGGCCAACCTATCTTGCTTCTAAACCAGTTCAAACCGGTTTGAGTCAAACCGGTTCGGTTTTAAAACCGGTTTGAGTCAAACCGGTTTTGACCAGTCGTTGACCAAACCGGTTCGGTTTGGATTTAAAACTGGTTTGGTACACCTCTACCCAGATCCATAAGGATCTCGATTTACATACAAAACCCAATGTCAACCCTTAACTAAGTACAAACCATCAAGTATAGACCCAACATCCACGTAGGCCAGAAGTGGTTCCATCTTTCACATTCACTAATATAAGGGTGTTCACGGTCTAGTATGACGATTTTATGTCAAACTGTAACCAAACTGCTACTTACAGTCTTTATCATCGAAAACCGAAACCGAATCGTTATAAATTGAAACCGAACCCAATCGAATCGTTACTAACGTTTTGGTTCCGGTTTTGTTTCACGGTTTAGACTTGTTTTGCCACCATAAAAGTTTGATAAAATATAAAACAAAATATATACAAAATTCATAGAGTGAACTAACTAGACTATCGATATAGATGAAAAATAGTGAAGTTTGATTTGCTTGTTATGTCAAAATCACTTGTTATAAGCAGATTGGTTGTTATGATTATATCTTATCATTTGAATCCAAGTAATAAGGCAGAAAACAATAGTAATCTTCATGTCATGACTTTAAGAAATTTCAGATGAATGTAATTGATTCATTGAAAAAAAAAACTCAAATCTATAATTGGTTGCTCACTAAATTACTAAACCACTATATTCAAAATTTATTTTAATTAACTCCAATATAATGTAGATGATTAAATAATGTACTATAATATCTATACATAAAAGCTAAAATATATATTTTAAAAACTTACGCTTCGGTTTCCGGTATAAACCGTAAACCAAATCGTTCACTACGATTTGAAATTTAAAAAGACCGACCGACCGAAAGTTAAAGAAAAGGTGATGACTAGTTCGAACGGTTTCATGGTTTGAAACCAAACCCTAAACACCCCTACATTAACACGTGTTATGGTCATGTGAAAGATGAACCATTTTATATTTTTTTAGTTAGTCATCGTCATTAAGTTTTTAATTATTTTTTAAAACTAAAATACTAATATTAGTTTAAAAAGTTGGAAAAAAATAACTAATATTAATTAATTATTTTCTAATTACCGAAAGGAAAAGAAAACGCTAACACTTAACATAAAATACTAATATCAATTAATATTTTTTATGTGTTTATTCAAAACTTCGAATGCCCAGTAAATATCATTTTCTATTGATTCTTACGCTTTTTTATAATTCTTTTCTTTTGTCCCCTTGTGGGCATGTAAACGCTTTGACAAACATGATATCAACGACAAGATAATACACATATTAGTACTCAACTCCGTTGACATAAAATGGAGATCCGAATGCAACTTGGGGAAATAGGTTTTCCCAATGTTAGTTGTTGACGGTTAACTATTAAATTTTTCAAGAAAATATTAATTGTCATATCTTTTTTTGTGTAGACTTGTAATGTTTCATTGTATTGGTTCCCATATATAAGATTGACCTTTGATCTCATTTTGGTTCATTTTTAGAGCATAGCTTTCATATTTGTTCTTGATTTCTTTTGAATTATCACATTAAAAGATTTAGAATGCCCAGTTCCTTAACATGAAAGAGTAACAATATTCATAAAACGAGATCCAAGAATAAAAAATGATAATTACTTTAGCATGAAAGTGATCCACACAGCTCAAAGACTTATCCATGGAATCCACATCTATAAAAGGTACATGGAATATTGTGAGAAATAATCATCACATTAAAATCTCTAACTAACAATTTCTCTTACACAACATGAAAAATATAAGTTTTGAGTTTATTCGACACAATTCTTTTATTAACTAGGTCAACAAAACATAACACGTTTGAAAAATGGGTACACCAAAACACAACCCATTTAATAAGTATGTTCTGGTCATCGATTTTTTAAAAGCTGGTATTTTAAATTTAGAGATAAAAAGTATTAACATTTAAAGCTACATACTTTGATATATAATTTTTTCTTCTAACTACTCATATTTCAATTCAAGTTTGTGTTAAGTTCAAATAAAAAGTTTGCTTTTATTATGATCTTTAGTCTGCGGCCACGTAGCCTTGACTGATAGACTAGATTAATTATGTTTGGATCCAGACACATGTGTACTCGGTCTAAGTTGCTTTTATTTTCTATCTTGTATTTTAATAGGGATCGCGTAATCCCATAAATCTTTATTTGATTGTCTTTGTTTAAGATAAACAACTCGTTTATCTTGACTGAAAAAGGTTTAACGTATTCACCTGTGACTCTCTGTTGTGAATGATGTGGTGATCTCGTTTGAAAACCTTTGTGAATGAATGAATGATTGACCTATAATAAAATAGGTTTATAAAAATACTCGGATCGTCTCTTAATCCGGCTACAGACCTTTAGTCTGGTTTTTATAGCTTAAACCTTGATTGATTGTTTGTTTGAATAAAACATTTTGGTCATGAATTCTGTCTCTTTATTTGCTAACCATGTGTTATGTTTCTTCTTCAGGAAGAAACGTCATTTATCTAAAGCCTTTGTATACTAAGTCTTATGTTTCATAAAAATAATGAATCTTAACTATAACCGTTTTTCATAAACTTTTACTTTTCATTAAACATTTCAACCATATCCTTTATATGTAAAAGCTTAAGTTTCTTAATCATAAAGAAACTATATTTTTACTATAATCTTTGTTTATATTAATTTGTATTTCTTAATCATAAATAAAATTTTATTTAATTGTTTATACTTTAATCAAGGTCTAGATTCTCGGGCAGCACTTCGACGCTTATTGTTTTCTAGATTCTCGGGCAGCACTTCGACGCTTGCACGTATATTGAGAATCAACAACTCCTCGGCACGCAATTCTAGGCAACGTTCGGGTGTCGCCGGGTCGTGCACGTACTTCGAGGCGAGACGTCGGGTCGTCTTGGGTCAGCACGGTTTACGGGGTCGTCACGCGTTACGAGGTCGGCACGCAAAACGAGGTTGGCGCGCAAAACGAGGTCCGCCGGTCGTCGGGATTGTCGGTACGAACTTCGAGGTGTCGTCGGTATATGGTGCGGATTACGAAATTATAATTTGCCGGGTCGGTGGCACAGAAATCGAGGTAGAGAGAGAAAGTTTCTAGAGAGAGAGTGGGATGTGGGTGTGAAATGAATGTGCCAAACACGCCTATTTATAGGCTGAAAAACGAACCCATCGCGGTACGCGATGGTTGCTGAAAACGCCGTCGCGTATCGCGACGTAGGGTTGATGACTCACCAGTAGGTTCGCCACGTGGCGGACGCGGAGCCACGTGGCAAGACATGGTGCCACCATGTGACACGTGGCGGGACACGTGTCACTTCGTCATGCCTTTATGCCACGTGGTGACACGTGTCCTGACACGTGTCATCCTGTCAGACCTCGTCATCGCGGTACGCGATGACGTTGGGTTTGGTTCGTCGCGTATCACCGTCTGCCCATTTCTTGGGTTTAGAAAACATACCGCGATGGGCCTCCTTCTGATCCGTCGCGTATCGCGATCGGACAGGAGAACAAAATTTTCTCTTTTAGTCTTTGGACTTTGAAATTTGGTATTTTTGGTCCGAAATTTTCGTGATGTTACATTCTCCCCACCTTAGAATGAATCTCGTCCTCGAGATTCGCGGTGAGTGATTTCTTGCTTATCGATTTACGATAAGTCTCTTGAGTTTAACTTGAACTGTTTGCATGATTTGTAATTTATGATTTGTTGTTTACTTATATCTTTGGGTGACATATTCAGTCAATAGTTGAGAATATCATAAGTAATTGTAAATTGCTAAGCACAGTGGCCAGTTGTGTTTAACTATTTACCTTAACTTTGTAATCTAAACATTTACTGATGTTAACACGATTGCTTGTTGGATTCAGTCTATTGAATCCTTCTAATTTACTCATCTTGATATTTTTCAAGATTTTCATACTTGAGTAATAATATTGTTTTACTTTTTGATTTTGACGTATTGCTTCCGTTTATCTCTATCAATTATACCCTCGAACCTTTAAAGTTCGGATAATTTATTTTCCTTGAGTAGACGTATTCTTACATCCGAGATTAATTCATTCCTTTCATCTTTCTTTAGATGATAGTTTCTTGTATTTCAAAAATTTTACTATCTCTTTTCCATTACGTGTAAGCATTCTTGTGTAAGACATGATCTATATGCTAATATCTTTCTTTATGTACATTAGGGATTTAAATACCCTTATACGATTACAAAATTTCTCGTTTAAAACGAGATTACAAACACTTTACAAGAGCTAACTAAACTATTAGTTATTTCTAATGCCTTTAGATCTTGACTTTCGTTGGCATACTCTTGTCTTCTTCTATTCTTGATTGTCAGATGCTTCTCGTATGTTTAACATATTAGCCTTTCCTTTCTTAGCACCACTTCCGTTAGCGTTGTTTGTCTTATTCGGACATTCTGGGCTGAAGTGCCAGTTTTCTCCACAGCTAAAACATACAACTGTTTTCCTTTTGCAATCGTCTTCCGAATGACCGATGTGACATTCGTCAATTTCGGGTCACTTTTGTTATGTAAACCCGACCCGTTTGTAACCCGAACATTTCAAATATATAAAATATTGGATCTTGTCATTTAAAATATATAAAATATATAAAATATATTTTTTTTATATTATGCATTGTTTGACCATTTAAACATACCCATTTTTATGCAAACCATAAAAGAATCTTTATACCCAACCCTTCACTCCTTCCCTATATATACACACCCATCTTCTTCATTTTACTCTTGCTACATCTCCAAAAACTCTCTCAAACTCCATAGATTCAAGGTTGTTATTTCTTATGTATTCTTGAAGTTTTGACTTCTCAAGTCAAACTAACTATAGTCTTTCATTCTAACTTGTTCATCTAACATTACTAACTCTTGAATATGGTGGTACAACATATATATAATACACACCCCTTGTTTCCTTTATTTGTTACTTCACCGACTTTGGTTGGTTAAGTTTCGAATGTCATAAGGCAAGGCTTCATGGAGGACTTCGTGTTCTTGATATATATTTACACACACATAACTTATTATACATATAACTTATGACTAACTTCTAACCCTTTAGTTTGTTCATCTTATTTACAAGTTCCATGTTGTGGGTTTGTATAAGACTAACCTCGGTTTAACCGAAACTAGTCCAAACTGGAAACCGAACTTTTGTTTACTAGTTTTGTTAAAATAGTTGTTTAAACATGTTTATTGCTAGATTTGAGTTTCAAAAATCATTTTTACAAGTTCTTTGATATTAAGCATATGGAATCCATCTATGAACTCGTTGGGAGATGGAAACCGAACTAAACCGAAACTTTTGCTTAAAAGACTTGTAGTTAACTTTTTTTGTTGTAAAATTTAAGTTTTCTTCATTTATAAACCAATATACAAGTTCTATGATATTTGGGCATGTAGAAACCATCTATGAACTATTTGTGAGATGGAGACTGAACTATACCGACTTTTACTCGCTTAAGACACACAAGTGTGGTTTTAGTTATCAAGACTTGTATATTTCTTTAAAAAAATAGTTTACAAACTGATTTTAATTATTTTCTTAAGTACTTGGAATAGTTGGATCCAACTTGATCTCATAACATAGTTTGGACCGACAAAACCGAACACTCGCTTAACGTGCGTTGTTAGTTCTAAACAATAGATCTACGTACTTGGTTAAGTGTTAGTATGTTTTAATGAGTTATCTCATAACAATTAATATTTTGGAAAGTTGACTTTGGGTTCGACCATTTGTCAAGACCCGAACCGACAACCCGAACACTCGTTAAAAACCCGTTTTAGTATCTTTAGCCTAATGGAATTTGCATTTTAGCATTTTCCCCACCTTATTACTTAACATTGGTTAAGTAAATATTAAGGTTAGATACTTTAACCCGGTTTTGAGCAAACTTACATTTTTTTAAAAGGGTTATTATTATAAATTCTTAAATAGTTACATTTTAAACCTTGAACTTTAATTGATTAGTTTTTGCAACAATTATTTTATTTAAAGACCTTCAAGACAACCTTTCTAAATCCAAGACTTTCTTTTATTTAGGCTTCATACGTTAAACTCGTCGTTCCGGCAAATCTCCAAATAATCAATCTTTCAAGTTTATTACTTGAACGTGAGTAACTTCATACCCCGTTTTCTATCTTTTATTTTGGGGGTGACATTTCAACTTATCTAAACTAAATGTTTTATACTTGGGTCTTAAACCACAAACGTTGTTGTATACCTTACTTGAATAATTGCTCGATTTGATGTTCTATGCTTATTTGACTATGTGTTTATCGCTTTTGGATGGTGGAACTATAAATCCTAGACCATTTGGCAACCCCTCATGGCAAGGTGTCATTAACGTAATGCAATTAACGATAACTATAAAATCCTAAACTATTTGGCAACCCCTTATAGTTGGGTGTCGCTAACTTGTTAGTGATAACTATTTATCCAAGTTTATAGCTATTATTTATGGTTTTGTATACTAGTTTTGTGGCTTTTCATACTATATATCTATTGTTCAAACTTATGAATTGCTCACCAACCTTTGTGTTGATAAACTTTATTTTATGAAATGTTACAGGTTTGCATCTAGGTTGATTACGGAGTTCGGTGAAGAAAACATCACAAATACCGTTAGGATATTAGCAAAAATGAACAATATTTGATTTGCTATATTTTGTTATATTTTGTTGTATTTGAGTTATGAATATTTGGTTATGTGACATTTTCGATGTTGTGAAATGAAATGAGTTTGTTAAATATTGTTGCTTTAAATAGTGTCATGCGCTTATGAGCAATCGTTGCACCCCGGCATGTTCCGCCGCCTTTGGTCGGGGTGTGACAACCGAGTTTCTTGCAAAAGTTGCATGTGATCAATGGAGTATTTTTGGGAAAGTTAGTTGGTCTTAAACATTTCCCGTGATGTCTTTTGCCACAACTTTGGCAGATTGGTCTTGTATATTTAAAAGACCCTTCCTCCTTTTCTTTGCCTTTCTTTGTTTTCTTTTCCTCAATTTCGTCTCTCTTTTCCTTGTCATTCTTATCCTCTTCTTGATTTCTAATAAGACCATTCATAAGATAACCGGCTAATTCCATGGCTGAATCAGCGGTTTGAGGCAAATTAGATCTTACCATATCTCTAATTTCCCGAGGTAAACCCCAAATGTAGCGGGTTACTTTGTTGGATTCGGGTATTACCAAGTGTGGTACCAATCTACAATACTCATGAAACTTAGTATAGTATTCTCTGAGATTAGTTCCTTCCACCTTGAGGTTCAAAAACTTAGTTTGAATAAGATCGATTTCATGCATGGGAGAGAACTTTCGTAACACCAGTTCTTTGAATTCTTCCCACTTCAATTGATACATAGTTTCTCTACCCTTTGACATGATCAGGGTATTCCACCATTCCAAAGCTTCACCTCTAAAGTGGTGAGAGGAGTATTGAATCTTTTCGATCCCGGTACATTTGCTGATGATAACAATGGACTCAATTTCTTCAAGCCATCGTACAGCTGATATGGCACCTTTATCGCCATAGAATTCCTTTGGTCCAAATTCCTTGAAGTTCTTGAAACTACTGCCTTGAATTACTAATTGTTTCTTGAATTTACGATTGAATTTGCTCTCAGCGTTGGAGCTATGAACACTTTCTTCATGATGAGAAGGTTTCTTATACGGATGAGTTCTCGATGATTTATTTGAATGTTCTATTTTATTTTTGTGTGACCCTTCTTTTATTGCATCGACGAAAGGAGTCATTGCGTTATGAATCATTTCTTGAATTTGAACAAGATACTGTGCAGGAGTCTCCTGTTCATGTTTTGACATGTCCTTGTTGCTTCTATGAGTTGAAGCTTCATCATTATTCTCTTGATTGTTTGGGTTCGACATTCTGTGAACAGAATAGATTTTAGTATGAATGAAATTCATACTTATATGTTAACGATAAAGTGTTTGTTACAAGAGTGTGACATTCTTATTGATTTGTTTATAGAATGTTTAATTTAGTCTGTCGCATTTCGAGTATACTTCTTTCTAATCTTTCTTGAGATTGTTCATCTCGTAATGACACAATCTAATTAATTATTCTTTGCTTTGAAATAATCGTTTGAAAAGATAATTATATTATTTCCAAGTATTTTAATGACGATAGTCGATGGGGTTCTTGAGAGGCATCAATATTTTCTCGTTGCATATTCTTGAAATAGTTAGTACATACCTTGTGTACAAATAGACCTCAAGAATTTCCATAATTCTTATTTCTAAGTCATGTTTCATTTAATCCTTGCTAGTTATTTCACGTAATGTCGACTTGAGTTTAGTCATCTTTTAGACTTTGTCCACCTGGACCTTTCCTTTATTTTCTAGCTATTACTCTCTTACTTCCAGATGTACTTGGAAGAATTATCTTGAGAGTTTGTGTAATATTTCTTGACATAATTCTCTTTAAAAAATACATTTCTAATTTCGAGAAAATTTAAATATATCTTTTTTTTATGTTATTACAAGATTACACGGTATTTATTATACTTGCATTGTTAAATAATATTCCTTTCACTGAGGATTTTCTTCTCGATAAATCGTTGCTTCCTTTCCATTTGACACCATTGGTTCCTTGGATCTACTTGATACGCCTCCATACGTATTCCGATTTGGAATAATCCGAGCTAGCGGAATGCTAGAATCAAACGAATCTGAATCTTCCTCCATTGCTGTTTGATATGAGCTCTCATCACTAGATATAGGAATTGGGAGAAAAGATGTTCCCATATAGCCTTTCCCTTTACCGGGTCGAAGCTGAATGGATTCTTCGCTAGATTGACGATCACGCATCTGTATGAGGTTATATTGGAGATAGGAGCGTGTTTTCCTATCTTATCCGTACTTGTTATATTTTATTCGTATTTAATTTTTAATTATTCTTTGATATCCTATTTTGGATACTAATAATTATTATTATAAACTTATTTCTGATCAAAGCCTAGGTATGATTAAATACCTAATTCGCTAAGATCGATGGCTCTGATACCAATCTGTCACACCCTCACTTAGGGCCTAGGCGTGTGACCAATAGTTGGTACCTGTTTTGAAATTTTATCAGAGTTTTAGCGGAAGTCTTTAGTTTATAATAAAATATTATTTTATGTTTTTGAAACATTAGTTTATTTGTAAAACATAATAAAATATTTGATTTAATAGAAAGCTTCTCGAATAATAAATATTCGAGAGTTTGATTTTTAAACCTTTGTTTTATTTGTAAAACTTGTTTGAATATTGTTTGCAATATTTAAATAATTTAAAATATTGAGCCATCTCTACCTTGCGAGCATCTATCTCCACGAGTTGGCTATAAATCCATGCTACCTGTGCTAACTTTATTTCCTGAAATATTTAGGGGGGGGGAATACGTCATCGATATGCTGGTGAATCGTTGACTCTAAAAACATTTTATAAATCTTTCTTTGACTAACAAGATAGTTTTCATGAAACATCCTCAGCAGAAACGTCTCTTATTTTTGGGATTTGTACCACTTGCCATACACACACAATTACGGTTCTCCGAGAACTGATGCCCTTCGGGAACTAACGCCCATTGGGAACTGATGCTCATTAGAGAACTTTTATTATGATCTCTAGTCTGCGGCCACGTAGCCTTGACTGATAGACTAGATTAATTATGTTTGGATCCAGACACATGTGTACTCGGTCTGAGTTGCTTTTATTTTCTATCTTGTATTTTAATAGGGATCGCGTAATCCCATAAATCTTTATTTGACTGTCTTTGTTCAAGATAAACAACTCGTTTATCTTGACTGAAAAAGGTTTAACGTATTCACCTGTGGCTGTCTGTTGTGAATGATGTGGTGATCTCGTTTGAAAACCTTTGTAAATGAATGAATGATTGACCTATAATAAAATAGGTTTATATGAATACCCGGATCGTCTCTTAATCCGGCTACAGACCTTTAGTCTGGTTTTGATAGCTTAAACCTTGATTGATTCTTTGTTTGAATAAAACATTTTGGTCATGAATTCTTTCTCTTTATTTGCTAACCATGTGCTATGTTTCTTCTTCAGGAAGAAACGTCATTTATCTAAAGCCTTTGTATGCTAAGTCTTATGTTTCATAAAAATAATGAAACACTATCTTAACTATAACCTTTGTTCATAAACTTTTACTTTTCATTAAACATTTCAACCATATCCTTTATATGTAAAAGCTTAAGTTTCTTAATCATAAAGAAACTATATTTTTACTATAATTTTTGTTTATATTATTTTGTATTTCTTAATCATAAAGAAATTTTATTTAATTGTTTATACTTTAATCAAGGTCTAGGCTATACCCCTGACTAGGGTCAATGCCTTTGGAATAATATTATTTTATTTTGGCAGAACCCTTACCTTGTTCGGCTTATTGTTTTCTAGATTCTCGGGCAGCACTTCGACGCTTGCACGTATATTGAGAATCAACAACTCCTCGGCACGCAATTCTAGGCAACGTTCGGGTGTCGCCGGGTCGTGCACGTACTTCGAGGCGAGACGTCGGGTCGTCTTGGGTCAGCACGGTTTACGGGGTCGTCACGCGTTACGAGGTCGGCACGCAAAACGAGGTTGGCGCGCAAAACGAGGTTCGCCGGTCATCGGGATTGTCGGTACGAACTTCGAGGTGTCGTCGGTATATGGTGCGGATTACGAAATTATAATTTTCCGGGTCGGTGGCACGGAAATCGAGGTAGAGAGAGAAAGTTTCTAGAGAGAGAGTGGGATGTGGGTGTGAAATGAATGTGCCAAACACTCCTATTTATAGGCTGAAAAACGAACCTATCGCGGTACGTGATACACTCTAAAATATATATATTAGTATATAAATATTCCCTACACTTTTTAGTACTTTGAGCTACATTTTTATTAAATATAACTCATATTTGGTTATATTCAAATTTTAAAGGTTGTAAGAGACAATGAACTAAAAACGATAAAGTTATACAAATTTCGAAATAAGCTATTTCGAAATGAACTTTAAACTAAACATTAGTCATGAAGATATGAAATACAATTAATTAGCCTTTGTTGTTTTTGTTACCAGGTACATCAAAAGAGAAAAGTGATGAGAGGCTTTAATTCAAGTATTCTAGACACAAGAAATGAAAAGCACAGAAGATTCCCCACGTGAACTTAAAGTTGAAATTGAAGATATTTGGAAATTGGAAGTAAAAATAATTAAAAGCTTACATATTTTGAGCCCAAGAGTTACAACGAGAAAGGCTTTAAATGAGAAATGAAAAAATGGCATGTTGGGCTAGAAATAATGTAAGATGTAAAGCAATTTGAAACAGTTGGTTTGTAATTCAAGTCAGTTGGGCCTCATGCCCACTAGGATGAAACATGACGACAATTAGTTCTGGGAGGGTTGCTAAAAAGAATAAAATTTGTGGAAGGAAGAGAGAAGTCAAGAGAGGGGGGCGCCTCCTGTTTGGGCCGCTGCACACGTGAAGCAAGGAAGCAAAGGAATATTATTATTATTATTATTATTATTATTGCTTCTATTTTGGAGGGATGACAAGAAGAATTAATCAAACGAAAAGGTCATATATATATATATATATATATATATATATATATATATATTATTTGATGAGACAATTTGTTTGTTTTGTTTTTCTTTGTTCTTAATTATGAAAGGCTAAACCTTTATACTGCCTGGGTTTGAATGAATACTTTTTAGACTCGTTTTATTTTTAGTTTTGGATTATTATTGATTGGTTCATATTTTGGTAAAGTTTTTATTTTATTTAGTTGTGATGCATATGTGTATTTGGTATTAATTTATTATCAATTTATTGTTCCATATGCGTCTTTGTGAACGTCTTTCATGTATGGATGCATATTAGGTTGTTTACTGTGTGTTTACGACTAGTTTATGGTTTATAGTCGACTTATACCATAGGAACGATAATTGAGAGTTTAGAGATACCTTATATTCAGTCACTTGAGAGACCGGGAGGTAATTAAGTGTCGTCTGTTTTGGTCTTTTGTGGGTTTGGGTAGTGATTGCACGGGAGTGAGTTACCCTAGATTCCTTAAGATTCTTACAAATCCGAATTATAACCGAATTCAATAAAAATACCCCTTTACGCCTTAGGGTGTTTTGTGATTAAAGAGACCGGGAGGTGATTTAATCTTTGGGTTCCTTAGCATATTTAGGTAAGGTGAGACCGGGAGGTGATCCGAACCATTTAACCGTGGAGCTTTACATGATATTTAGGGTTCTTAGGTATTGTTGGTGAGACCGGGAGGTGATCTAGCTTTCTTTCGTTATTCCTTAAATTTCATATTTTTAGAATATGGTACCAATCATAAATCCAATTCCGAAAGTTTACGAGTTGACTAGTGGGATTCCTTACCTAGGTAGTTGTTTCCCATATTTGAGTTTTTAAACCGTTTGTTCGTGTCTAGTTTTCGTGTCAGTTTTAGTTTAAATATTATTTAGTTTATATTTAATAATTAAAAAAGACAAAAATCAATTAAATCTATTTATTTAAGTTATTAGTCAGAGTCTAGTTTAGGTTTCGCTAGTGTCCTTTGGGTTCGACATCCGGACTTCATTAGGCTTTACTACAGTCGATAGGTACACTTGCCTGTCTAGTGGTCTAGCATTAGGAGAGTCTAGATTTATAAATTAAAAACTAGAGTGCCTAAGTTAGGTTAGATTTTTATAGACCGTTTCGCACATCAGTACGCGATGGTTGCTGAAAACCCCGTCGCGTATCGCGACGTAGGGTTGACGACTCATCAGTAGGTTCGCCACGTGGCGGACGCGGTGCCACGTGGTGACACGTGGCAAGACATGGTGCCACCATGTGACACGTGGCGGGACACATGTCACTTTGTCATGCCTTTATGCCACGTGGTGACACGTGTCCTGACACGTGTCATCCTGTCAGACCTCGTCATCGCGGTACGCGATGACGTTGGGTTTTGGTTCGTCGCGTATCACCGTCTGTCCATTTCTTGGGTTTAGAAAACATACCCAACGCGATACGCGATAGGCCTCCTTCTGATCCGTCGCGTATCGCGATCGGACAGGAGAACAAAATTTTCTCTTTTAATCCTTGGACTTTGAAATTTGGTATTTTTGGTCCGAAATTTTCATGATGTTACAAAAGCACAATTGTATAACACAATTTTGTAAAACACAATTTTTGTAAAACAAAATTTGTATTTTTAGTTCTTCAATCAATCAATCATACCCAGTGAAATCCCACAAATAACAAAGCTATAACTAGGGTTTAGGGAGGGTGGGATATAGTCACACCATACCTCTATCCAAAGGGATAGAGATGTGGCTTTCAGAGAGACTCTCAGCTCTAAAGTGCATATGTATGAGGCAATATAAAGGAAATCAAAGTTCAACAGTAATATGATTAATAGTATCCCATAATAATAATAATAATATATGAAAAGAAAATACTAATATGGTGTGTGACCAAAATAAGGTAAATAGAAGCCCCTAAGGCATTATTTTCTCTTTAAAAATCCTTAACCTATAATTCTACTTCTCTAAGAATTTTTATCCTCAACCATGTCCTCGGAGAGGTTTAAGTCTATCAAATCATGCATAATTCTCTCATCCCAAGTCAATTTAGGTCGTCCTCCACCTCTCCTCCCCTGGACAGTAATGTGTTCTACGGATCTAACAGGATTCGTCGTCTGTCTTCTATAGCAATATTATACTCATATAAAAGATAAAAAAACACTTGTTATTATGGTGGAATTGTTTTTTAAAAAAATGTTGAATAAAAAAGTTATGGATGTTTTTAAATAATGGGAGAATTTAACATTTGCATTGCATGTGGGGTGAGAAAACCAACAATCGTGTTATCCCTATTATGTGTTTCCCCTTTGTTTCACATATGATTTCCTCTCTAAACTAATCTCAAGCATCCATGTCAAAAGTCAATAGGCTGGATTACTTTTTATCCTTCCTACAAAAACCCTATTTCCATTATAACCTAACCCTCCAAGTTTGTATATAAGTTCAAATTTGTTAATTGAAAACTAAAAAGAAAGATATAAAAACAATTAAAAGAAAACATTAATTACTAATTGAACAAAAAACGACTTGAAACAAGATTCGAACATAGCAAGATTCTAAGTGGGCCATAAATAATAGTCACTGATGATGGGGGTATCCCAAGAAATTAATAAAATGGCTTTCACACATTAACACTAAAAAGGTTAGAAGGTTAAAATGTTCGTTTCCAACCCAATTTAGGTAAACAAGTACGTGAACAGTAAGCACGTGCAACAGTACCACGTCAAATCACTGTTCACAACACTGTTCCCTCTGAACAAAGGACATGCTCAGAAAAAAGTAATATTATTATAATCGTTAACCAACGGTCAAAAGCTTTCCGCCCATAAAAGGTCAACTCTCTAGCAAACTGGAGGTTAACTAGTTTATCCACTGGACAAAAGACTTGCATCTCTCCCTCTATAAAAGGATGACCCAGCCATAAACAAGGACACACCAGATTGGAGAGTTAACATATACTCTCTAATCTTCTCTTCTTCCTTGAGAAACTAGCACTTTGCTTGTTTCTTTCTTACTTCAAGAACATCATAGCTTCACCAAGAACTTCATCCAAAAACCGGTCTCAAACATCTCGGTCTTGGATCTCCGGTGAACTATAACAAATAACAACAAACTAGTGAACCTCTCTCTACGTTTTGCAAACGTAGAGGGACACCACGACCTGCGTTAGGTTAACCGAAACCCTTGAAGCATGTTAGTTTAACCAGTCTATTCACTATCATTGATCTTATAATTGTTGTAGCAAAAAGTTGGCGCCCACCGTGGGGCTCCGCCTCTTACTTTATCTTAAAGACCAGTAGTGTAGCTCCATTTTCACTAAAATCGCCTGTCGGAAGGTAGATCTCCCGATGAAGTCGACCAAGTGTCAAGAACACCGTCACCAAGTGCCGGCCAGGAAACTCCGGCGGCAACCACACCTTTTTCCACCCCAGGAGGAACTCTGATGGAACCTTTGTTTTTCGAGTTTTCACCTTTTCGAACTCCAACCCCTTCACGATCCGGAGTTCCTTCTCCTCATGCAGGAGTCACGAACACCCCGGATCGTGTCGATTTGACGCTGGAAGGGGTATCACGGCATTTCTTGCAACTAATACATCGTCTTAACCAACACGTGAGCCAAGAAGAGAAAATGGGATAAGAATAAGGCTGGAGTATGACGATCCGGAGCCCTCACTGTCACTCGGACGTCCACCTTCCCCTCTAACCAGCTCACGACCGGCTGCTTCTCATTTAGAAGCTGGTCCAAGTGTAACCTGCCAACCTTTTAAACCATCTCCTTATACCTATGGGAGACCAAGCCCAACGGCTTTCCTTTTGTCCACTTCACATCCCCTTGGGCACGAGACCACTCTCGACCAAATATGGCAGTCACCAGCTTCAAGTGTTCCTCCTACATCCACTACATGTGAGTAGGCCATGACGGTCTTGCCCTTGGCTCGGAGTGCCGCAATGAGCACCCCTATGGGAACAAGCCAAGTAGCAGCAACTCCTGAAAGCCTTCAAGGCTTTAACCTCATGCCTCAGATGATGGCTCAAATGATGGCACACTTCCCTTGGACCCATCTCATCAACCAACTGCTGGGTACTCACCAAGGAACGACGAGTCATAATCTCGCTACAAGGGTAGAAGAAGACATTGCAAAGCCTTACAAGCCCAGTAACCTATCCTGTTTTTCTCAACAAATCGCAGATTATGACTCTCAAACAAAAATTAAGATGCCACCCCATATAAAAACATATGATGGGACCAAAGATCCCGAATACCACCTCCAGGTCTTCATGGGTGCAGCCAGAATCGAAAAGTGGTCCCACGCTGAATGTTGTTTGATGTTCATGCAAACACTAGTCGGATCAGCCAGGATATGGTTCAACGACCTTCCTGCCCAAAGCGTTCGAAGCTTCGATGATCTGAGCAAAGGATTCTTGGCCAACTTTTCACAACAAAGAAGGCACGTCAAGGACGCCACGGTCATTTTTCAGATAAAACAAAAAGATGATGAGAGTATTCGAGATTTCATCGAAAGGTATAAAAAAGAAGGGTTGACATATGTGGGGGGCGATGAAAAAATGAGGGTGGCAGGCTTCATGAACTCCATCACCTCCAAGTACCTCACAAGGGACTTTAACAAGTGCCTGCCTAAAACCCTTGAAGAAGCTCTCGAACGAGCTGAAGCTCATATCCGAGGCGAAGAGGCCGTTGATTTCAAAGAACACTCAACATGGATCTCGAATCAAACAACAACGAGACCATGTTGAATTTGCAACTCCTTGAAGAAATCTGTGATCAAGCCGCAATACAAGAGGCTAAATACAAGCAAAAAATGGAAGCCTATTACAATGCAAGAGTGAAACATGAACGTTTCAGGCCGGGAGATCTTGTACTCCGAAACAACGAGGCCAACAAGAAAGAAAATCAAGGAAAGCTCGGCCCAAAGTGGGAAGGACCATATACAATTCTTGAAGCTCACAAGGGTGGATCCTACAAACGGGCTGACGCAGAAGGCAAAAAGCTTCCAAGACACTGGAACGGCAAAACCCTTAAAAGGTTTCATGCCTAGTCAAGAACCTAAAATGTATTTCAAGAGACTTATAGCTCTCCTTTTTATAGACAAAAAACCTCTTGAATGAATGATGAAATCTTTATCATAACTTGTCTTTACTATCCTATAATCAGGTTGAGAACCTAGCAAGAAACTCCATGGCAAGGGCCATGTAAGGGGATGAGCTCCAAGGCCACACCGCTCAATAGGTTCAAGGGTTAAATGAACCTATATAAGGGGTGAGTTCCTATATCAATCCAACTGAATGAGACTTAGAAAATTTTTCAACCAAAACTTGTCTCATAGACGGGTCTGAACAGCCTACACCAATTCGTTCCTTAAACTTTGAAAAGGTTTACGAAACAAACATACATTAAGTAATGAAGAAAAGGATAGCCAACATGTGCTTTTTACCTAATGAAGCCTTGAAGCTAAAGTGACTGCAGCACTAAAATTTCTTAAGAAAAGTTAGCTAAAAACACATCAAACTAACAAGACAAGCAACCAAAACACAAAACATAGAACATTACGATTCATAAAAAAAAGCCTTTTAAGGCCATAACTAGCATCATCCATGATAAGCCATTCAGGATAAACAAAGGAAATCACAAAGATTCCCATGAGAATGTTCAAAGGGCCAAAAAGGCCAACCACAGCCATAAAAGCAGAAACCTTAAGGGTTTCACACTGAACCTAAATTGTTTAAGATACAGAACATTGTTTAAAGAACGCTAAGAAAGCTACGAATCAATTGTCTAAACACCATAAACAGGCTTTGAAGTGCTAGTCTCACCACCTTTACTTTTTTTCAACTTCTTCACTTCTGGGCCACCAGCAGCAATGGCCGAACCTTCGAGGTTTGCCACATGATACCTGTCACTATCTCCGGATAAAATTTTTTCGCTATCGCCAGAACGGGAACGCTTCTTAGATAAGGACTCAAGCACTTTGGAGCAAACTTTCTCATCAAGGTCGGCTGGTTTCAAGCCCTGCAAAACCAAAAGAGGTTTACCAAAGCAAGATGAAACTTCACCCACATAGGGGTAAGTGAGCCTTTCCATCACATGGACTGAATCTGAGAAGAGCTTGGAAGCTTCACGGTTGAACATAGGCGATTGCTCCATAGGTGGACCAGCTTCGTGATGCTTGAAGCCAGCAACAAAGCCCAAATGCTTCCCATAGCTCAGTAGCTTCGTGTAAACATCGCCCAACACCGAGTTAAATTCAGAATAATGAAGCAGGTAAGTCACAACCTGATGAAACCCGTGCTCAATTAGCCACCGGTTGTCTTTAGTAGCCTGGGTGACTGAAGCCTTCAAGCCTTCTTTCTCGATGCCAAAGGCTTCCTCTGTACCTCAAAGGCTTCCCTATCAGCTTCCAACTTAGTTCTATCAGCTTCCATCACTTTCTTTAATCCGGCTATTTCAACCTCGTGGTCGCGGGACAACTCATCGATCTTCTTCACATAACCCTCCTCTTTCTTTGAAAAAACCGTCAACCTCCTTTTTCATGGCTGACATAGAAGCCTTCATCTTTTCTTTCTTCTTGGCAAACTCCTCATACTCTTGCATTCCCTTTCGAAAGCGAGTAACGCCCTCAGCCAAAAGGGCAGAAAGGTTGCAAGAACTCAAGATTAATCTTGAAAGCATGGCATCGCCCTCCATCTCAGAAATGGTGTTACAAACCCCAGGAGGAGCAAAGTTAGCCAAGATATCGGCACAGACTTCCGGATCTTTAAAGCTATCTCCAACCTTAACATTCCACTCAGGCACATAAACTTCATTTCCATCCAACCCTTGAACCGTAGCCATCACAACCTTCTTACCAGTTGATTTCTTCTTCTTGGAAATAACCAAACCCTGCTCCTTTTCTCCCTCCACAGTTGGACCTTCATCTTCAACAACTTGAACATCATCACTAACATCGACCGGTTCGTGAGAAGATGATGGGCCATAAGACTTCAACAAACGCTGTGTGAAACGGCGAGTAGAAGCCTTAGGAGCAGCAGCTTTGGTAAAACCCTTAACGTTCGGAACTCCCACATACCCAGAATCTTCGAACCTACCCTCTTTCCCTCGAACCACAACATCTTCCCCAGTAGTAGCCGCAGCATCCGTAAAACCAACATCCGAAGTATCATCAATCTTCAAGAAATTCAAAGCCGACATAACTACAAAAACAAAGGAAATCTATAAACAGGCATACCAGAAAAACAAAACAAATGCGGGATAAACAAACGCGTACCCTTATCATCCCTCATAAGCACGGGATCCCGATTAGGCTTATCCCATAATTTGCTAATTCCTAACAACACAAAAAGGTGTTCGGGAATATGACGAAGACGCGATGGACACTTCCTAATCGTCTTCAAAAACACATCATTCAACTCCGATTCAGCCGGCTCCGGTTCGTTTAAAACAGCCTCGGGTTGTCTCCAAACGGATTTGAAAGGAAGAATGGAATCGGAAACAAAGAAAAAATGGTCCTTCCAAGAACCAAGGGTCGTAACCATCGAGGAAACTAAACATGTATCAACCTGAGTATGTTCAAAGGTGTACCAATTGCCGTTCTTCGCTAAACGAAAGAAATGGCGAAAACCCAAAAGCGACGGATCATATCCTAAAGCTCTACATAATACCTCAAAGTGTAGAACCCTAGCAAACCCTAAGGGGTGAATCTGACCAAATGACACACGATAATACTCCAACACATTAAAAACAAAAATCCAAAACGGATGGCGGAGGTTCTAAAACTCAAAATGCCGACAATAAAGTGCAATAAAACCCACCGGACAACGATCGATCGACGCGTCGGCCGGCGGAGCAATCGGTTTAAATCCTAAACCTATACCCCATTCAAGATAGAATGATTCGACTTCTTCTTAGGTTAATCGAGAAAAACTGACCGACATATCCTTACGAGCAGCCATAAAATCGAAAGAAAAGGGAAGGATTTTAATTAACCTGATGAAGGAATGAAAGAAACTTGATGAATGTTTAGAGAATATTGTGGAACTTTAAAAGAAAAACTGAAGAAAATGAACAGTTATCACTATTATTAAGGACAGTTATTGGGAACCGCAACATGCAGTAACCATCATATCAACTGTCTTATCAGAAATTCAGAAAACAACCAAAACCGTTCAAAGCCTCGAAGCCTTTAAGCAATAACAAAATGTGTGCAAAAGTCAGAAGCCATTGAGCCTACTTCTCAAACACCTCTGACTTGGGGCGCTGATGATGGGGGTAGCCCAAGGAATTAATGAAATGGCTTTCACACATTAACGCTAAAAAGGTTAAAAGATTCGTTTCCCGCCCAATTTAGGTAAACAAGTACGTAAACAGTAAGCACGTGCAACAGTATACGTCAAATCACTGTTCACATCACCGTTCCCTCTGAACAAAGGACATGCTCAGAAAAAATAATATTATTATAATCGTTAACCAACGGTCAAAAGCTTCCTGCCCATAAAAGGTCAAGTCTCTAGCAAACTAGAGGTTAACTAGTTTATCCAATGGACAAAAGACTTGCATCTCCCCCTCTATAAAAAGTTGACCCAACCATAAACAAGGACACACCAGATTCGAGAGTTAACATATACTCTCTAATCTTCTCTTCTTCCTTGAGAAACTAGCACTTTGCTTGTTTCTTCCTTACTTCAAGAACATCATAGCTTCAACAAGAAATTCATCCAAAAACCGGTCTCAAACATCTCGGTCTTGGATCTCCGGTGAACTATAACAAATAACAACAAACTAGTGAACCTCTCTCTACGTTTTGCAAACTTAGAGGGACACCACGACCTGCGTTAGGTTAACTGGAACCCTTGAAGCATGTTAGCCTAACCAGTGTATTTACTATCATTGATCTTATAATTGTTGTAGCTACATTCACAAATAGGTATATGATCGGGTTAGAGTTGAACAACCTAAAATAAGATTCGAACATAGCAGGGGGGGTCTTAAATGATAGTCACAAAGAAGTATATTATCGGGTTAGAGTTGAAGATTTGAAGCCGATAGCAGTAACAGTAAGAAATCGCGGAAAAGAGGAAGCAGTAAAAAAAAATGGATATGTGGGGGCAAAGCAAATGAAATAATAGATGCAATGAATGAAACATTTTCTTTCAGAATCTTGCGCCTGAATGCTTTTCGAAATCTGAGTTCCCAGATTCATTCAATAATAATTAATTAATTAATTTGTTTCGATTTCAAAGCAAAGCAAAGCAAACCAAGTAAGTTGTTCATTTCGATTTCAACGATTGATCTGCAAATAAATCGTCAGTTGTTCGTTCCTTCAACTACTAACTAAACCCACCCTCCTCCATTCAATTGAATAATAATATAATGTTTTGGCGGGACCGGGAACGAGAGATCACCAAAGACCAAAATGGCGGTGGTCCTCCTTGCGGCCAAGTTCGAGTTCTTCTTGTCGGTGACTCAGGTAACTATTTCTTTCTTTCTCTAATAATAATATTATTATTATTATTATCAGTTAGGGTTTATGGCTGATCTGTTAGTAGGATGCTGCTTATGTCACATAAGATGATGATTCAGTTCAAAATATACATAGAATTAGGGCATGTCTTGTTAGCAGAGGCTTTGCTAGTTACTAGTCGCAAAGATCACAACGAGTACACGTATAACAGATCTAGAAGAACCCTATATGCATCACATGTACAATCATTTTATCTACTCTGGTTTAATGTGCATCTACAGGGGTGGGGAAAACATCTCTGGTGAATCTAATTGTAAAAGCTACAATAACAAAGCATCCGCCTCAAACAGTCGGCTGTACAGTTGATGTAAAGGTCAGCCACAATTCATTTCTCTTCATAACCAGCTTGCACCGCACCCAAACAAATAATTGCATCTTATATTATGCAGCATTTTACTTACGGAAGCCAGGGTAGCTCTTTAGATGGCGTTAAAGGTGACAAAGATAGAGAATTCTTCATAGAACTCTGGGATGTTTCCGGACATGACCGTTATGCAGACTGTCGGTCAATCTTTTATTCTCAAATAAACGGTACATGTTGAATCTTATCACTTGTTAAACCTTCATTCGTGCTATATTGATATTATTAAATATAAATATGTGTGCACTGTGTGAAGGTGTTATCTTTGTGCATGATTTATCTCAAAAAAGGACAAAAACAAGTTTGAAGAAATGGGCTGCAGAAATTGCAGCCACAGGGACGTTTTCCGCCCCGCTGGAAAATGGTGGGCCCGGTGGCCTACCTGTACCGTTCATTGTGATTGGTAATAAAGCTGATGTGGCGGCCAAAGAGGGAACACGAGGCAGCAGTGGTAATCTTGTTGACATGGCACTTCAATGGGTTGAAAAGCAGGGGTTGCTTTCATCAAATGAGGAACTGCCTCTGGTAGACAGTTTTCCGGGAAGTGGCAGAGTTATGGCGGTAAGATTCACATCAACCTTAACTTAATAATTTATTATTGGGATGCTGGTTGGTTTCTTATTAATTTGATTATTGATATCCAACAAAATGGTAAGATTTCCTTTTAAGATTAAGAAGTTCATTGAATTGAGTATGATAGCATCTAGTGAACGTGTTTGAAACTGATTATACAATAAGTAAAAGTTGGTTGGCGCGTTTAGGGTTTAGGGTCCGAGCCTTTGAACCTAGTTGTTTTGTGTGTGTTAGTGGTTAGTTGATTATTATACATTTGGACCTAAATTTTAGGCAACACTATCTGTTAATTTCTTTTAAGTTACTTAAAATTGGTTTTTGTGGTTCGGTTTTTTCAGCTTTTGGTTGATAGCAAACCCAAAACCGAGCTGAAAGAATCAGTTTTTGAAATAAAAACATAAAACCAGAATGTCAGTTTTTTTATTTGGTTCAGTTATGTCAGTTTTTTCGATTTTTGGTTGATAAACCAAAATAATAATCGGTTTTTGAAATAAAAAAAGAACAAACATAAAACCCAACTGTCAGTTTTTTTTATTGGGTTTGGTTATTTCAGTTCTGTTATGTTGGTTATTGTGGTTACGGTCCAGGTCCAGCTGGTTCAGTTTGGTTTTTTGTTGATAGCAAAACCAAACCAAAAAATAAGTTTTTTGAAAAAAGCATAAAATCAAACCGTTGATTGTTCCGGTTCCAGTTGGTTCAGTAAGGTTTTCTCGATTCATGTTGATAACAAAATGAAAACCAAACCAAACCGAAAACTCGGTTTTTGAAATAAACATAAAACCAAACTGTTGGTTTTTACTGGGATTCGTTTATTTTGGCCCGTTTACGTTGGTTATTACTGTTGCAGTTTGGTTATTGCGGTTTCGTGTACACTCCTAGTGTGTGAATAGGTTTAAAGTAGGTGTGGTAAAATGGTGGCTTGGTAACATTTCAAAATGGGTTGGTTCAAAAGGTTAAAACAAACATTTATTGTTAAGTTTTTTAATCGTTTTTATAAATATTATGATTACAATGCTTATGTATTTCAGTGATAATCTAATGATTCAGGAAATTTTGTTTATTAAAATCACATTTTGGTTGTTTTCAAATATTTGACTCGCTTTCTTATAAACTTTTGTTAATTTTATTTTATGCATCATTGTTTCTTTTCAATAACTGTAAAAATGTGCAGGCTGCAAAAGAAGGAAGATACGACAAGGAGTCAGTAATGAAGTTTTTCCGTTTGGTATGCAACTATTTTTTTCCATCGACTTTGGTCAACTTAGTCAACAATCTAAACTTTATGACACCAACTTTTCAGCTAGTAAGAAGAAGATATTTTTCAGATGAGTTACCTCTAGCAAGCCCGTGGTCAACGTCAGTGCAAAGACCGTTGCAGAGGCCCAGTGACAATTTGATCGAGGAAGATCAATCATACACCAGTACAAGGTATGCATAAAACCTTAAACCCTAAACCTTAAACTCTAAAGCTAGTTTGTGGTGACAACATATGTATATTGCAGGACATTTGGTGATCTGTACAAGTACAATGTTTTACCACCGCTTCCAGCTCAAAGGAACTTGACCCCGCCTCCTACCCTTTATCCTCAGCAGCCGGTGTTGACGCCTGAAAATAATAACTATAATATCCCGAGATTCAACTTGAGTGGAGCTCAAGAATTGAATACTATAAGATCTAAACGTAATGATATTAATGTATGATTTGGTTTTCTTTTTCTTACTATTTCAATCGTAAACGAACTAGTGCATTCATTCTTTGACCCGAACCCGGGTGTATTGTTCGTGGCGGCTTGGCTTGGTTTCTTGTATTGTTGATTTTAAGTCGTTCTTTTATCATTGGAATGATGAAATTAGTGTGATAATGTTATATATATGTGTACATCTTTTATATTGCAGAGCCATTTGCATCATGTTATATTGTGTAATAAAACTATAACATTTTTTTATCGGGTTAACAAATCTTGTAAGAGTTCGTTTATTTTGTGTAATTTAAGATTAAAAGTTTGTGTATTTGTAATAAAAATTATATTTCTATAGCTGACTGTAAGTTGAACTTCGGATTGGTTAACTTAAAGATAGTTCAAAATTAAGCTGATTGTTTTAAGCTTTATTTTTAGACAGAATTACAAATTTTGTCCTTTAAAATAAGCCAAATTTCGGTTCGTGTCCTTTTCTAAGTTTCCTTGCAGGCGGTGTACTTTAAACTTTTTTTTCCTACAAGTTTTGTCCTTTACGCTAACTGGGTTAGAAAAAGTCAGTTAAATCCCATCACGTGAGTCGCATGTGAGGGTACTTTTGTCCTTTCTTATATCTCTGCAACTAAGCCTCTGTATCACTCTTCCCCCTCTTTTCCATCAGTGTGTCCTTCAATCGATTCAATTCTCCGGCGACGCGACTCAATTAGGGCTTCAATCAGGGCTTCAATTAGGGCTCGTGTCCGACGCGACTCAATTAGGGCTTCAATCAATTAGGGCTCGATGCGAAATTCAAATACCAGGGCTCAATTGATGATGGCTTACTGTGTTTGTGGCAAGGTAGCAGTTGTTCGAACTTCATGGACTGATAGAAATCCAGGTCGTCGGTTTTTCTCTTGTCCGGACATGGTAAGTGTGTAATTCAATTTAAGTTCCAGTCAATTGTTTATACTTCATGTTTCTCCTCTTTTCCAGACATCGGATTGCCCCTTTCTTGGATGGCGTGACCCACCAATGTGTGAACGGGCATTGGAGATTATCCCGGGCTTATTGAAGTCGAAAAACAAGGTTGAACAAAGTTTAGAGAGTTATAAAGAACAAGCAAGGAAGATGAAGAACAGATTGGTCATTAGTTGGATCATTTTCATTGCAATTGTAATTGCAATGAAAATGTAACTAGTTGACTGAATTTGAAGTTGTTGACTATTTGTATTTTGACTTTATTAGTTAATTTAGGACTTTATGCAGTTTAAGTATTATGTATTTTGACTTTATTTTGGATGTAATTTTGGATCCCTTTTAAGCAATGTATCATCAGTTTATTTTGAATCTTTGGTTAGTTTATTTTGGACTTTTGGATGGATTGAATACACAATCTGCACATTGTGCACTATCTACACATGATGCACAATCTGCACATTGTGCACTATCTACACATTATGCACAATCTACACATTATGCAGAATCTGCACATTATGCACAATCTGCACATCATACACAATCTGCACATCCATCTATCTGCACATCATGCACAATCTGCAATCTGCACATCCATCTATCTGCACATCATGCACAATCTGCACATTGTGCACTATCTATCTACACATCCATCTATCTGCACATTGTGCACTATCTATCTAGCACATTGTGCACTATCTATCTACACATCCATCTATCTGCACATTGTGCACTATCTATCTACACATCCATCTATCTGCACATCATGCACAATCTGCAAATAAGTAAAAACTGCCAAACCATTACATGAAAAACTTAATACATCCATAACAACTTAATACATCCATACAAGTGTTTGAAAAACTTAAAATAAGTCCAGACAACAACTTAATACATCCATACCATGAAAAACTTCAAAAAAAGTCTAACAACTTAATCTGCAAAAACAGTCATAAAAATATCCATACCATAAAGTCATAAAAACTACAAAAACAGTCAAACAGTAGGCACATTAATCTGCAAAATTTTTCATGCATGATCTCTTGTTGTGACCCTTTTGACCACATGTCCCACAAGTGTTTGATCCTTTTGGCTTTGTCTTTCTCACTGCCTTCACTTTCTGGCCTTCACCCTCCACAGCCTTTCCCTTGCCCTTTGCATCAACCTTTGACTTTTTCCTTGAACCACCATCTTCCCTTTCCACTGCTGACTTTTTCCTTGATTTCTTTGGCCTTCCAGTTTGCTTTTTTAATTTAGGAGCTGTGATCTGGATTGGGACTTGTGATGTGGGCCACATACTCATACCATTGATGGGATACACCTTGTAGCTATACACTGCCTTCCACCTATCCATTGTGTAAATTGGTTTGACAAATGTTTCTGGCCTGCCAACAGATCTGTCATGTGCACCCTTCAACCAAATACATGCCACCACATGTCTACAAGGTATCCCAGTTATCTCCCATCTCCTACATGCACATGTACTTGTGCTCATGTTCACTACACACTGATCACCATATGGACCTGTTACCTGATAATGATCCTCACCGTTCCAATGCACAGAGTACCTATCATCCAAATATGTAAACCATTCACATCATTTACAAGACAAGTAAATATTCACATACAACTCACCTGCTTGCTTCCTTCTTCACTGACTCCATAATTTGTGTAGCATATGGTGTTAGTAACCCTGATGACCTATCAATTACCTTCAACACAGTAACAATCTTCCTCATCACATATTCTCTGATGTATTCCAGCAATGTGATAATAGGCTTGTCCCTTCCATCTACCAGCTTTGAATTGAAACATTCACACATGTTGTTGGTCAACACATCAGACATTGCTCTACCTATTATAACAAAACACAAAAGATAAAGGACAAAACTTGAAAGTTATGAGAGAATAAAGGATACAAAATTAAAAACTTACCAGAGAAGTGTGACCTTGACCATGTTTCTGGTGGGATCTTAGATACCCAAAGATGACACCTTTTGTTCAAGTTTTTTAGGTTGTTCATCTCTCTCTCATATTGTGTAGGTGATGTACATCTAGCCAGCTTCCAAAGAGCATCCCTTAAAAGCTTTCCTTTGAAGAGTGTTCTTAGGTTATCTTCAATGTGCCTCACACAAAACCTATGCTCTGCAGAAGGAAACAACTTATCTACAGCCTGTATAAGACCCTTTTGCCTGTCACTCATAAAGGTAAACTTGGATCTGTTGTTTATATCCAAGTCATCACCAAGGCATTCCAAGAACCATTCCCAAGAGTTCAATGTTTCAGCTTCAACTACAGCATATGCAACAGGGTAGTATCCATTGTTTGGATCTAGAGCAACTGCTGTTAAAAGTTGACCAGGCCAAGCACTTTTAAGGAAAGCCCCATCCAGTCCCAACAGATCCCTACCTATTGCTTTGAACCCCTTTTTCAAAGACCCCAAACAGATGTATATCCTCTTGAATTGTCTTGTCTCAGATGTTGGATCTGAGCATTCTTCTAATTCAAGCTTCACTGTTGTATCTGGATTAGTCCTCTTCAACTCTTCAATATAATCCCTCAATAACCCATATTGGCCTTTGAAATTTCCAATTATATGTTCCCTGGCCAACATCTTTGCCCTATAAGCTTTCATCTCAGACACACCAACTTCAAACCTCCTTTGAAACCTTTCTTTGATGGATTTAACTTTCAGCTTTGGGTCATCTTGAAGATCAGTAACCAAATGGTTTGAGAGGAACCCGGCTGTGCAAGCATAAATTTCCCTAGATTGAAGGCATTTATGTTCATTTATCAACCTTGTAATTTTCCATGAAGCTGTTCTCTTTTGGTATGACAACAACAGTAACCAAGGGCATCTAATAGCAAGTGGGTCTTTCCTTTTTCCCCTACCCCCAATACTTTTCTGGACTGGTCCCTCATCTTTATTAGCACTGCTAGATCCACCCCCCTGCACTTCCATATCTCCTTCACACACAGCCCTGACCCTTACCAAATCATCTTTTCTTATCCTAATTTGTCTTCTTGTTTCAACTGCATGTGCCTTGATCATATCCTTCACCTCTGCTTTTGTACCAAAAACTTGTCCCACATGGAAAAGATAATCCATGTCCCCCTCATTTCTTTGTTTCTCATTATACATCCTATCATTATCCAACATCACATCATCCGTTTCTATGTCCAAAACACAATTTGCATCCTGCTGTTCAACTTCAAAATCAGTATGCAGTCTGAAATCCCTCATATCTACATCTACATCATGTATTTCACCATCTTCATAGTTGAAGTCACTATCTGAATCACTTTCTGAATCTTCATCACCATCCCTAGTTTTCTTAACATTTTTAGATTTCTTTTTGTTCTTAGATTTCTTCACATTCTTTGGTTTCTTAACTGGACAACCCTCTAGATGTTCATCATCATCAGAACTCTCATCTCTCATTTCATAGTTAGAATCCCTACTATCATCAGTTCCACTTTCATCTGAACTTGAAGACTCATCTCCACTTTCTTCATCTGAAATTGAAGAATCTTCACTATCTTCATCCCCACCTCCATCCCCACCTCCATCCCCACCTCCATTGTAATCCATATCCACCTCATTTGTAGGCTGCACACCATATCCACCTCCATCCCCACCTCCATCCCCACCTCCATTGTAATCCATATCCACCTCATTTGTAGGCTGCACACCATATCCACCTCCATCCCCACCTCCATCTACATCACCATTGTAATCAATCTCCACCTCATTTGTAGGTTGCACACCAAAAGCATCCTCTCCAAACATAGGGTCAAATTCTGGATCCTCATGACATATATCAATCTGGTCTTGTTGTTCAACAACACCAACATTATTCTCTTCTTGAACATTCACATTTGCATCCTGTTTGTCTTGTTCCACAACTACCTCATTTGTGCTATCTTGCCATTCCAACAACAACATTTTCTTAACTGAGTTTGCTTTATCTAGTACGACCTCGCTTGCAAGAAACTCCTCATTTGTTATCTCTTCAATGGTAAACTTTGAGGTTGAGCAGAAGTATGTGTGTACAGAGGTGAACTCATGCTCAACATACACATTCATTAACTGATTAAAAGCTCCAATATACTTAGCAAATCCCCTAACATCATCATCACTTCCCAAAGCTCTAAGCCCCCAATCCAAATCTGAACCCGGTACTACATAATGGTAGAATCTAACCTTATCTGTAGGATAGGATAATTCAAGCAAGATTCGATCAAGCTCGTGAACTGAAAACTTGTCAATATCTAGCATGTCAACATAATGGACAACGGCTCTCTTATAAACCCGTCCTGGAAATTTAGTGAAACTGCCACCATGGTGCATCTTGATCGTGAACAAATGTGGATTATTTACTATACAAACAAGATTAAACAGCTGTTAGTTAAATAAACCCAATTATAAACCCTAAAGTTTTAACTTACCATAAAACGCATCAGCATTTGATTGTTCATCAGCTTCACGAATGTAGAATGGAGGATGAGGAGGATCATCCATCTTACGTGTTTAAGTTCTGAGAATGATGTGCAATTGATGGAAGCCCTAATTGATTAGTCGCGTCGGACACACGAGGGTTTAAGGTTTCTGATCGCCGGGAATTGATTCGATCGACAGGGAGGGGGAAGAGTGATACAGAGGCTTAGTTGCGGAGATATAAGAAAGGACAAAAATGCCCTCACATGCGTCTCACGTGAGGGCATTTAACTGACTTTTTCTAACCCAGTTAGCGTAAAGGACAAAACTTGTAGGAAAAAAAAGTTTAAAGGACACCGCCTGCAAGTAAAGGACACGAACCGTAATTTGGCTTTTTTTAAAGGACAAAATTTGTAATTGGGCCTTATTTTTAAAGCTTAAGTTCAAGTTCAAGCTTGACTCATATTTTATTGTTAGTTATTATTTAACTAATTTATATTTATACATGTTTAATTTTTACATATACATAACTAAATAACATACATTATGAATATATATAACAAATAGACTTGTGGGCTTAATCAAGATCAAGCTCGGGATTAGCTTGCTTGAGTTCATTTGTTAACAAACATCATGGCTCATGTATCTTAGATGTAGGTAAAAAAAACCGGTTCCCTACCTGATCCGGTGGAACTGACCCTGAACCGGTTCCAGGTCCTACCCGGTATGCCTTGTACCCAATTTGGGTTTGTTTATACCCGGAAATCCTTACCCGGTTCTACCATTTGTTTATGAGATCGATTTGCGTATTCAATCCATTTGCAGGTTTGAAGTTAGATCTAGTTCAGATCTAAAACACGGCGGTTGGATGATTTCGAAAGTAGCCAGAACTTATTGTTTCTCTTTAGTTTAGATGTTGACGGAATCGAGGTTAAGATGACGGAAGTAGCTGGGACCGACCAGTTGTTTTTTTTGCTCGGATATGTGGTTCCTCATACTGGTTTGACTTTTTATTTTAGTCTTTTTTTATATTTTTTATTTGATGAATTGGTTGTAATTTGCAGTAGGGTGTTCACGGTTCGGTCCGAAACCGTGAAACCGTCCAAACCGGTCATCGGTTTGGTTTCATGGTTGGTTTTTAATCCTAACTTTTGGTCGGTCGGTTTAAAATTTTCAAACCGTAACGAACGGTTTGGTTTACGGTTTATGTTGAAAACCAACCGTATAAAATCGGACCGAACCGTGTGATTTACTTATGTAAATATTTTATATTATATATGTATATACATAGATATATTGTTATTCATAATTAAATCATAGTTGTTAAGTGTTTTAAATTATACTAACAGTTAAGAATAAATGGGCTAAGCCCCTAATCCCAATCATACACACTTGTGTAGTTGTGTTTTTTCATATTTAGAAAGCTTTGTGCTATGGTATCTTAGATATGCATGTGTTTGAACTTGAATGTGGACAAGTTGTGTATAAACTTATCAAAATATGCAAATTATTTACAACTTCACTATAACTATATCAATCTTTATCTTTGACATCTTGTATAAAAACCTAACAATCCTAAACCGTGAAACCGAACCGGAACCAAACTGTTACTAACGGTTTGGTTTGGTTCGGTTTAAAAGTTCTACGGTTTGATTTCGGTTTACAAAAATCAAAAACTGTTGTTAACGGTTTGGTTCACGGTTCGATCTAAAAACCGCGAAAACCGGACCGTGAATACCCCTAATTTGCAGGTTTGAAGTTGGATTTAGATCTATTTCAAATCTAAAACACGGCGGTTGGATGATTTCGAAAGTAGCCGGAATTTATTGTTTCTTAATAGTGTTTAGATGTTGATGGAATCGAGGTTGAGGATGACGAAAGTAGCTGGAACCGACCAGTTGGTTTTTCGCTCGGTTATGTGGTTCCTCATGCTGGTTTGACTTTTTAGTTTAGTTTTTTTTTTTCTATTTTTTTTATTTAATGAATTGGTTGTAATTTGCTGTGTATTTCACACAATTACTTGTATTATCCAGTTACTTGTATTAAAGTTACATATGTCTTAAAGAGTTTACATGTTTTACACATGTTACATTTACCCGTTACATATGTCTTAAAGAGTTTACGTGTTTTACACGTGTTACATTTACCTGTAACATATGTCTTAAAAAGTTTACATGTTTTACACGTTTTATATTTACCAGTTTTACATGTAATACTTGTATTACACTTACATATATCTTAAAGAGTTTACATGGCTTACAATTTTTACATTTACCAGTTTACATGTACTATATCTGGAGACAAACTCAATACACATCCCAATGCGTTTGCCTATATTTCTTTTTGAAGAGATTGTGTTTTACACATTTTACATGTTTTATGTTTGGTTTAAATATTTTATAAGAGTTTACATAATTTTACATTTTCATATGGAGAGAGAAACACACTTTCCAATGTTAGTATTCAGCTTTTTGGAGAGAAATAGTGAGTGGGGGATTTGTCCCCACCTGCAACTTTCATTTACATAGTCAATTATCATTTACAAGAGTTTACATGTTTTACATAAAGTTTACATGTTTTGCATTGTTGTATGGAAAGAGAAACACATTTCCTAATTCTAGTATTCAGCCTTTTAGAGACAAGAGAGTGAGTGGAAAATGTGTCCTCACCTACAAAAAAAAGCTGGAATTTTGTCCCACTTGCGAAAAGTATTTAAATAGTCAATTAGTAAACTACCATTATGCATATGTTGTAACTTTATGATGTGGACCCCTTTAGAAGATTAGATCTCAACCATTGGTCTTCAAGATCAATGGATCCTAATTAGTTTTCAAAGTTTTCTCATATATATGGGTTTTTATTTTAACCCATCCTTATATATATATATGAATTTTCTAATATGTGTTCGAAGGCCACATGTAAGAAACATTTATTAGGTGAATATTCTTGTTAAAACCACAATTTTATATTAAGGGGAAAGTGAATACGTTGCTATTAGGCGTCTAAGCTTACACACAATACTCATCAAAACTATGTAATTTTAATTAAAGGTTTCTATAAATCCATTCAATTAAATTACATCTATTTGGGCATGAGTGATTGGACGTCTTTGAGTCACAATTCTTCTTGATGCCGACCCTAATTCCGGCTCACACTTTCAGATTATAAAATCTAAATAAGAAATTGAAATAAATATTTAGATGTGAACCAGTGACAAGTTTGTGAAAAGACAAAGTTAAAAATGTTAAATATTGAATTTGAAGCAATTGTAGAAGATTTGCTTTCACCGGAAAAGATCTTCTGTCGGGCACCGTTTCTAAGATGAAACCGCCGCTTCTGAAGAATCAGTTGGCGTATATTTTCACAATTCCCCGTCATCCGTCCTTGAACTGAACCATTGTCCATAAAGGTAAATATTTTGACCAATTCTTACAAACTCAATCATGAAGAACTTGCTTGGGTGAAATTACTTAAAGCATGAAGGTTGACTATCCATAGATGCACGAATAATAATATAAAATAGATAATGAGGAGTAAGGTCTAAAATTCGGTTCATATTCATTTATGAATGGAAGAGGATACATTTACATGAGTTATTCTTTATGCGAGTAACTAATTGATAAAATCTTGCATTAATATATGAGAGTTTAATTAAATGAGGAGTTTTAAGAAATTTGTAATCAAAACTACGTAGTTTTGATAGGTTTTGCGTATAAGCTTATACATGTTGAACACAATAGAGCTTCAATTGATCGATTTCGCAATATCAATTGAATCACGGGATCTAGTTAATTGATATATGTTTATGTATATGAGGCCTGATTAAGATTAACGAAGTGCTTGGGAGAACAATTGGGCAGAGTAACGCACACGGGAATTAACTTTAAAAACACTTGAATTACTCTTTGGCTGAACAACCTATATATAGAAGACGAATGCCATTCGTTACACATCTCGTAACGAATGACCTTCATTCGTCTTCATTACATAAATAAACAAAATGGTATAGCGAATGACTCATTCGCTATACCCCATTCGTCAACATTCCATGATGAATGGATACATTGCATAACGTATAAGGTCCATTCGTTAAACATCCTTAACGAATGGACACACAATGGTAAAGATTTAGGTTCATTCGTTAAACATCCTTAACGGATGAACACTAATAAACACCAATGGTCTCATTCGTTAAACGTCCTTAACGAATGAGCCATAACATAGCGTATGGGACTTAATTACTAAAATGGCCTTTACATTAAAATAATAATAAATTACAAAAAGATTACAAAGACTCGAAATGACAAAACCGTGCACTAACAAACACCCCCTCGTCTTGAGCTCTTTGTCTTTACTTGAATCTTTTGGTCGTACAATCTTGACAACTATGAATCCCGAACACATGACACGCACGCACAACACGTTGGAATTGCATAGCTCGATCGTAATCTTCATGCCTTTCAAACAAGATCTTGTTCTCGAATAACACATCGTTGTCGGCTTCAGATAAGTTAACGAGCCACATTGGGTCTATGACTTATATAAAATTAGTCTTTAGTCCCTTTCCCAACACGATAACCGCCTCTCCTGCCCTGTTATCATAGTACCATCGATTGAACGATAGATGAAGATTTTTGCAGAGTAGTCTTCGCCGATACTCATTTCATAGTCTTCTGCGGCTTAACTTTAAGAACAAGTTTCCTCCAACTCATACGAGGATCAATCTCATTAATATACTTCCGGGTTGGAACCTGTGGTTGGAGAATTTAAACCAATGGTTGACCTCGAAGAGCAGATGCTGATGAAACCATCCTGCTAATCGATTTCCACCACGGTTTATAATAGGCCGACTGGCGAGCGTCCGCACGTCCCACCTCAGTAGTGAGAGAACGTCAGTAATATATTGAAAATACTGGACGTCATTCTCCCATTTAATATATCACCTTTAACAGTTTGCACGACCTTGAATATTGTTTTCTGATCAGCTTTGGCTCATGCAACGACATCCAGTTGTTGTTCTCGATCAACATACCGATAAACTTGAATGATCTTTGAAGCTCAAGTCTTGTTGCGACGTGTCACACCCCGACCAAAGGCGGCGGAACATGCCTGGGTACAACGGATTGCCCATGAACACAAGACACTATTAAAGTGACAATACTTAAACAACTCATTAATTTCATTCAATCACCAAAAGTACACATCTTGTTCATACAAATAACACCAAATATAAGAATTTAATTGTTCATTCTTCTAATAACCTAAACGGTCTCAAATAAGATAGCATCTTCAAACTCCAATCAACCAATAATTAAACCTGTAACAATGCATAAAATAATATTTGTCAACATGCATGTTGGTGAGCAATTTAGTAGTTTGAGTATATACAATATGAGGCGAAATCCACAAACGTATATGAGACTATAAATAAAAGCAACAATTGTGGTATATAAATCATAAGTAAATGATGATCCTTTCTAATCGGTAACAACTAACATACTCGGATAATGAGACCCTATTATACTAGCACAAGGCTAAAGTAGTTAGGGGTGCGTATGATCATACTTATTGAGGCTACACAACAACATAAAAATAAACACTCGTGCACATAAAGCATATGAAACATATAACACACAATAGAGCAAGTATTCTACGTATCATACACCCTAGAGTTTGTGGTTTGAGGATAGAGTGTTATAAATCATTCTTGTTTTGAATAAGTATGCATGTTAACCTCAAAGTTTAAAAAGAAAACGGGGGATGAAATGTACTCACGTGAAATAAGTAACTTGAAGGATAGTTTGCGATAAAACGAGGAATAGTAAGTTCAACGGGCAAAACCTATATTAAAAAGGGTCTTGAACTAGTAGATGGTTTTAAAAGCTATAAAGTAAAATAACTTGACAAGTAAAATAAATAATTAAAGTTTGAAAGTTAAAGTGTAAATACATAATAATTAAAGTAATGGTTTTAGAAAAGTATGTTTACTCGAAATCGTGTCTCAGTATTCTATTCCTTAGTTTTACTTAACATTTGTTAAGTAAATATTTGGGTAAGGTTGCAATATTGCAAGATCCTTTGTTAGATAGATACCAAACGAGATTTTATGTGTGCTCGGATTTGTCAGTTCGAGTCTTGATATTGTTCAAGCTCGAAGCCAAGATTTCAAAGTAATAAATGTTATGAGATAACTCAATGAAATCAAAAGAAACTTAACCAAGTGTGTAGTTCTATTAAGAAGAACCTCGACATCCGTCAAGCGAGTGTTTGGTTTTGTCGGTCCAAACTTGTTATGAGATCAAGTTGGATCCGACATGCCAAGTATTTTAAGAAAATAATTAAAATTAGTTTATAATATAGTTTTAGAGAAATATACTAGATCGGTGGCCCAAAACACAACTAGTGTCTTAAGCGAGTGAACTCGTTTTAGTTCGATCTTGGTTCGGTCATTGACTCGGAATAAGACCGAGGATGGTTACCACATACCCAATACCATAGAACTTATTAAATTGTACTTAAAATTTATAATATACAAATCTTACATGTAATATATTATTAAATCATTTTAAATATAAAGCATCTAAACGAGAGTCCGGTCTTGGTTTGGTCCTTGACTCGGAATAAGACCGAGGATGGTTACCACATACCAAATACCATAGAACTCATTAGAACAAACTTAGAAATGATAATACTCAAGTCTTACATACAGTATGTTAACAATAAAGTATTTAAATAAAAGTTCGGTTTTAGTTCGGCTCTTGACTCGGGATATAACCGAGAATGGTGGCCACATACCCAATACCATAGAACTCATTAATATGATTCGGAAACTAAATTAATTAGAAACTAAACAACATTAGTAAGCTTGCATAAATTAAAGCATGAATTAAAGTGTTTAACAAGGACTATAATAGTCCTCCATGAAGACTTGCCTAGCAATACACCTAAACCGACATGGCCGGAGAAGGGAAAGCCAAGGAAACATGGGGAGTATGTTTTAGACAAGTTATAATAACAAAATTTAATTAACAAGAATTATTTAGAAACAAAGATTAGTATTAGTTTAACCTTGAAGAGTCAAACTATCAAGAACTTGAAGAATGAAATACTTGGATTTTAGATTGAGAGAGTTTGGAGAAGAAAGAGCAAACCAAAATGGGTGCATGGGACTTGTTTTTATAGTGTAAAAGGTATAGTTTACTCATAAGGGGTATACTTGAATTTCATTGCTTAAAAATGGTCAAACAATGCACAAAACAACAAGAGGTGTTTGACACAATTAGTCCTTTAAGTTTGTTTTAAGTCGTTTTTAGCCATAAAGAGGTGTTTTAACGTATCAAAAAGGATGTTTTCTTGATCCGACATTTATGTAACATAAACAAACATAAAACCCAACATTTTGTTAATAACGAAGGATCCGAAAGACCAAAACGGGTCGGGATTCCAATACAAAAACAAATACAAGTTAAACCGAAAATGACGAATGTCACAGTCTTCCATACTTTAGGAAATTTCATCCCGAAATTAGGAAGAATCCGTAATAAACAAATGCGGGTACTTTTCTTTCATCTTGTCTTCTCGTTCCCAAGTAAATTCAATGCCACGCCGTGATTCCCAACGGACTTTAACTAAACGGATGCGGCTACGTTTGGTTCGTTTCTCATTGCGATCCATGATTTCAACGGGTTTTTCGATCATTTGCATGGTTTCATCGATACGCACTTCGTCGAGAGGTATATGAAAATTACCTTCGGCTAAGCACTTTTTGAGGTTTGAGACATGAAAGGTTGGATGAACACCGGTAAGTGCTTGCGGTAAATCGAGCTTATAAGCCACTTTTTCCATCCTTTCAAGGATTATGAATGGGCCTACAAAACGAGGGGCTAGTTTTCCTTTCTTTCCAAAACGGACTACCCCCTTCCAAGGGGATACTTTGAGAAGGACAAGGTCACCAACATTGAATTCGAGAGGCTTTCGCCGTTTGTCGGCATAGATGATCAATGTATTATCATTTTCTCCTTTTGCTTCAAAACTCATTTTTGAGGAGCATTTAAATTCAGTCGCCCCAGTTACTTTCAGTTTATAGATAAATGACTATCCCATATAGATACACATAGATAACAGGACCAAACATGTATAAAAATACATGTTCCACAAACTTAAAGAACCGACATATTTTTCAGTGAGAGAATTAAATAAAACACACAACAGTCACCCCAGTCACTTTCCATTTTCAGGTAAATGGCTATCTCAAATATCTACACGTAAATATCAGGACCAAACATATACAAGTATATGTCCTTTAACTTTGAGTAACTGGCATAATTTTAAGCGAAAGAGTGCAAATATATTTTTGAAAATTTTTGAAATATTTGAATGTTTTTGTTTTTTCTCTATACCGAAATCACTTTCAATCTTTAATGTTTTTTGGATTTTCTTTATACAAAACATAAATCACAATATTTTTGTATTTTTCCATTTTCTCCCCAAAAATCCAAAACCATTAAATAATCAAACCAAAATAAACAAAAAAAATAAAAATTAATTACCCGAGCTTAAGGATATTAACAAGAGTTTTCAATCCGTTTAAACCAAGAAAAAAGTTAAAGCGCGTTTTGTAAAAAGCTTTGGTAAACAGATAAGCTTTCTGAAAATCCGTGCGCACCTTATCAAGATCAATTAATTTCTTTTCAAAACAATCATGGATAAAATGATATCGAATGTCGATATGCTTTGCCTATAGTGGTGCATGGGGTTCTTGGTGAAACTAATAGCAGCAGAGTTATCAATAAATATGGGAGTAGTAAGAAACTTCAAACCGTAATCCCGCAAATGTTGCTGGATCCAAAGACCCTGTGAACAACAATTCGAGGCTACCACATACCCTGCTTCTGCGGATGAAGTGGAGACCGTTGTTTGCTTCTTACACTGCCAGGAAACAAGCCGGCTTCCTAAAAAGTGACACCCCGCTGTAGTAGATTTAAAATTGATCTTGCATCCTTCATAATCAGAATCGTAAAACGCAGTGAGTTCAAAGCAATCATCCTTGGGATACCATATCCCGGTGTCAGGATTACCCTTCATATAGTGAAGTATACGTTTAATTGCTGCTAGATGAGTCACTCGGGGACTCGATTGATACCTAGCACATAAACAAACAGCAAACATGATATGCTTTGCCTAGAGTGGTGCATGGGGTTCTTGGTGAAACTAATAGCAACAGAGTTATCAATAAATATGGGAGTAGTAAGAAACTTCAAACCGTAATCCCGCAAATGTTGCTGGATCCAAAGACCCTGTGAACAAAAATTCGAGGCTACCACATACCCTGCTTCTGCGGATGAAGTGGAGACCGTTGTTTGCTTCTTACACTGCCAGGAAACAAGACGGCTTCCTAAAAAGTGACACCCCGCTGTAGTAGATTTGAAATTGATCTTGCATCCTTCATAATCAGAATCGTAAAACGCAGTGAGTTCAAAGCAATCATCCTTGGGATACCATATCCCGGTGTCAGGATTACCCTTCATATAGTGAAGTATACGTTTAATTGCTGCCAGATGAGTCACTCGGGGACTCGATTGATACCTAGCACATAAACAAACATCAAACATGATATCAGGATGAGAAGCAGTTAAATACATTTAAGAACCAATCATTGCTCGATAAAGGGTTGGATCTACGATATCCTCCGGTTCATCCGGTGACAAATTGTGACCCACGGGAAGAGGCGTCGAAGGGATTTTTCCGGCAGTTATCTTGAATCGGCTCAAGACATCGTTCACATATTTTGTCTGATGAATAAAAATTCCAGCATCAGACTGATGAACCTGCAACCCTAAGAAGAAATTCATCTCCCCCATCGAGCTCATTTCAAATTTTGTCTGCATTGACTTCTCAAACTCCTTACACAGCTTGTCGTTTGTAGAACCAAATATGATGTCATCGACATATATCTTGACGAGGAGAAAATCATCACCAACATTCTTATAAAAGAGAGTACAGTCTACAGTTCCTCGTTTGAAGCCATTATCGGTTAGATGGTCAGCAAGTGTGCCATACCAAGCTCTTGGGCTTGGTGTAGACCATAAAGAGCCTTGTTCAATCGGTAAACACAACCTGGATAATCTGGATCTTCAAAACCAGGAGGCTGCAACACAAACACCTCTTCATGAAGTTACCAATTGAGAAACGCACTCTTGACATCCATTTGATAAACTTTAATATTCTTGAAAGCTACATAGGCTAAAAATATTCGTAGAGCCTCCAATCGAGCAACTGGAGCATATACTTCTGTGTAATCAATGCCTTCTTGCTGATGAAACCCTTGCACAACCAAACGTGCTTTATTTCTGACGATGACCCCATGATTATCCTTCTTGCATTTCAATACCCATTTGGTCGGAATAGGCTTCTTACCCTATCAGGCTTGTCAATTAGATCCCAAACACTAAGTCGGTTAAACTGTTGCAGTTCTTTATGCATTGCCTCTACCCATGAAGAATCTTCAAGCGCCATGCGAACACTTGTTGGTTCCATTTGAGACATAAAGAAAGTGTATTTTGCGAGACTCATGATTTCCGATGAATGCGCATCAGCATACGCACACAATACATTAACGTCATTTGAATTAGCAATCTGACGACGTGTTTGCACACCAACATCATGATCACCAATGATGTTATCTTGAGGATGACACGTGTGAATTTAAAGTGTCGGATTCTTAGGTTAACAACATTATCAGTTAAATTAGTCAGATTCTCAGTAACCTCATGAGATGATTCACCAATCTCATGGATTTCAGGAAATGAAGCTGAAGACGAATCAACAAAATGACTATCATATGATGAAATAGAAATAACATTAGACGTATCAGGAAGACCATCTTGTGTAGCATTATCAGAATTAGAGACCGAAGATCTTGATGTTGTAAATTGATCTTCAAAATAAGCACGCACCAAATCTTCATCAGGTTGATCAATTATGGGAGTAAACGAATTAAATAAACTCTCATTATCAAACATCCAATCAGGACCCTTGATAGCAGGAGGTGTGGTGTATCGTTGACAATCAATATGCTACCACTCTTTAACACAACCCGAAGTAAAATTGAAAAATCGTTTCTTAGGTGATGCATAACCCAAGAAATAACCTTCAATAGCCTTTTCTTCGAATTTTCTCGCATCTTTCTTCAACATAGTACAAGGACACCCGAATGGTTCCAAAAACTTTAAATTAGGTTTTTGATTGTTCAGAAGCTCATAACTTGTCTTTTGTAGCTTCTTCACAGTCAGAACACGATTAAGCGTGTAGCAAGCAGTGTTCACCGCCTCATTCCAAAATTGGACAGGAAGCTTCGAATCTGCTAGAATTGTTCTTGCAGCTTCAATCAGTGTTCGGTTCTTCCTTTCAGCAACACCATTTTTTTGAGGTACATATGGAGCGCTATATTCTCGATGTATTCCTTTATGAATACAGAAGAAATCCAAAATAGTATTCTTGAACTCCGTACCATTATCACACCGAAAACGTCTCACCTTGTGTTTATACAGTGATTCGATCTTTGTGATTATATTTTGAACAAGAACTGGTGTCTGATTTTTAGAACTCATAAATAACACCCATGAATATCTTGAATAGTCAGTCATTAGTGACAACTAGACAACACCAATCTCTAGCAATACTCGCACAATTCACAGGACCAAACAAATCCATTTGAAGTCGTTCCAAAGGAATATCAATGGAGTTGATTAACTTAGACGGGTGTGACTTCTTTTTCTGTTTGCCCTTTTTGCATGCAACACAGTGATCGGTCAGCTTAAAGTGTTTCAGGGAAACCCCATCCAACAAATCATTTGCCATCAGATAATTCATCTTTCTAACATGAATGTGACCCATACGCCTATGCCACAAAATCGAGTCTTTCTCAGTTGATTTTGAGACAAAACACGTTTCAGCAGAGGTGGTTACCTTAGAAGTCATGTTCAAAACATAAATATCATTTAATCGAGGAGACCGCATAACAACCATGCCTCCTGGAATGACATATCCAGGTTTGAGTATTATACTCTCCTTATCAGTAAATACAGTGGTATACTTCTTATCACAAACTTGAGACACGCTCAACAAATTGTGATCTACTTTATCACAATAATTAACTTTCTCAAATGTAATACGGCCATTTGACACATCTCCTTCTTCTGTAATCATTCCCCTAGAATTACCCGCAAAAGCGACATAACCACCTTGAATATTCTTGACATTTGTTAGTAGGTTGATGTTGCCGATAATATGACGAGAGCATCCACTATCCATAATCCAGTTTTCACCAGATATAGTCTTGGATGAACTCTGCACACATAGGTAAAATGATTAGTTCAAAAAGGCAGCTCAGGCCTCAGTCTTGGGCACCTCTTTAATTTCACTTGCGGTGTTAATCTTGATTGAATCCAAATGTGGCTTAGCTGCTTGTGAATAAGTCACAAGCCTTTTTAACTTTCGTCTCAAGTATGCAACTTGAACCACATTTGTATTCACATTCTTACAAATTGGTTCCGTAGGAACAAATTTGGGTTTTAAATTAACTTTGCTTTATCAACATGAATCACTTTGCATGGATTCACATTTGAAAACATAATGTGAGTCTCATCATCATAAGACATAGGTTTTTTCAGAATTTCTTTAATTAAAGGAACTGGTTTCGCTTGTTCCTTGATAAACGGATGAAGATTTTGTGATTTCTTCACTCCACAGTTTCTTACAACATGACCCACGTTTACCACATAAAAAACAAGTTCTCATATCAACAAAGGTACGTTGAGGTTTGACAGAAACTGGTGTAGTAGAAGATTGATGAGAAACTCCCGAAACATGCACTTTGTTCAGATCATCAAACGTAACAGATTTTTTTTCATATAAAAATCAAAATTTGAACAATTAGAAAAAATTTGCAAAGTGTCAGTTCCAGTTGAGTTAACAAATTGAACTTTCTTAATAGATTTTAACAATTGCTTTGCTTTAACCAATGGATCTGTTGTGTTTGATACCTTAGAATTAGCAAATGCATGCTCAAGATCTTGTAATTTTGAAGTTTCATTATTAAAGACACTCTCGATCAATTCTGGTTTAATCAAATTAAGTGGAATGTCTTTCTCAGTGAACACCTTGCTAAGACCTTTTAACTTAAACACACGACCAATGTTTTCATTAGAAGGAACTAGGTTGATGAAACGCGTCAAATCAGCATAAGAAATCTTTGGTTTTTCTGATTTCTTAGCCTTAACCTTAATCGTCTTAGATTCTTTTGTTTTAGATGTATCTGAACCGTACACAGCTTGTTCAAATTCATGAGGTTCACACAAAATGTGATTTGAACGTGGAATATTTGACTCTTTGTGTACAATTTCAGGTTCAACTACATCCTCAATAATGACTTTCTCAACAAAGTCTTTGCTATTCTGAATGTGTGGTTTGTGAGTTGAAGAATTTGCTTTGTTGTTTTGTTTTGATTTCTCCACATGAACATTTGGTTAAATAACAACCTCTTCCTTTCCCGCAAATGGATCTTGGGAATAGTCATCATGAAACGGTGGAGGAATCTCAACAAAACCTAAACCGTTTTTAGAACCCTTTTGTTTACCAAATACTTCAATAATACCATTTATCAAAAAGGATGAATTCCAAAAATTGCCTAATTTGCTTTTCAACTCTAGAACCTCATTTTCTACCTCGGTTATTTTAGATCTTTGTTTGAGAATTTCTTGAAATTGTTTTTCATTAATGGTCAATTTAACTGAAAGTTCTGCTTTCAGATCATGATTACTTACAGACAATCCCTCAATCTTCTCCTTAGATTTCTTTTGTGTTTCTAGTGATTGTCTATATGTATCCTTGATCGAAGCAAGTTCTTTAAGCAGTGAATTTTTTTGAACATTAATTAAATCAGTTTTTGACTTGAATGAGTCACAATTGGAACAAAACATATTATCTGATAGTTTAACAGAAACAGATAAAGAACTAACCTCGTCAATTTTTTCCATGCAAGCAAAAGTAGTTTTGCAAGAAACATCAAAATCTTATTCAGTGTCGACTTCACTCTCAGAAGTTAAACCCACTCCACTTGCATCTTGAAAGTTTTCAGTTTGATGAAACATTGCTAGATTAGTTTGACCTCAATTTCCAAGAAATCGTTGATTCCAATCTACACCATCAACCGTGAGTAGAGCTTGTGATCCGGCAACCTTTGAAGCATCTCCTCCAGAAGGTTTATCTTTCACCTTAGTAAAGGTCTTTCCTGAACTTCTTTCTTGAGAATGAGGACCATTGTATTCCTTATTTGGTTTATCACATTCCTTTGCGAAATGACCAAACTCTTGGCAATTGTAACATTTGACCTTCGATTTATCAAAACCAACCCGTTTGTTCAAGGATGGTAAATCTTTTCCAGTTCGCTGCATGAAATTTTTTACTTTTCGTATTATAATAGCCATATTCCATTTGAGATCCATTAATTCAAGATCATCAGGATCAATCTGATCATAATCTTCATCGGTCAATTCACTTGTAGCAATCTTATTACCCACCAAATTTTCATAAAAAGTCATAAATGCACAGAGAAAAACAAAATTCTGTTCGGCTTCCTTCATGTTTACATTTGGTGGAGCAGTGAAATCATTTGAAGTTGATCCACCAGGTATGTCATTGATCCCAGAAGCCATGAAACAAACATTTGGATCACTATAAGAAGATGATCCTTCTTGTGCAGTTTGAGTAAGAAATGCATTAATTGGAGCAACTGTACTACTCAAAGGCAAACAACCTCCATATAGAGTTGGATCTTGAGTTTCTTTTGATGAATTTTGACATTTCAAGTCGTACTCTCTATCTTCAATCTTATGCATAAATTCCATTGCCGTAAGATCTTCGTTCTTAAAGAAATTATTTTCTTTAAGTACCACGAGAAACGTTGAATAGAAACTTGGAAGAGCATTTTTCACAGTATCAATTTTATCAATTTCATTTGGTTCCATATTTAACTTATTGATGTGGTCTAAAATATACATATTATTATATATATTTCCTATACTTTTAATGTACTTTGAGCTATGTTTTTTGTTGGATGTTACTCAAGTGTCTCATATTTATATTTTAATGATTTTAGGAGATAACGGGCGAAAATAAAACATTTAAACTAAATAGTTCTAACCTGATTAATATTTAATATATTAGTTAAATGTTTATATATATATATATATATATATATATATATATATATATATATATATATATATATATGAGTTTAAAACAGATTGGTGTACTTTGAAAATGTCATAATAACTAATTGTTTTTATGTTAAATAAATATAATGCATCTCAAATTCATATACAAAGATTGGTGTACTGACAAACTCACGTGAATTATTGTAGGGCCCAAAGGAGCTAGTGGTCTCGTGGGTTTGCAAATATGTGCAACGAAAATATGAAGAAAAATAAACAAAAGTATGTTTTCATTTAACCTAAGATTGGGCCATGCCATGGATCCCTTAATTATCTTATATGGGCCGCAAGAAAAATAGGAAAACGTGGGGGACAAGTTTAAAGAGGTTATGGGGATATTATTTAGAGGGAGGTGGACCAAGAAGGTTGAAAAATCGGTTCGAAGGATTAAAAGAAAGAAGAGGTCGACCTCAGAGTTTTGAGTTTTGGAGAAGTCAGCCGTAAGCAAGAGAGAAAGGTTTTGTTTCGAGTAAAGAGTCGACCCTAGAGTTTTGAGTTTTGGAGAAGTCAGCCGTAAGCAAGAGAGAAAGGTTTTGTTTCGAGTGGAGATCGTTTGGGTTCAACTCCTACTCAACCAAGCATCATCTTAGTTCGGTTTGAATTTATTATTTTAATAATGAGCTTGGATGTTGAACTTAGTTATTTTTGTTCATTTGATTTTAAGATGTTGGGCTAAACTTATTAGAATGCCTAGGCTTGTGATGAACCATTTTTTGAAGTTTTATTTTATTTGGAATTTGCTTTTCGTTATGGTTTTATGATTTAGTAAATTGTTTGGTTTATTTGATTGATGCGTATGTGTACTTGGTTTTGGTTGTTCTAGTTTTATTATTCCACAAAATTCTTGGTGATTGTTTCATATGATAGGATTTTGTTAGGTCATCTACTGTGTGTTATTGACTACTTTATGATTGAATTTGAATAAGATCATAGAAATAATATTATTAGTCAAACGAATAAAAGTGTGCTGCTAACCTAGAAAGCTGTAAGGTGATAGGTTATTGCTAGATCTTTGTTGATTGAGATTGCTAGATTTAGTTCTTTGTAAGGAGTCCGTCTAGATTTGATTGATTAATATTGTTTAACGAGTCAATTAAGTTCATCAAATTACCTTTGATTTCCGCGCTGTAAGGTAGGATTTCACTATAAAGGTACTCTATCATAATTAATTAGATAACTATAAAGAAGTCTAATATTAAAACTGGTGTGTCTTAAAACTTGTTAGAAACTCATAGGTGTCTTCTTGAAGAGTCAGGGATCCTGTTCGGGTTTTCTTTTAAGTGTCTATTTTACGATGCCAGTTCCATAACTATTATTTTCCAACTATTTGATAACTGAAACTTTGGGGATTCTAGCATAGGTGGTTTTTCGTCGTCATCTTATATAAATCAATTAATATTGTCTCTTGTTTATTTTACTTATTTTTTCGTAATTAGTTTAAATTTAGTTTTTTAAGTAAAACCCCCTCTTTAATAATAATAATTAAATAGTCGTGTCAGTTAGTCGAGTCTAATTAGCTAATTTACGTAATTTAAAGAGTCTCGTGGGTTCGATATCCGGACTTACTTAGCTTTACTAGAGTCGATCAGTTCACTTGCCGGTTAGTAGTTTAGTCGAGTTTTAGAGAGTCTAGAGTATTACTTAGTGTCTATATTAGCGTAATTTAGTTGATAGTTATTAGACTACTTTTAGCACATCACTTATTCATTTCGGCACAAATGATTAAATCGAGTTAACATTTCCTCAACAGTCTCACCTTTCAAGAGATTAAAGTTTCTGAATTGAAACTTCAACATCACCTTTTTTACTTTCTTCAGTATTACCCATACTTCTCATTCTTATGTGTTGAAACAAGGATGCAAAAATTTTAATACTTCCTACTTGATGAAAAATATTGTCAGGTAATTCCATAGTCAAAGTGGAATATGCTTTTGTTTCAAACTCTAACGCTTTCTTTTCCTCTTGAGAATATTTAGTAAATGCATTCGGTGTAAAACCAGTAGTCTCATTACCAACCATAGGCAAAGTTTATACATAATCATGACATCGTGAACAATTAGGGTGTACGTACCCTAGATGTGCTCTAAAACGTGGTTCCCATTTAGCAAAATCACTAAATTTCATTAAACGTGGACATTTTGAATGAGATCTAATTTTAGCATCAAGATGTAACATTTGCTGCATCAACACGTTCTAAGAAGCCAATACATAATAACAAGCCATCTTAAACAAATAATATTTTAAACTTAACAAAGTTTCAAACTTAAAGGGTTAAAATGAAAATTCTGTAACGAATGGGAAGACGAATGAGTATGATTGTTAACTAATGATGAATAATAACGAATGAGTATGACAAAAGATAAGTGACGAATGATGGACACGAATAGCTTAATGAATAACTAACGAATGGTTGACAAATGGTTAACCAATGGATTGACGAATGGTTTGACGAATGGTTTGACGAATTGTTGACGAATGGTTGTTGATTGAATGACGAATGAGTGAAAACGAATGGACTTTCAATAACGAATAGCTAATAACGAATAAGCTACAGTAATGAATGAGTTTGTTATTCTGTTGTAACAAACTTAACACATGGCACCAATCCGTTATGCTTTAATAACGAATGAACATTAAGCATGTAACGAATAATCATGTCCATTATAACGAATGATCATATGGATCTTCAAACCTTCAAACAGATTTCCAGATTTAGAAATTTTCCAGATTCAAACAACGAAACGGAAAGCCACACATCCATGGATTACTCACTCAATAATCGTTCAATTTTCACAATCTATAGCTCAAACAACTCATAATTGTCACGCAGACAAATCCAAACCAATCCGAACATACAATTACCAACTTAAAGCAGTCAAAAACCCAATAAACTACCAAACAGACTCCTCTATTTTGTTTAACACCCAAACTCAACACAAATCCATTCCAAACTCATACTATAATTCAATTCAATACCAACAAACCTCACACTACCAAATCCGAACCCAGTTACATTCAATTCAACATCAAATTATCATTCCATCATGCTAATTGAGTGAAAATTAATACCTTAACAATAAACACAATCTAACCCTGGATTATCTCTGATACCACTTGTTGAACACAGTAGAGCTTCAACTGATATGTGTTTATGTATATGAGGCTTGATTAAGATTAACGAAGTGCTTGGGAGAACAATTGGGCCGAGTAACGACACACGAGAATTAACTTTAAAAACACTTGAATTACTCTTTGGCTGAACAGCCTATATATAGAAGACGAATGCCATTCGTTACACATCCTATAACGAACGG